>NC_090926.1:973397868-973727221 GCF_040938575.1 Ambystoma mexicanum
CTAAAGACTCTGGGTAAGGCTCTTGTAACCAGGACTCATGTCTGGCAGAGAGTCTCCTATGGCCCCCCCTTGTTATTTGCATATTTCAAGTAGCTTTGGGTCTCACCCTAAATTACTAGGGGAATCCAGACGTGGACCCCTTGCTCACTATTCTAAGAGAGGCACAGCTACACCCTACTGATGGGGTTCAACCAGACCGAAACACGTGTCTGGTGTTGCTGTTGGTACTCTTGTTCAGAGGAGAATTGCCTAGCATTTCGGTGCTCGACTGCCCCAGGGCAGGACAAAGACTGATATGTTTAGGATATTTCTCCTCTGTGAAAGATAGTGAGCTAAAGACTCTGGGTAAGGCTCTTGTAACAAGGACTCATGTCTGACAGAGAGTCTCCCAGGACCCCCTTGTTATTTGCATATTTCAAGTAGCTTTGGGTCTCACCCTAATTTACTAGGGGAATCCAGACGTGGACCCCTTGCTCACTATTCTTAGAGAGGCACAGCTACACCCTACTGATGAGGTTCAACCAGACCGAAACACGTGTCTGGGATTGCTGTTGGTACTCTTGTTCAGAGGTGTATTGCCTAGCATTTCGATGCTGGACTGCCCCAGGGCAGGACAAAGACTGATGTGTTTAGGATATTTCTCCTCTGTGAAAGATAGTGAGCTAAAGACTCTGGGTAAGGCTCTTGTAACAAGGACTCATGTCTGACAGAGAGTCTCTCAGGACCCCCTTGTTATTTGCATATTTCAAGTAGCTTTGGGTCTCACCCTAATTTACTAGGGGAATCCAGACGTGGACCCCTTGCTCACTATTCTTAGAGAGGCACAGCTACACCCTACTGATGAGGTTCAACCAGACCGAAACACGTGTCTGGGATTGCTGTTGGTACTCTTGTTCAGAGGAGTATTGCCTAGCATTTCGATGCTGGACTGCCCCAGGGCAGGACAAAGACTGATGTGTTTAGGATATTTCTCCTCTGTGAAAGATAGTGAGCTAAAGACTCTGGGTAAGGCTCTTGTAACAAGGACTCATGTCTGACAGAGAGTCTCCCAGGACCCCCTTGTTATTTGCATATTTCAAGTAGCTTTGGGTCTCACCCTAAATTACTAGGGGAATCCAGACGTGGACCCCTTGCTCACTATTCTTAGAGAGGCACAGCTACACCCTACTGATGAGGTTCAACCAGACCGAAACATGTGTCTGGGATTGCTGTTGGTACTCTTGTTCAGAGGAGTATTGCCTAGCATTTCGATGCTGGACTGCCCCAGAGCAGGACAAAGACTGATATGTTTAGGATGTTTCTCTTCTGTGAAAGATAGTGAGCTAAAGACTCTGGGTAAGGCTCTTGTAACCAGGACTCCTGTCTGGCAGAGAGTCTCCCAGGACCGACCTTGTTATTTGCATAGTTCAAGTAGCTTTGGGTCTCACCCTAACTTACTAGGGGAATCCAGAAGTGGACCTCTTGCTCATTATTCTTATAGAGGCACAGCTACACCCTACTGATGAGGTTCAAGCAGACCGAAACACATGTCTGGGGTTTCTGTTGGTACTCTTGTTTAGAGGAGAATTGCCTAGCATTTCGGTGCTGGAATGCCCCAGGGCAGGACAAAGACTGATATGTTTAGGATATTTCTCCTCTTTGAAAAATAGTGAGCTAAAGACTCTGGGTAAGGCTCTTGTAACCAGGACTCATGTCTGGCAGAGAGTCTCCCAGGACCCCCTTTGTTATTTGCATATTTCAAGTAGCTTTGGGTCTCACCCTAAGTTACTAGTGGAATCCAGACGTGGACCCCTTGCTCACTATTCTTAGAGAGGCACAGCTACATCCTACTGATGAGGTTCAACCAGACCGAAACACGTGTCTCGGGTTGCTGTTGGTACTCTTGTTCAGAGGAGAATTGCCTAACATTTGGGTACTGGACTGCCCCAGGGCAGGACAAAGACTGATATGTTTAGGATATTTCTCCTCTGTGAAAGATAGTGAGCTAAAGACTCTGGGTAAGGCTCTTGTAACCAGGACTCATGTCTGGCAGAGAGTCTCCCAGGACCCCCTTGTTATTTGCATATTTCAAGTAGCTTTGGGTCTCACCCTAAGTTACTAGAGGAATCCAGATGTGGACCCCTTGCTCACTATTCTTAGATAGGCACAGCTACACCCTACTGTTGAGGTTCAACCAGACTGAAACACGTGTCTGGGGTTGCTGTTGGGACTCTTGTTTAGAGGAGAATTGCCTAGCATTTCGGTGCTGGACTGCCCCAGGGCAGGACAAAGACTGATATGTTTAGGATGTTTCTCTTCTGTGAAAGATAGTGAGCTAAAGACTCTGGGTAAGGCTCTTGTAACCAGGACTCCTGTCTGGCAGAGAGTCTCCCAGGACCGACCTTGTTATTTGCATAGTTCAAGTAGCTTTGGGTCTCACCCTAAGTTACTAGGGGAATCCAGAAGTGGACCTCTTGCTCATTATTCTTATAGAGGCACAGCTACACCCTACTGATGAGGTTCAAGCAGACCGAAACACATGTCTGGGGTTTCTGTTGGTACTCTTGTTTAGAGGAGAATTGCCTAGCATTTCGGTGCTGGAATGCCCCAGGGCAGGACAAAGACTGATATGTTTAGGATATTTCTCCTCTTTGAAAAATAGTGAGCTAAAGACTCTGGGTAAGGCTCTTGTAACCAGGACTCATGTCTGGCAGAGAGTCTCCCAGGACCCCCTTTGTTATTTGCATATTTCAAGTAGCTTTGGGTCTCACCCTAAGTTACTAGTGGAATCCAGACGTGGACCCCTTGCTCACTATTCTTAGAGAGGCACAGCTACATCCTACTGATGAGGTTCAACCAGACCGAAACACGTGTCTGGGGTTGCTGTTGGTACTCTTGTTCAGAGGAGAATTGCCTAGCATTTGGGTACTGGACTGCCCCAGGGCAGGACAAAGACTGATATGTTTAGGATATTTCTCCTCTGTGAAAGATAGTGAGCTAAAGACTCTGGGTAAGGCTCTTGTAACCAGGACTCATGTCTGGCAGAGAGTCTCCCAGGACCCCCTTGTTATTTGCATATTTCAAGTAGCTTTGGGTCTCACCCTAAGTTACTAGAGGAATCCAGATGTGGACCCCTTGCTCACTATTCTTAGATAGGCACAGCTACACCCTACTGTTGAGGTTCAACCAGACTGAAACACGTGTCTGGGGTTGCTGTTGGGACTCTTGTTTAGAGGAGAATTGCCTAGCATTTCGGTGCTGGACTGCCCCAGGGCAGGACAAAGACTGATCTGTTTAGGATATTTCTCCTCTGTGAAAGATAGTGAGCTAAAGACTCTGGGTAAGGCTCTTGTAACCAGGACTCATGTCTGGCAGAGAGTCTCCCAGGACCCCCCTTGTTATTTGCAAACCCAAAAGAAGACAAAATACACAGATATTCCATGTCAATCTCCTCAAAAAGTAGACAGTAGATCCCAGAGAGGACTCCACAGTAACAATAGCTACTCTTCTTACTGATGTCAGTGATGAAAATATGTATGCACCAGACCTGTCACCATCTCAACTGGCAGACATTGAGGATTCTGTAGCCCACTTTCCTATGTATTCATGCACTAACAAGGGAGATTTAAGAACTTTTTCCAATCCATTATCACACTTCATGGACAAATTCTAAAGTTAAGACCCTATCGGATTCCTTCATCCAGGAAAAAAACAATAGAAAACAGATGGTAGATATAATAAAACAGGAGATAATTCCGAACCATAGGCAAACACTTGGTCATCATCCGTTGTGTTAGTTTCAAAACCTGACCAATCATTGAGATTTTGCATTGATTTTAGGAAACTCAAATCAATCTCCCTGTTTGATAATTATCCGATGCCTCAGATAGATGACCTAATCAACAAATTGTGGTCTGCAAAATACATCTCCACAATTGATCTTAGAAAAGTGTTTGGTGGGTCACTCTTAATCCCAAAGACTGAGATAAAACAGCTTTCTCGACTCCTCAGGGGTTATTCCAATTCAAGGTCCTACCATTTCAAACACCTTATGGATAGTGTTTTGAGAACATTTACATAATTTTGTGGGTCGTATCTCAATGATATAGCGATACACCGTGAGAGTTGGTCAGGCCATGTTTTCCATCTGTATGAAGTTATCAGGGGCATATGAAGGAATGGATTAACTGCCAACACCCAGAAGTGCCCCCAGCACAGTCAGCAGTAAAATATCTCGGTTTCTTCATAGGCAATGGTATTGTCCAACCTCACAGCAAGAAAGTTAATTCTGCCCAACTGACTCCAACCCCCAAAACTAAGCAGGAGCTTTGTGCTTTTTTGGGGCTAACCAGTTATTACTGGTGATTCATACCAAATTATTCCACCATAACCACTCATCTCATGGACAAGCTCAAAAATGCACACCTTCAAAAGCTAATACAGAGCAGTGAAGATCAATTACGTTTCAATAGGCTAAAGAACATTCTGTGTGACAAACCTGTTTTGAAGGTACCAAACTTTAATCGAGCGTTTATCTTACAGAGGCCTTTAAAACAGGTCTCAGAGCTGTCTTATCCCAAGAATACAATGGTATAAAACACTTGGTATTGTTTAACAGTAGGAAGCTCTTTCCAAGGGAAGAGAATAATGCCACCATTGAGTTGGAAGCCTTGAAGATCAAGTGGGCCTTAACTGTGACAAATCAACTTCCGGGGCACCAGTGGTCCAGGGATGAATATCGGTTTCTAAGCCATCAATCAGCTCCAAACCTATAGTACACCTGAAGGGATCCAAAACAAATTGGAAATGCAAGGTCTTTATAAAGCTCTTTGTCCAATTGTGGTAATGTGGATGGAATGGCAGGCTTATCTCTGCAATGTTGTGGGTTGTTGGTTAGTTGCAACACAGCAAAATACAATTATTACCCAATGATAAAAGGCACTGTCCAGTCAAGGTTGTATAAAAAATATCTACTTTATTATTATTCAACAGACAATTCTAGCCCACTACGAAATACTACCCACCCTTTGAGGGAATGCAGAGGACAGTTTCAAAAAGGAAGAGGGATGCACTCTGGATAATGACAGGAGGCTAGTCAGTAAAGTAAGTAATAACAATAGTTCAAGGATACTTGGTTTCAGCACAAAGGGTTCAAGGTGTCATCAAATGTTACTTCAGAGAAGGACCAGTGTGATAGAACAACAATGCACCTTTTTTTTGTAGAAGCTCTTGGTGCTCGACAGGGTCGAGTCAGTTTCAGGACATATTGCAGCTCCTGCTACAGAATTCAAGATGGACGACAGCTGTGGGTATCAGGCGGCAAGAGGTTTGGTGAGCAAGGCTCTATGGACAGCTGAAGGCTTGCCTATGCGGTGACTCTGGGCCAGGAATCATTGCCTCAGTGCTGGTCGGCAGGTTCAAAGCACTCGTCGAGGTGTCTCGGATGATTCTAGTGACTGCAGCATGACAGCATTCAGCATTGCAATCGGTTGCAGCTCGAGGGCTCAACTGGCTCGAAAATGTCCTTTAAGGTGGATACTGGATGATGCTTGTTGATGCACTCCTCCTAGCTTCTTCACTGGGCTTGTGTTGTCCTTTAAGGCGGATGGCCCAAAGCTGAGGAGAGTGTTGCAGGCAATGGCCTTGTCCTGTGTTTTGTTCAGAGACTCTCTGTTACTTTCCACCTACAAAGCTTGCTTGCAGAGCCTAGCAGGGCACAATGTGTTCTGGCTGGGTACCGATTCCGGAGCTGCTGTAAGGTCCTCTGGATTCAGTATCTCCCTATGTTCCCTGGGAGATTTTTAGGGGAGGGGTCTTTCTTCTCTCTTTGGAAATCCTGGCCTTCCCTCACTGGTAGAAGTTGTAAGGCAGACTGTACCTGCGGCCAGGGTCCAATCGAGTTCTTGTTATTCTTTGTGAAGTCTTCAGATGATCTGCCCAAAAGAGGGGCTCAGCCCTCTTTTCAAAACCAAATGAGCCACAGTGATTGGTGAAGGCTAAGCCTACTTTAATTAACCAATCCTGTATCCCAACCAAAAATCTTCTGTATGCATGAGGTCATAACCAGAGTGATTTCAACAGAAAAAGTAAAGGGCTGAAAACACGTAATACTAAGTCCCACTGATCTTCCTGTCTGTTGTGGATCAAGGGTATCTCTGGTTAATTGAGCTCTCTGTGTTTCCTGATTATAGCAGCAGGTCTCCTATGAAGCTGTGGGGAGAACAGACTTTCTGTCTCCATCAAATCACATACTCCTACCCTCTGAATTGGGTCCCCCTGCAGGGGTTTCCTACTGAAAACACATGTACCAGACCTGACAGCCCACTGTCATTGATACTTTAGGGTGGGAGCTGGCTTCAGGTTGACAAAGTACTCTGTGACATGAGGTGATAGACGCGTTTCCTGTGCAAGGCCAAGAGCTTGGAATCCTCTACCCTATGAACTTCGTAATAGTGAGTCCCTATTGGACTTCAGAAAAAAAACTGTAAACCTATCTTTTTAACTAAAATAGTAAACAATGTTGGCTTTCTGGTTCTATGCTGTTATTACACCTGCACCCAGATGCAATTTCATTTTCCCGGTTCCTTTGCGGATATGCGCTATATAAATGTAAAATACATAGATACATATATACTGTGTATATGATAGGGGAGTTGGGGTTGCCTGTCTCCATTGTTTTAGCCGCTGCAGCCAGGCACCATGTGGGCGTGTTTGAAGTATACTCTACGAGTATGTTAATTATGAAAATTGCTGCCACCATCCACAGAGAGTAAACAAACTCAAAGGGCAAATCCATGGAGCCTTTGATAGTCAATCAGGCTGGCCATGGCAGTAGGATGTATTTGCCCTCCTCCCTCTGAGATGCATCTTGTACTCCACCTGTTAGATCCATCTAAATATGACAGTGAGGACTGCGCCTGTAGGCTGTGTCCACCCAGAGTACACAGGTCTATGTGTATGTCATGCAGTCATCATAGGAAAATGTGTGCGGTTTAGCTCCACACATTTTCCAGAGTTTGAGATACCATCATTCAATTTCATATGAAATTTCAAAATGCCCTAGGTGAGCACATACCCACCGCGCAGGTGGTCGAATTCCTCACAATCACGCACCTCAAATGCTATTTAAATGGAATAAAATGCAGACTAGTCACCGATCACTCTCCCTTAACATAGATGAGTTTAAGTAAAATATCAATACTTGAATCATAAGGTGGTTCTTAGACCTGCAGCCATTATGCCTCACAGTGAAACATTGAAAGGGATGAGATCAATCGCAGGATTCCATTACTTCTCCCCTTTGGAGAGCCTTTCCCTGTGAGGCTAGGGAGGTGAGCCTGCTACGCAATACCCTCCCTAGGGGTAGAGGCACGCTAGACCTTACCAGGAGAGACTCCTCCTCTGGGGACAAGGACTCACGTTCTTATGAGGTACTCCCTAAGCAACATATCACTAATCCTCCTTCAATAACATCCTGTTAACAACGCCAATAGTACTCCTATTGAGGTATCACAGAGTGAACCGACCGAAGCAGGAACGGAGAGACCATTTGTGACACTACTGAAGAAACGAGAAGCCAACCTGACAAGTGAAGGAGAGGGACCCAGCCTGTCAGTTTTCTACTTCTGACCTGCCACAGCACCTAAATAGCAAAGGAAACTAAGCTTGCATCCAAAATGGATACAAAGACATTAGTGAGGTTGAGAAACCTCTGGCAGTGGTTTAACACTATATTTAATTTCTGGTATATGCACTGGAATTATTTAACCATGTTAAATAGTTACCACTTATCTACTCCTGCTCCGTTGTCTTCGAACAGAGCTTTTTCTGCTGTCATATTTAGTAGTGTGTCATCATTGGCTATAATGGTGTGTGTAGCATTGAAACCACATGTGCAGTACTGGCCATAGCCATCCTTCCACATTAATAGTGCTAGGGTACATTGTCTCATGTAAGACACAATTGTAGCAGGGGTACCACCGTCTCATGACTAGGGTGGCACAGAATAGCAAGGGGAGGCCTGTCGGCAGGCTCTGCCTATTCCTATCTGGTAGGAGGATTTCTCATATGTGAGGTGGTCCCATGACATGCTCACATATAATGCACTGCTGGACACCTTTCAGTACAGCTCTAGACCCACTCGCCATACTCAATCTGTGCTAATGAACATATGGGATGGTATCTTACCCACAGGAGTTGATGGACGCCATGCATGTCCTGCTAATCTCCTGGCTGACTTTGATACTGTCAACCACTCATGACTCCTAGAATGGTAAGAGCGGGTAGATGGGTGTCTGGAGAGAACAAAGCTTGTTTCGAGGGGATCTGATTAGAGGACTTCTTCTCACGTGTCCCCCATCCCATACAGAGTTACTTTTGGATTCTTTCCTTCACCATTTTTGTTTAAAATCTACATGTTGCATTCACCACATCAAATTCCACTCCTGCAAGGATAACACTCAAAGCAACCCGACAGTGACCACAAAGAGACAATCTACCTTAATTCGACTTGAAGGCCGGCTTCACTCGAAGGAGGGTGGCATAGACAGACACAGCCTGAAGGTCTATGAAATCAATGATATGTTGCCAATTCGATTGCCCACAAAGCAATGGCAGAGGGAAAAAAATGTCTGCTTTAAGCATTCAGTCCCAACATTTCAATGCACGCTCTTCCTCTTTCATTGTTTTAAACAGCAAAGTATACCTTCATTGAGTCGAATGTTCGAATAACAATATTACCCTCCTCCTTAGGCAATTAGCAAGTGGTAATATCCTTCAATCTTCAATAAATGCCCTTGCTTCACTGGGGACTGAGGGTTGGGTGCAGTTGGCATTTCAGTAGTACAGCTGGCTGCACGGGTAGGAGATTTGCAGAAAACATTTAAAACATTTAAAACATGGGCGCCGGTGCACCGGCCCACAGCCCAGGCCAGAAGAGCGGGCTAAAACAGAAGAAAAAGCAATACACTGAATTACTTACAATTACTTATTGTAATTCATTTCTACAAAATACAAAGGCTCAATTGGTATTTCATTCAGGTTAGGTCCTCTGTGGGCCTATGTAGAGGTTTGGCCCATCTCCACGGTCCATCCATTTGCATATGTTCATGCACCAAATACAGCTATGGCACTTCCCCCCTTCACTCTTCCCCGCACTTGCACGATCTGAATGACACAAGGCCTAGTAAGATCATTATTTTGTCCTCCCCTTGTTTGCCCCACCTTGTCTTGTCGCTCTGAGAAACACTTGTGTATAGGGGCGTTATAAATGCCACATCATATCATATCATATCATATCATATCATATTAAAAACGAATCAGGGAGTTTATGGAGCACAGTGAATAAGACATATTTTACCTCAGTGTTGAACTGCTGTGAAAAGAAAGAGCAACATCTGAACTGCATGCCAAATGGTACATATTTCTTTGCCATAAGTGTGTGGGCGCTGGTGGAGATCAGTTAAGAGCATAGGCCCTTGTCTCCGTTGGTGGTGTGAACATTAAAGGAGCCCATGAATGCAGCCATCATGAAACCTGGTGGGAGAAAAATGGCGGAATAACTAAGGAAAGATGTTTTCTGCAAAAAATCTGCCAGGTCCACATCCAGTGAAAAGGGAAAGAGAAAATGCTAAGCTACATGTTAAAATGGAGTCACCTAAGACTGTGATGTGTGAACAGTGAGCAGTGGGAAGGCACCATAAGCATAGAAGAAATGGAAAGGTGCATAGTACACAATTGTAATTGTCGTAGCCTAGGAAAAGGATTGCCAATAGCATTAGAGAAAAAAGAAACAAACAAGTGGATGAAAGAATGCGTCTTGAGTAAAAGCGCGTGCATTGTTCCCATTGGTCCAAATCACCTGCAATCATATTACAGAACTCTTGCACGGTATTAGCACGAGTGTAAAAAATGTCCCTGGTAAAATAAAACATTCTTCCAATGTATTTATGCACTGTGGTAGTATTTGCCCGATTTACTGCCAATGCCAAATTGTATTAGCAAAAGGAGACTTTGCCCTGGTGCAAACATACATTGCAATCATGTCTTTTGCACTAAAGCAATTGTTGCCATGGTGCTAATACTGTGCAGGGTTTTTGTAATGCGTCCCATGGTGAACCAGCATTCAAGTATCTTTGTTAAAGATTGCCCAGTGCTTTATCCATTCATATGGACGTGGCTGGAGAAGGGTGCCTTGCGCTGGCTACAGCATGGGCTACTTGTGGGAGCGCTGGTTGGGGGGATGGGGCGTTAATGAAAAGTTGCAGCAGTAGGAATAAAATGTAACTGCCAAAGAGAAAAAAGGGAAAAAAAGTTCAATCAGATTTGTAAAGGGCACAATTTACAAATCCGTCACATATTTTGCTAGTCTGGGATTTACGGATTAGCCTCTGCTGCTTAGGCGGCTTCTTGTAATAAAGCCCCTGAGCCTCGCTGCCGAGACGGCCTTCGGAAACGAGAAGGAGGGGCAGGCCGGGGTTCCCCCACCCTGGCCCCCTTCTTCAATCTCTGCCTTTCATTCTCCCAGTCTTGTTTTGATGCGGGCGGACCCATTAATCAGAGCATTATCTGCCCATGGAGAAAGAGTCAGAGCCCTATTGGATTCTTGTCAAGAATAAACGATTTACTTTGTGGGAGAGTGTGGAAAGGATTTTGTGTGGTATTACACCGGCTAATAAATGAAGCAGCAGGGATCAATTGCTTTCCTGCAGTGCGTTCATAAAAATCCTTACCCCAACCACCCCTTCATGTGCCCACCACCAAATGCACCGGCTTTTCAGACACCCCAGATACTGGATGGTAATGATGTGGTGGTTTTGTGGGGGTGTCTCTTGGTTAGTATCCTGAGTAGGCCAACGTCTCCCTACTCCTCCTTACAATACGACCTCCTCGCCCTTCCTCCCATCTATTCTCACTACCGCTTTTATTGTAAGCACTTGATTTTTCTTTCATCACAACCGCAGTGATCACAGTACCACCCTTTGAGGCATAAGGTGAGAATTAGAAACATAACATTTCATTGGGTGCGAGTGTGCCCGAAAATGTGCATGTTCTTCTTAGAAACAACACCCAACTTCAACATCATTCCTAAAACATGATGATCCTCCCTCACAGCCCCTAGCCTAGGTTCCTCCCGCAAACTCACCTCAACCTGTTCAGATATCCTACAGTAGCACGCTGGCTCTGGCTCTACTCTGCTCCACTATTCTCTCTAAATTCTCCCAAACTGCCAGTTTTCATTGTATTTGCGGAGCGTATGGCTTCACCGAACATAACCCCTCCATACATTACTGAGGAAATACAACACGAGGAGGGGGGCATTAGTCGCCTGCTAATGCACCCGGGCCAGACTGGTAGTGCTTCCCTCTGAGGGTTCTATTGCTATTCCCCCGCACATCGTACCCAGGGTACGAATAGTTTTTTATTTTTTTTCTCAAGCTGAGAAACAGAATTGAAACCATTTCTTGACTTGAGAAAAATAAAGCAAAAATAAAATGGCTGCCGGGGTTCGGGCAGAAGGGACTACACATAGTGTCTTCTCCCATTCCATGGTGAACATTGAAAATAATGGCAACAAAAATAAACAAAGAAAATGGCTACCATGGAAACGGGGTAAAAGGCCTAGCCATAGTCATTTCTCCCTTTCCATGGCGGCCAATGAAAAATGTAAACAAACAAAATGGCCAGCATGGAAAGGGTAGACCGGACTACACGTAGTCCCTTCTCCCTTTCCATGGAGGCTAATTGTGAGTGGGAGATGCGCCAGGAAGATTCCTGTTCCCGGCACCAGCGAGAGACAACACTGTAGAAGGTAAGTGGGGAGGCGGAGGGGGGACTTAAATATGTGGAAAAGTGGGGTAGGGTTGGGGGAAATGGGCACAGGTAGCACAGAGAGTGCACTTACCTGATTTCCGGTGAGGGAAGATGGTGCTTCCCGCTCCGAGGAGGCTTGGAGCGGGGTCTTTCTCTGTGTGGTCAGGACGGTGCTCCAAACCTCCTTATTGGCTGGGAGGCTGGCAGCTCCCCCCTTGCCATGTACTAATAACTGTAACGCCGAACATTCAATAAAAACATGTCGATGAAACAGAATCTGAGCCTTTTGGTGTCTTCAGAGATGTCTTTCTACCCTATCGTAAAATAACATTAAACCCTGGACAACACTTATCTCAGACTGACAGAGATAAACTCTAAAATTGAGTGTGAGAGCAGGCTTAACCCATTGGTGTAGGAACCCAGAATGGTTGCTGCACTGGACGCTAGTCCTGTTCACCATTCTCCAGGCTGTGCAGCCCATCACAGGGTTGGGCAGGGAACATGTAAGGGCTGTAACTACTTCACTGCTAGTTAATTGCACCTCCCAATTGCCTCTGGGATCACTTTGTGTTATGGGCATCAAAGCAGGGGACGACTGGGATGTAATTATCAGCCCTGGCTGGAGAAGGCCACAAGCCATCTTCAAACGCCCTCTGGGCCTGATGGTTCACGCGTTATAAATAAACAAATACAAATACAAACGTCTACCCAATTCCCCTCAACACGTGCCACTGTGTGAACGGCACACTGTCCAGAACATATGACGGAGAAAAATACTTCCTTTGCCATTGCTAAAATATTGTGTGCCGCCTGACATGAAGGTTTTGATTCTGTTGTCATATTTCTGATTATCATACTTATTCCAAACACATTATCCCCCCTTATGCAACTTGACTGTTTGGCTTTGAGGTCGGAATTTGCCTTTTCGTTGTTCTGTGTGCCCCATACTGCCCTCTTTGTTTGCTAGTACAGTGACTGATCTTTCTATGCCTTCCATTTTGAGATTGGGTATTTCCATGCTTCCAGATGTTTCTTCCGGTCTACAGGTAATGCAGTCGACTGGATTGTGTGTTTCCGGAATACATTACAAGAATCATCAGGGGAACAAGATATGTTTTTTCTTCTCCCCCGCCCACCTGCTATTCGTTTGTTATGTATAGAATTCACAATGTTCTTATTTTTGCCTTATTCTGTCTCCATCTATCCAATTTCTCCAGCTTATTCTCTCACGCCTCAGTCTTTACCTATTGTCCCCTAACCCACTAATTGTTTGGCTTGTCTTAATCGTGGCAATAGTCGGGAAGTGGCTAGGCTTCCCTTTGCACGTTTCCTGTTCCTGAGCATACATGGCAGACAATAAACCTATTATAATTATTGATAAAGAGGCACATTTGTAATGACCAGGAAAGACTTGTGTACAAAATAGCGGTTAATCAAGACTGTCAGAGTGTACTTACATTCAAAGATTCCATTTGCAAGAGGAAGGAGTTATCAAATGTATTGTTGCCAGATAATGGGCCATGATTTGCATCAGAAAAGATTGAGGAATTTAGCAAGCAACAAGCGTTTAATGTTGAATAGCAACCATACAGAGTGTACCACCACGGCGCCAGAGCTTACTCTGTTGTACCTTAGCACTGCAAATCGATCCTCCACTACGTTCCAACAAGGCTACAGCGCTCTTCTGACACCTTCCTGTAAAACAGACACAGTCCCCTTGCCCGCGCCTGAGACCACTGGGACCTTAATACGGTGGCAAAATCCATGTTGCTGCCTCCACCAGCGCCCAAGCCCAGATCTGACTCCAGAATCTACATTCACTGTAGACATATCTTTGACTGGCCTCAAGCACCACTACCAGCTCCTCGAGATTTATTCTGGACCCAGGCCTGACGCTTGAGCCTTGACAAGCTAGCTAGAACACAGAGTGCAGCAATACCCGAGTGATATTCTGCTGCGTCTACCAACTGTGTGGCATCTACAAGCCCATTCCGGCCCACCCACCCCCTCCCCTGGACCCAAGCCCAAGGGAGACACAATCCTGAGGCCCGGCTCGCCCACATTAAATTTAGGGAATCCCCATTCCCGACATAGACCTAGGATTGGTCACCATTCAACTGCAGCAAGACCCACATTTTGTGGGGATTTTTTGAAAACCAACAATTCACCCCGCTTCTTGTTTTCTTGCAAAAATGTCTTGAACTGACTGTGCACTTTTACCAGTATGTTCACTTTGTGAGCATATGTTTAGGTTGATATTGAACCATGTGATGCACTTGCCTCCACCAGAACCGTGTTCAAATCAAATGTGGAGCTTTAAATTGTATTATTGACTGTTTAGAATGTTTTGTTCATTATAAGTATTGATTAATTGATTGATATTTTATTTCTATCGCGCTCGTACACAAGTGTTTCAGAGCGTGATAAGGCAAGGCAGGGGAACAGGGGAGAACAAAACAGCGATCTTACTAGGCCCAGTGACATTGAGAACGCTCAAGTGCATGGGAGGGGTGGAGGGGAAAAGTGCATGGAAGGGGGGAGAAGTGGAAAGTCTGAGACTCATGCTCTGATATATGTGTTTATTTACGGCAGACTGGTATGTGCCACCTTTAATTCCATGTCATAGCCAATGAAACAAGGCTATCTTCAATTTTGTAGTTGTTACAGACTGCATAATTTCTTTACTGTAACTTTCCCTCTGCTCCTTTACCTCAGACCACAGGATGGGTCCTGGTGATTTTTTTGAACACCAACACAACCATTTATGAATAGGTAATCATACATAACTAATAGTATGATCCAATTTACACTGGCGGTTACCTCTCTTTTGTTATATGATATGATATGATATATGGTATGATATGGCAGTCATAACGCACCTATTCACAAGTGTTTCCAGATGTGACGCAGCAGGGGAGGGGAACAAAGGGAGGACAGACAACGATCCTACTAGGCCAGGTGTCATTCAGATCGCACAGGAGCGTGGGAAGGGGGGCAGGGACAGTGAAGTTGATGGGAATAGATAAAACAATAAGTAAAGTAATGGCCATCATGTGGCAAGTGCATGGGTAAGTGCAAACATCAGGTGTCAAAGGCTGGTAGGGGGACTGTAGGGATACAGAAACAGTCCCCAAGTGCAGGGGTTGCCAGGTGGGCAGTGCAGGTGTGTGATGCTGGAGGGACAGGGACCTGGGTCTGAGATTAGAGGGTGTCCAGGTAACCGGTGCAGATCCAGTAACACCCAGGAGGTCAGCAGAGGAGAGGAGGAGAAAAAGCAGAAGCAAAGAGAAAGGTTTTGAGGTTCTTCCGGAACCGGAGATGGTTCTCCTCAAGTTTAGGGAGGGAGGTAGGCTATTCCAGAGGGAGGCCCCAGCCAAGGAAAGAGATCTACCACCAACTTGTTGCTTAGAAAAACGACTGACTCTGAGGGAGTTAGAGGCGGATGAGCGGAGAGCTCGAGAAGGAAGATATGTAGGGAGAGAGAGTTGAAAGTATTCAGACCCCAGGCCCCAGAAGGACTTGTGGATGATGCAGAGGGTTTCGAACTTAATCCTCGCAGCCACTGAGAGCCAGTGCAGAAAATTCAGTCCTGGAGAGATATGATCCCTGGGCGTGAGGCCAAGGACATGTAAGTGATTTCAATCCGGCACTTCACCTAAGTCAATGCCTAGTGTGGGATGCACAACTGAAAGCCTTAATTATTTGTGTCTATAAGTTATTTTATTCTGAACGATGTACCACATATCACGCCCCTCTCTTTTAAACCCTTCGGTCACACTGAACCAGGAATCAAGCTGGTCTGCAAAGTTAAAATATTTATTTTATATATTCACAATAGAATCACACTATTTTTAATGGGAATACAATGATCACCTATGGGGTGATGTCACACTAAACAAGCTCTTGAATGACAAGGAGTAATAATGGGCAAAAATAATGCAGCACAGCAATAATACTTTTGTGGGTGTGTTTTCAATCAAATGGCAATGTGATTACTCTTTCCCCCTGCACACCCCTCAATCCCCCCAATGCGCAATATGAAGAAATAGAAGAAAAGAAAACAGGTTTCAGGAATGCAGAATTCAAGCAAATATATCAATCCCAATTCCCCCCCCCCCCAGCAAACACAAGAGAGAAACAGAACTGATTGGCAAACTGTAAAAATGATTTTAAAGTTGGCTTGGAATGGAAGAGGCAAAACACTACTTCACTGAAATTGTTGAAATTCTAATGGGAGCCGCTTTGTATGGTTTCAGGCAAACACTAGCAATAATTTGAGAGTAATAAGCAAGTTGAAAACTTAATTGTGAGGTCGGGTGCAATGAAAAGCTATTTTACACATTATAGATTTTGGCCAAACGAACAATTCTCTGCAAACTTTTCTGCGTGTGGTAATTGTGATGGCGGAAAACTATAAGGATTTGAGATGCCGTTTTAGGTTTTTAGAAAGGTTAGGATGTAAGCTACAAGTAGACACTTACATTTCGTTTCTAGCATAAAATATGAAGCAGTTATGGACGTTTTTTTCGAGATCGTTTTTTTCAGCTAGAGGCAAATTGTAAAACAAAGATGCACTTTTAAAATACAAACAAGGTTTCGATACACTAGGGATAAACTATGAAGAAGCAATGCTACACGACAGCACAGCCACCAGACCAGAACGTCTCCAATCAGGTTTTTGTCCGCCGAGACGTTTGCCTTCTTCAGATCAAATATATCAGTGCAAAGATGATCTTAACAATATTATTACAGAAGGACTATAGGATAAGAAAGAGAGTTCAGGCAAGACAAAAATAATTTCTAACAATACAGTTCTGGATAGAAGATAGATTTTATTTGGATACGGATGACTATGGACAGTACATAGGTTAGTGACAATCCTATACTATGGATACTCACTACCAATGTTTTCAATGGAACCATCAGGGATCTGGTTCTGGTCAAGGATTCAGGGACAGACTGCTGGGCACACAGGACTGGTCAGGTTCAGCGATCAGCAAGGTGCTCTGGACACCGCACGGCAGGACAGCACAGCACAGCAAGGTGCTCTGGTCTACACTGCACAGCATGACTGGACTGGATCTGCAATGGCTCTCTGGTCTGCACAGCACGGCACCAGACGGAGTTTAATCTGCCCTTCTGGTTATGAAGATAATTCTTTGGCAGACAAGCAGTTACAGCACAGCCTGGCTGCTTCTTTGGTTTCCCCTTTAAGTTGAGGGATGGGTTCTGGAAGTTAGGCCCAGCTGAAAGTGGTTCAGTTTTGCGCAGAGCCTTTCTGCTTGCAAAGTTTCTGTAGTCTGGAACAAGGAGTATGGATGGATCTCCTTCAATGTGCTTTGCCAAAATCGGGATGGTGGGTGGATCAGTCTCTTTTCTGAGTCCTCAGCTGTCTCTATTCTTGTGTTTAATAAAGGGGTGGGTATGCTGAATTATCCTAGGCGCACCCCATAGGTAGTCTATTGGCTAAAGTCTGCTCTCTCCCTTGATTGGAGGGAAAACAGAGTGTCATCATGATGATGTGGTTTTATGAGGAAAAACATCCTCCCCTTTGCCTTTTGCACATAAAATCTATTTTTGATGTAATACATCTTTACGTGTGTTCAATCTTTATACCAATAACATACATAGATCACATATTTTGTGGAGCACACCCACTTCCAAGCCTCGTTGTAGTGAGTTCTTGGGTCTGGATTTGACAAATGTTTGCACTTTTTGTCCAGGACACAATGGCCCTCATTCCGAGGTTGGTGCTAGTCATGGTGCTGTTAGCACTATGACTAGCACCAATACCGGTACCGTCACTGACGTGGTGGTATGAGGATTTACCGGTCCATTCTGCCCTTTGCGGGACCGGTAAGTCCCCATTTGAAATGCCATTCCCCATTCCCATTTGAGCCCCCATAGGGCTCAAGGTAAGGGGGAAGGCGGCAATTACGGTACCGCAAATAGCGGTACCGTTATTGACCCCGGTATCCCTTTGCGGGTCCCGTCCTTAACGCCTGCTAAAACCAGGCATTAAGGAAGGACCCGCAAAGGGACCTCGGAATAGGGCGCAAAGGGATTACCTGTGCCCGGTATCCCTTTGCGTCCGGTCGTAATGACCCCCAATATCTAATTTGTCCATAATTTTGTACATATGTGCGCATGATATCTGGGCATAATCATATGAAGTTTCATGCTTCTGACATAAATACAATTGCTACAAAACCAGCATTTTCACTGCACCTTCCCAGAACATCGCACAGAGTTCTGGCTCCTTTTAAAATGTGCACAAAAAAAATCACATTAATAATGCTGTTTATTCTATAATTTTTACAAATGTGCACAGTCATTTATCAGTCTTTTTCAAAAACATGTTTTCTGTGCTTTGTGAATCAACAAAAGTGTCTGTCCCCGCCTCCATCTTCATCTTGCAGCTTAAGAGCAATCTCCACCCTCTACCTTCTGGCAGAGGCCACTTTGACATTTTACAATCTGCTCATCCTTTCTGCCAAGGAAGGTCCATTCTGCTCCTCCAGCAGCAGCCCAAAATCTCTTTCCCTGATTTAATCACCACAAAGGTGTATGTTCCTGGCTTTGGTGGGAAGCAGGAGAGATGTCTTTTGTTGGGGGAAGCTGTGGGGAACTGGTTTGGTGACTTTGAGTTCAGCTTAAATTCACTGTCAATTTCTTAAATCTTTCTTGGTTTAAAATAAACTTTCAATTTTTAAACAAGCAGCTAGAACACTAATTCTAGTCTCTAAACCATGGAGATTAAATAGTTACAACCTATATTACTTTTGATAACAGGTCACTTAATTTCCAGACATTTGATTTCAATTGCACAAGTTTAAGCTTCTGATGCAATTACTGACAGCTGTCATACAGGCGGCCGCTGGTACTGCACCCATATTTTGACAGATTTTCGCAGGCAAGCACACTTTTTACTGTGGATATTTTGATGATAGATTCCTCTTTCCATAACATTGTATGTTCATATTGATTCCTTAAATGAAGTGGCGGGTAAGACCCAGCAAAGATATTGGATGTTTTGGACAGTTATTTGTATTTTCAGCAACCAACAAAAAGGGATTTAAGAGCAATTTCTGGGTTACTTTCAATAAAGCACAGCCTTTCATGCAGTTTCCATTTTTCCTTGGTAGGCAGCCCAGTGACATGGTTCAGCAGTGGGGTCTCTGTTCCACCAATGACAACAGGCAAAGTAGATTTGGCAGCCATCTTTTCCAGTTTCAACGCACAATTTTCATAGGTTTTGGGGCGCATAGAGCTTTTGCGGCCATTTTGATATTTCTTGCACCATCAGCACACAGGGATGCCGCAGGCAGAGCCTAGTGGGTTAAAACATCCCACAGACAAGTCTCGCAGTCCTGTTCTGGATAAGTTGCAGAGGGCGGAGAGTAGAAGCAGGCAGATTTAGAAAGAGGCTGTTGCAGTAGTCCAGCCTAGAGAGAACTAGAGCTCTGGAGACAGTGAGCTTCTGCAGGAATGAGAGGAAAGGAAGAATACCTCTGAGGAGGTGCAGCTGGTAGTGTGAATTCTTAGGGACATCACAGATGTGAGGGGAGAAAGAGAGTGTGGAGTTGAAGATGACCCAGAGGTTTTTAGCTTTGCTGGTGGGAACAGGAAGCGGGCCAAGAGAGGCCGGCCAGAGAGCTACAGGAAAAAGGGGAGCGGGTGTGCCGATGAGGAGAATCTCAGTCTTACTGGCATTAAGGCAGAGGTCATTGGTGGCACACCACTCCTGTATAGCAGACAGACAGTCAAAGATGAGGGAAGGAGAGGAGAGGAGGAGGACGAGGGTAGCCTGAAAATTAGATGGGTGTCATCCGTATAGCACTGAAAGTTGGGGCAGAGAGCGGTGATGCAGTGGACAAGGAGTGCCAGGTATTGGTTGAACAGCCGGGGAGAGAGGTTAGACCCCTGGGGGACACCACAAGTAGAGAAAAAAAATAGCAGACCCAAGTTGGACCTGGGAGAGTCAGTCAGAGAGGAAAGAAGTCAGCCATGCCAGAGCCTGACCAGTGATACCCATGTTATCACGGAGACAGTTGAACAGGATGGCATGGTTAATAGTGTCAAAGGCAGAATAGGGATCAAGCAGGAAGAGGACGCAGTGGGTGTATAGCTCTTGTTTCAGCCCTAGGTTCCGCCATTCATGGCTGTCCCTCTTGTTACATTTCTTTTTTGACCATAAAGAGTGTAGACTGAGGAAGGAAGGAGTTTGTTGGAAAGTGAATGCCTGCGCTGTTCTGTTAACTAGTTTTATTATCTATCTATCTATCTATCTATCTATCTATCTATCTATCTATCTATCTATCTATCTATCTACGTTCTTGTATTGCGCCACTAACCGAAAGGCCTCAGGGCGCACACAGAAGAAAGAGAGAAGACAGACAACAGATAACAAAGACAAACAGGAAAAACAAAGAGACAGCAAGCCGTGTGAAACCAGTACTCACAGAGGCCAACATGATGGAAAGATATGGTGGGAATACAGTATTCAGTACCAAAGTGCTGTACCAGAGCAGATATGTCCTAACCTTTATCAAACAGGAATGTCTTTAGTTGCTTCTTAAAGATAAGCAAGTAATCACTATTAGCAAGATATTTGGGAAGTAAATTCCATAGACCCGGTGCCCATGAGTCAAAGCTTACACCCCCAAATCTTTTCAGGGTAAATGGAGGTTGAACCAAGGCAATATTACTGCTTGAGCGCAGAGGACGGTAACTAGTTTCTTTTTTAACCTAGAAGTGAGGTAGGATGGAGCTTGACCATTAGGACAGATGTGTCCAGCAGCCATTCCAGGGTTCCTGCAGCACAAAGCTCCTTAAGTCCTGTGAGGTGAGGAAGGTTGAAGTTTTGGTTGGATCCCTGGTTGAAATGCTACTGGATCAGACTGTTGCCAATTTTTACTGTGGTGCATGCATGTTAGGTCATGTAAGAGGATTCAATTCAGCACTACAGCCAAGTCAACGCTTAGTCTAGAATACTGAATGAAAACCCTTATTGATATATCTTTATGTCCAGTTCATGCGTTCTGGATGACTACCCCTATATAACACCCCTCTCTCAGAATCCCCCTGACCCCACTGAGCCAAGAAGTAGTTCTGTTTTGCAAGTTAAAAGGTTTATTTGAGAAGTAAAGCAATATATATCTATCACACTTTATAATAAATTAATAATTGAATATCACACTTAATCTGAGATGATAAAGATTAACAACGGAGAATCTGGCACTAGCACACTTCTTGATAATCACTAAGGAGTTGGCATGAAATGGATAAGGTAGCACACTGGTAAATAGGGACAGAAGAATAATGTGATAGAGAATGCTTCATAGAGTTCAAATGGATGCAATGTGGAATGAAATGCAGTACAGAAAATAACTTGATAGGATTTCAGCAAAGACAATGTAATCACTTTCTTGTACAATTCACCCCCCCTTTTATGCGATGCAAGGAAATGGAAGGAAGGCACACAATTCTCAGAAATGCAATTCAAATGTAATTCAGTTCACCCAGCAACTTAGACTACAGAAGTTGAAAACACAGGCCCAAATGCTTTTAAATGTGCTGGCAATGAAGAAAAAAATATACTAAAATGCTTTTAATTCCCTCTAGGAGGTTCAGGGTGAGTGAAATCAAGTTAATATTAGCCCAGGCTCACTTTAGCAGTGATGCAGGGATAGTTTTTATGAGGCAAACGATTTTTTTCAGAGGAAAGCAAAAGCAGCTATCTTTTTGCAAGTGGAGAAATGTTCAAATCGCGGCAAAATTTGCGAATGCTTCTGGCGCGATTACAGAGGAACTACAAGGACTATCACTATCGTTTTGGGGTCCTAGAAAAGCCTAGGATCTCAGCTTCCAGATGAAAGTTACTGCAAGTCTCTAGCACAAACGGTCACGGAGATATAAGCGATTAAATAAAGGTCGTTTTTCAGCTTTGAAATTTTAAAGTTAAAAAAAGACAAGTGCAGCTTGCAACTAGAAAATGACAAGTGACAGCTTTACAAATGACAGGTGACAGTTAGGAGGCAGTTCTACTTAGATTAAAATAGAATTGAATTATATTATTTTAACTAAGAGATTGGTTCTGCACAGTCTTGCTAGGTACTCACACTATATTCTTGAATTAGAATGGGCCTCGCCACGGATCTGGTCAGGTTTTAGACTGGACTCTGGTCTCTGCACTTCACAGTGATCTGGGTCTGCTCTCTCTCTGGATTCTGAAGATTGAGGGATTTAAAGTCTGGATCTTTCTGCACAGCTTTCTCTAGAGATTGATGGAGGTAAAGTATGGATTTTCCAGCAGAGCGTCCCGCAGCAAATGGATTTGAAGGTCCCTATCTGTCCTGTCTGTCTGCTTTTATGTGTTTTTTTTTATGGGTGTGTGTGCAGCATCACTAGACCCTACCCCTCTCCACTTATCATTGGCCAAGCTTTCATTTCTCCCCTGATTGGGGGAGCTAAATTGTGTCAGAGTGATGTCATTTTACAGCCTGCAGAAAGTCCACTCCTCCTGTCAACTTACACACAAATCTAGATTTGAACCAAATACATATTTGCAGAGGTACATATTGTTTTAAAATCATATGCACCCCTCACATATCACAGGAGGTATCCCCTGTTCAAACTCTGCTCTTCCTGGGAGCTTGCATTCAGAAATGGCAATATTTTGCACATTTTAACTGGTTTGCAATACCGGACATTACCCCAAATTTACACACATGTGCGCAAGGAGTATGGACATTAGTTGATGAAGTGTCAGATTTTTCACATGCACACATTTTGAGTAATATCCTCTTTTCCGCTAAAACTCCCCTGAACATACCACTGGTTCTAAAAACCTCTTAAAATGTGGGCAGAAAAATCACAAGAATTATGGTATCATTTATAAAATGTTCACATGTCCGCTCTATGAGTTATTCATCTTTTTAGAGTTATGTGCTGGCCCCAAAGGGGTGTGGTTTTCCCCCAGCACAAGGTTGAATTTCTGGTTTTTCCAGTTCTGCCAAGCCAGCTTGCTCTCACAGGCAGTGCCCCTCCCCTTTACTTCCAGGAGGATGCTCCATTTACGACTGCCGCCAATAAAACATTTGCCTGAGTCAGGACAGGGCTTTGTTCAGAGCTCCTGTATTCTGTGGGGGCTCCCCTTAATTCAATTATCAGAGAGATGGCATATCCTTAGTGTGGCCAGCAAAAGGCAGATAGGCCTGGGAATACAGCTGTGACTCAAGTTTCACTCCTGATGGGGGTGGTTGTCAGGCAGAATTCAGTTTCTCAAGCCAGGTTTCAGATAAAATGTCACTTTTTGTTCCCCAGTTTAAGTCAATACAATGTTTTACATATGCAGCTAGAATGCTGATTCTAAGTTCAAAACTATGACATTTAAACAATTGCAACCTATGTGACACTCAGAAATAGGTCACTCATTTCTTTTAAACATTTAGATTTTTAGTGTCTTTCAGTCCAAATTTACTTAAACTGCTGAAATCCACAGCTCAGCCAGTCTTGTTATAAACCTTGAAGTCACTTCAGAATATAACTTTACATTGGATCCACCTCTCAGTAAGTCTTTCTTTGGCCTGCTTTGGGTTCATTTATTCAGTTTTATACAAAAAGTAAAATCTGGTGTTGTTTTAAAACGCCGGCTTTTGGATAGTGGTGAGTACTGGTACTGCACCCCTTTTTGGGATTTAAGAAAATGAATTCCCAACAGTTATGGGTTTGCTTTTGGCAATCAGCATTGCCACTCCCAATGGTTTCAGACTACTGTGTGGGTGTCCAATGGTGGTTTTAGGCAGTGTCCTTCTGTGCCCATAACATCGGCAAAAATGAGCGGCAGCCTATTCTTCATGCATTTCCCTGTGCATTTTCTGGGAAGCTCTGGCCATCATGATGTTTTCCATGTCAGTACTGCACAGTTTTGAGGTAGGGCTTGGATGCGTGGATAAAAACATCCCACAGTCAAGTAATCACTTCTGGCAACAATAGGGTTTTCATGTTCTGGTTTTTAATAGGCAAAAGGAGGTCTGGGTTGGCAGGCCAAAAAAGAGAGAAAGCCAACACGTGTTTCGACCCAGGGTCTTTATCAAGGCGGAAGAGTATGGAGCTTTACGGTCTCCTTGAATAAGGCAATCGCCGTGGGCCACACTGAACACAATATGATTTTGTATTGTTTTGAGTGTGGGACTAAATAGCTCAATGTGTAAAGCGTCGATGCATTTAAACCCGATCTGTCTTGAGAATTTTACATCATTTAACGTGCACGGGCCACCTGGTACCTCAAGTCATAACATTAAAATATATATATTTCGTTCTAGCTTTTCAGTTGGGTGAACAGTGAGCAGTGATTTTCGCGCAGCGGCTGGCTTGTATGTTATAACTACTCTATTGATTTCGGAGTTTTTTGCTTGCCATTTTACCTTGTAGCCTGACCCCAGGCAGTCTTGTCTGATGAATGGCTTTGAATAGCGGCCCGTTTTTAATGCTGCTGCTCTAGGTTAAAAACAGAGCTTAATGCTCAGGATTGGGTGCACCACCATTAACAATCACTCTGCATTTGCAAAATTGATGTGTGTGGAGGAGTGTCAATGACAAGGCAAACGCAAAGCACGGACCCACCTTCGAACACTGGTTAAGCATCAAAATTTACAAAGTAATAGCAACGCTTTTGCTCAGTGTTGTCGATGGGAATACGATGTCCCTGCCCCCTTTTCCATGGGCAAACAAAACGGCATCAAGTGGTAAAGAGGGGGTGACGAATACATTAGAGTCCGTAGGGAAAATGCAAAACAAAATATTTTGCAGCATGCACAATTTGTATTTGCTCAATACTTTCGAGTGAGGTTTTCTGAGCCATATTTGTGAAGTCGGCAAGGTAGCTCAGTGAGTATGAAACATTCTGTGCTTACAGAACTGCTTAATGTGGTAAAGTCACAACCGTGCTTGGCTCTGCCTTTCGCCCCTAGTGCGTCAATAAAATTAACCATTATGCTGGGTTGTACTGACATTTGTTGTCTGCAGAGTCGAACAGTGAGCTACATATTAAGCCTCAAGCATCAGCTTCCATTAACCCCACCCAATGCAGAGCTCATTGAATTTGGTAGCCCTTCCATTTTGAAGTGCTCCCAATTCTTGCTTTCTTCCCTTGGCACATGTCCTACATGTGTCCCCTTAATAAAAAAAATAAAAAGACTTTGATTTTAAATTTAGATGTCCATGAAACAGTATGTCCCAAGCGTCAAATTCAATCAATCTTAAATTCATGTAGCATTCAAAAACCCTATACATGGTATTAAATACTTATTTAATGGGCAATGAAAAAATGCCCTACAGAAAAATTCCACTTCACAGAAAAAGAGTCAGTTTTTGAATCATCGAATAACTAAATGAAGGGAAATAAATTTGAAACGCCATGTTCAGGGTTTTTGAATGGTACATGATTTTAAGATTGATTGAATTTGACTCTTAGGGAACACTGTGTTGGGCACCCTTGCGTGAAATATGTTCAAATGTAAATGTATAACTTATTCATTCTTTTCCTCAGCTCAGTTATATCTCATCTTACTACTGGTATCATCTTGCCTTTTATTACAGATTGTTACTTTAACTCTCAGCTCATGTTTCTGCACTTCTACAATCACATCTAATTCTCTCTATCTTGGCCTTGGTCCCAGCTGCAGTAATTTCAATTCTCCACCCACCCGACTCTCTACAACCCACTCGTCCATCCCACCCCTACTCCCTACCCCCTTTCATCCTTCCTCTCACACACTTGCTTTATTTCTTACCCTCTCAATCTCAACCTTTCGTGCTCATGTTTCCTTTTGCCCATCATCGATGGCCCCCTCTCTTTATCATTTCCTCCCTTGCTCTATTCTCCTTCCTTCTCATTCTATTGGGTATCAGGTAATAATATCCCAACAAAAATATTGCCGTAAATTTGGCCGTTTGGTTCGCCATACACAATATTTTTGTTGGGGATATTATGTGGGAGCAGGGGATGCGGGGGTGTCCCCCACACATTAAAAAATGATGCAGGGGTTGCGGGGGTGTCTCCCGCAGGGTCAATGTGTGAATTTCGACACAAAAATATGGCAATATTTTTGCATTGCGATATTTTTACGGCGGAATTATCACATGGAACCTTCTATTGCACACCTGCGTCCCTTATTGCAGCCTCCTTTGAAATATTGTACCCCTCCTCCTTGAACCCTGTTACCTATAAGTTCAAAATGCAAATAACCTTGGTAAGTGCCAAAACTATAGGCATTGCCAATGTTTGCTCATATTTGGAGCTGTGTCTGCTGGCGCCTGGTAACTGTGATGAAACAAAACACATTGTTTAAAAGAAGCCATAAATTTTACATTCCGCTATGCCTGCATTACCACTGTGAAATACACTTCATGAGGTCTTTGCGTGCAATCTTAGCCGGGACTGACCTATGTATAATCCACTACCTGCCATTCTCATCCCACTCCAGGCAGCAAAGTTAATGAGGTCTTCCTGGAAGAATTAGTTACATGCGGAAGCAGCATGCAGCTTTTCGCCTTTCACCTCATTTACAAACACCCTTTGTGACAGCACTTATCTCTGGAATGATTAAAATGGGACACATATATATACAACGAGACCATTCTTGCCATTGAACACAGGCACATTTCCAAGCCTGCATCTCATTTCAGTCCTGCAAAGCCGTCCCCCTTCATGAAGAACTACAGAAAAAGAGACCAAATTTGTAATGTCATTGGCTACTGGGCTGTCTTCTGCAGCTCCCACTCCCTGAAGAGCCAGGTAATCACGCTTGCGACCTCGTGTGATTCATATCAAGTGTCGCAGTACCCCCACGTTCAACACAATTATTGAAGTAATAATTGAGTGTGCTGTTGCTACGCCCCCCTTTAATGACACCAACATATTCCCTATTGTATTTTTTTAAACTCCACTTAAATTGTCGTAGTTACAATTGTGCTCTGCCTACAGGAATTGTAACAAGTCAACAGGATTAGGAACAAGACCATTGTGTTTTTGTGGACCAACAAAAACTACATTTGTTCTAAACAAACAGAGGTATCTTTGAAAATAAAATCCTTAGCTTATCTGTGAGCAATGCGGCTGAAGTCCCAAAAGAGAATTCAGTTGCAACGAAACCCGGGAAACAAAATTACTGTGAAGACAACATGAAATGGGATCCTGAGAAGGACACGATTAAAATCACAGTGTCCAAATCAGACCCTCAAAATAGGAGCATCCAGAATGACTCTTGCGAAGACAGTAACTGGTCTTCGGTGGCTAAAACACTTAATGGTAAGAATGAGAGCTAATGTTTAGAGAAATGCCAACTGGAAAAATTTTACATTGCCTCATAGAACACGAGAGGGCATATGCATCTCTTTGAGGAAAATCAATGGACTTAAGAGAAATGGATATACTATGCCTCCAGGAGACGTGGCTTTTGAAAAATCCAATTGCTGAAGGATATGAGAGTGCATTTAATCCTGTTATAAATGGTGCAAAAGGAAGACCAATGAAGGGTCTCCTAACATTTGTCAAAACTAAGAGTGGAGCACACATTCTTTATGATAGAAATATATATCGCTGTATCTACAAGTTGTAAAGATCCATCTGCCCACGCAACTAAGCAAATTAGGCAAAACCTTAATGGTTGAACTATCAAATCTCTGAAATAATTAGCGATACTTTTGATAGAGACAAAGAAGTGAATCTGCTAATTTGTAGAGATCTCAACATAAACTGCCTACAGAAAAAGACTGGTACGGTCGAAGACGACCTGACGGGTATTGAATCTCCAGATGTTGTTGCTTGGCTTCGAGAGATGAAAGTATGGAATCTAAAGATGTTGAATGGTAACACTACTGGAGACATCCCTGCACACTTCACTTGGCATAGAAATCAAGATCAATAATTGACTATATGTTTGCAACTGAAAGATTGAAGGAACAGATCAAAATGTTACAAATAATCGAGAACAAAGTGACCACTGCATGTTAAAAATTCAGGTGAAGGCATATAAAGTAAAAAAAGGAGAGATCACAAATCATGAGCATCTGATTGCTTCCCCAGGCCAAAACCATTTACGGATTAATGACTGTAAAATGAGGTCTCTAATAAAATCGCTTGAGAACAAGCAAGATATGGAGAGAACTGAATATACAACAGTCCTAGAAGCCTATCGAGAGACACACGTGATGAAGGCCAAGCCTGACTTTAAAAACAAACACGCGTGGGATCCCGAGATATCAAGCAGGAAAAAAGAACTAAATAAAGCGATAAGAAGATGTAAACGGCTTGTACAGGAGGATTGTATAAAAATGATAAAACAAGTAAAGAAAGGCTATAAAAACTGGCTGATTAGTCGCAGAGCTGTAATGTTCCGACGCAACGACAAACTTATGATGGAAACTCTAGCCAATAGGAACACTAGCTCCTTTTGGAAGTATTTGAACGATGTAACTGCACCACAAGGTGCCCTCATAAATAATATGGTGTTGGAGACATGTGGGTTGAGCACTTTAAAAACATATTCTACATTGAAGGAAAGAACATCATCAAGCAATCTGAAATGGACAATGAATGGCTAATCACAATCGAAAGCGATGACATACTAAGAAACATCCAGAGACTAAGCATGTCTAGAGCCACGGAGCCGGATGGCCTCACAAACTATTTGCTAAAACAACATCCAGAACTATGGCTGACTTTTGCTATGTCCTGTTTGTATCCATACTACGAAACCGGAAAATTCCAACATCATGGCGGAGTGCAATCGTTGTCCCTATTTTCAAAAAAGGCAATCGAGTCGAGCCAAAGAACTATCGCCCGATTGCACTCCTTGATGTGGTGGGCAAAATGTTTGCCACTCAACTTCAAATACAACTATTAAAGTGGATTCGAGAAACCTCAAGATTTGACCCACGCCAAGCCGGTTTCGTTAAAGAAGTAGGAAGTGGCTTAAATTTGACAATCTTAAACTTCCTAAAAATGGAAGCGATTCGGCAAAACAAGAAGATCTATGTAGCCTTTGTTGATTCATCCAACACATTCAACACTATTAACCGGGAACTGCTTTGGAAAAAGATGAGAAAATGGAAATGTCCAGAAAAACTACTTCAACCCGTTAAATATTTTCACACAGGAACAGAAATTAAGATCAGACTGGATAATGTCGGGACCTTAAGTAAAGCTATACCGACTTATCAAAGTGTAAAGCAGGGCTGCCCTCTGGCGGAGATACTGTTTTGCTTATTTCTGTCTGACATTGGAGAGTCTCTCAGAGTGACCAACTGCTATCCACCGAAAATCAATGGTAAGACAGTAAATTGGCTGTTGTACGCTGATGACATTGCGCTATTAGATATTACCTCAATTGGTTTGATGCGACAGTTGGCAGCCCAGAGTTTTGTTGAAGAACATAAACTATGAATCAATCCTGCAAAGTCTGAAGTATTAATACTGGAAGAAAAAAGGTCAAGTATCTTGGCATGTGGATCAATAATAGCATAAATGATGCGATGTGGGCTCAAAATGCAAAACAAAATGCAAACAATTGGCCTGCCAGGCTGCGGTCATAAACAAAAAATATGGAAAATTCTCCTTGCAACCGGTCATTGGCCATTATAATCAGAAGGTGGTGCTGACCCTAATATATGGTACAAAAAGTGCCTTTGGTGTATCTGCGGTCCTGTGGACACAACTAGAAAACCAGTATTGGAGGCGTGCTCTACAGCTGCAAAAGGGAATACCATCTGCCTACTTGCGATATGAGCTAAATCTGATATCAATGAATTTGCGTGTCCTTTGGAATATGCTGTCTGTGTACAGAAAGACAATCCTTGATGAAGGAGTGCCCCAGTTTGAAATATTATTCGAACTAGAAAAAGGAAACCCTGACTCTATACCGGTCAGGTGGGCAAACGCCTGCAAAAATCATCTTAAAGAGCTACTCACAGACCGTGAAACATTGAAGCTGAAACCGAATCAGGTTAAAAAAAAAAACTATCGGAACGAGACTGGTGATCAACCATAGATATGAGAAACCATTACAAATTTGATGAAATATGCAAGCAAAAGAGGGAAAAAGCCAGAAAAATCTCAATCAATATCTGATGAAAGCCCCAAATGCGAATTATCGGAAGACCTTTATGAAATTTCGGCTTAATCTATTTGTTATAAGAGTAAGCCTAAACTTTAAACACAGGACAAAGCAAGTAACAGTGACCTGCCGTTTCTGTGGAAATCATCCTGAGTCCCTCAAACATCTAACATTGTATTGCAGGGGACTGACATCTTTGAGAACATTACACCTGAACAAAGTGGTAAAACTTTACCCTACATTAGGTGAAGAAGAGCTGTGGTCTAAATTTGCCAATCCAAGAGAAAAAGATGTCTATGGTTTGATAAAGTTTCTATGCAAATTGAATGTATTGTTAATAGAGAAAAATGAGTTGGATAGCATCAAAACTGCGACGTAAGATGTGCGCTTGGTAATAGGGAAAACACAAGATCATTATGTGAATGAAAGCTGTGGACTCGATTAATGGAACTGTAAGAACTGAGGGGAAAGGGAGGTGGAACTTGAAGGGAGACTAGTGATCCTTTTGCGAATTGTACTCTTTTTTTTATTTTTCCTTTTAAAAAGTGTGTATACACTAAAGGAAATAAAAAAAAAAAATAAAAGATCATTTTAATTACCTGTTGCAATACATGGGACTACGAAGTGAATGTTCAGTGGATAGCTACTCATAATCCGTGTGGCAGAAAAAAAGTATTGTTTTATTAAACACGATTGACTCTGAGCCATGGAAAATACATGGCTGGAGTTGTTATAGACAGACCTTTAATGTAGAGCAATGAGCAGAATGCAGCTCTCCCACCACATCCACCATTCATAGAAACAAGAATGATTACCTCACTCTCATTGTAAATTGTAATTGTAATTGGTTATTGACAACGCGCTTAATACCCAGTGGTTTCAAAGCGCGGAGCCGTGGATCGAACCTGCGTTGATCCGCGTCCACGCGTTGCCCCTGAGCTATCCTCCTGAGACATTGCTGGCATTACACCCTAAGCGCAATAGCTCCTGATTTCAGTGGATCACCACCAGCCACTGTTCAAACACATGTGGATTGATTTGCTTGCTAAGGGTTTAACGCTCGCGTTACTTACAGGTAACTTATTATGCTTCGTCCTACTCCTCCTCGTCATAGCCCTAAATTAACACACCATGCTCCCCACAGATATTTTCACTGAAACCCTCCTGTAAAAATTACGTTTTTTCCCTTTTCTCTCCACCCTTACCATACCAGAGGCCCTGTTAATATAACTATGAAAAATGAGAGAAATGGGTGTGAACTTTTAAGTTTGGCTACAGGGGCAAAACCACATTTTTTATTCCCCAGGGGTCAGAAATTCCCATACCAATTGAAGCGAGGAAGCCGTACCCATCGCCAGGTCTGAACAAGAAATTTCACATCATAGTTAGCAGCAGGAATTCGACCAAAAGACATTGAATTTACAGGCACAGGTCTACCTGTATAACAATTCTGCAACAGTCGCCTTACCGGCAGAGCTGTCTTTGCCGAATTCTGCTTCAGGATTCCCTACTACGTGCAAACAGCTTTGGCCGACCCGTTCGCCCTCAATGAAAGCCTTGGCGATGAGGGGGCTTCAGACTTAGAAGTGAGCAGCACCTGCTAATTTTGCAGAGCACAAGGGTTGCAGCTTCTGCATGGGGGCAAAGTGACAATCCTGCCCCTGTTGTTCAAGGAGAACATGGCAACTGCCCCTCTTTGTCCTATGTACTCGGCACCTATGGGAGGATGGGAGGGATCAAGTATTATAGGGAGGCAGAGGAGGGATGTCCAGAATGTGAAGAGGAAGAGTGACACTAGGTGTAATGAAAATTCCTGCTAACTCCCTTCTTCCTCGTCCAAGTCTTTAACTCAATGAAGAACCCCAAATACACAATATTGCCCAGATAAAATAAAAAGGCAGAGTCAGAAATGTTCCAGAACCGAGTATATCTTTAATCGTTATACCAAAATCAACATGGTCTTTAATGTAGAGCAGGTTGCAGAACTACCAAGACAAACCCATGATCAGAGCAACCAGAAATTGCCAGTCAGTAGAGATGTGTACATGTTTTAGGGGAAGCCCAGGAGGTAGCTCTGCAAATGCACAACAGGGAGGTGCCTTTGTCCTTGGGCCAATAAATCACCATCCTTTAGAAGACCATTGCCAAGCATAGGCTAGCCTTAGATGCGGTAGGCTAGGATGGTGTCCTTCTGCCAATGACTAATGGATAAAGGAAACACTTTGACATTTGAGCATATAGGTCAGAATCACTTCCAGAACGTCCAAGTATAACAACTGCATCCTGTCCACCTGAGGTTTCTAGATGTGCCCTCTAACCCTGACTCTTTAAATTTAACTTTCATGAGGTTGCTGATTAAGTCATGTTACCTTTATTGCAGAGGCTGAAACCTATGCAATTTAAACGGGGCTTCCTCTCAGCTCTTATTGTTCATCAGCTAGCAGGGTTTAGTCAATATGGTAACCCGCCCAGTTAATCTTTCCATCACTCAAGGACTGGTTCCCTCTTTGTTGAAATTGATTTTAGTGTCTCCTCTTCTGAAGAAAACCTAGATCCCATCTAGATGAGCAATTTCCGTCCAGTGGCAAACTCGTCATTGATGGCAAACATTTTGGAAAAACTCGTTAAACATGTAACTTCAACATTTTGTTGAACAGAATGGCATTTTAAATTGGACCTGTGGTGATCTGGCTTTCACCCAAATCATGGTACTGATTCACCTTTAATTGCCATCAGGAATGAAACTCTTCCTTATACTGATGAGGGCCACCTGCTGTTTCTAGTCATGCTTGATTTATGGTCTATGTTTGAAAGAGTGGATCGTTCAAAATTGTAGACATGTTTATATCCCTGACTGGATCAGTCTTTAGCTTGGCTTACAAGCTATCTTACTGACCGTTTTCAAATGGTTAAGATGGGCCATTTTGTATTTAAGCTGTTTAACTGAGCTGGGGACTCCCCCATAACTTGCCTTTATCTCCTCTTCATTTCAATGTGTACCTTCAACGGTTGATGAACATCCTTCACCATGTGTAGTTACAGTATCACTCCTATGCGAATGATACTCCAATAGATTATAACGGTGTCTGGCACTTGCAATAACTTCCTTGCACGGTTTTAAGTTCTGGGCAAAGTACAAAATTGGATGTTATGTAATGGCCTACAGTTTAGGAAGTCTTAGTGTTAAGGCAGAAGTCTTAGTGTTAGGACCCAGACATTATTTATAAATGACTCTTGATGGCTGCCATGCTATCCTTGCCTTTTTGTCCTCCCTACATCTTTTGAGGTAAAATTGAGAAATTTAGGGGCAATCTGGGAATCATTACAATTTATCGTGAAAGAAGAGCATGCTTGTGTGGTTGGCAGGGCTAAAGTCGACGGTACACGCAGGTGGACGCAGTCCACCTACTTTTTTCAGAGGGGAGACTCAGTCCATCACAGCTAAAATGAAAAATATTAAAATACTTCCTTGAATTTATGAATTAAAGCCAACCTCAGGGATTGAACCACAGTCGTCAGGTTTGTAGGCCCACTTCACCACTGCACTATATAACCTGATCAAAGGTGAAATGTCTGATTTCGGTACTGCATGTAGCAGGGCAAACATATGTATTGGTTCTTGGAGTTTAAAACATGCACAACTTTTAACGTTTTCAAAAACAGTATTGTTAGGCGGAAACCTGTGCAGTTCCCTCTGGGACCACTGCAAAAGATTTAGGACTAAAGGCGTTGGCGGTGAACCCACTTGGTAGCAGTCTGCACCACACAGATTCACGTGGTAGCTGTGGCTGAGCAGTCAGACCTCTCTCAAGAAAAGTTGAGCAGTATGTGGAGTATACAAAATAGGGCAATTCTTCACAGCAAGACAAGCAAACACGCAACGAGGCTTAGTGTAAAGATATTAAGGTATTTATTTATAACAAAATGTCTATGAAAAACACTATGGCAAATCACGGCAAACAAATCAAACACAATTACTCTACGAAATAGATAATCAATCCCCCTAGCGATATCGACAACTCTAGGTTCTAATGGTACCACTTATTTTCAGACAGAGGTGTGTACCTCAACCTAGATGACACTCGAATATTAGTTAGGGCGGGAGAGAAAAAGAACGGCAGGTTACGAAATCAACACAGTTCGTTCTTATCGGATAAAATGCAAGGCAGGAAGGCAAGAATCACAATAGATCGTAAAGTTCAGAGGCCAGGCCCACTCGGAGAGAGGCAAGGCGCGATGTCCCAAAAAGTCTCTAGTGGAGATGCATTCAAGTCTGTATTGCAAATTGTTATCAGTGGAATGAACCAGTTCAGAACAACGAATGAGAAAACCTTGGAGGCCACCCAACGGAACGGAGAGGATTAAGACACCTCACTCGAACCGATCGAAAGGGAAGCCAGGCGGACATGGTACCTTGTTGTGGAGGGCAGCTCCGGCGGGGGCAGTTGTTCCTGGTGGTGGATGCACGTCGGGTCTTTGCTAAGAGTAGAGATGATCTCGTCGTCGAAGGAAATGAAGTCCAGTGCACCACCAGGGAAGAGACCAGCCGCAGAGTGCTCCGCCACAAGGCACCACCTTTTGGTCGCGGTTCAGGGGTAGTGGCTATCCGGTTGCCGGGGTGCTTCTGCACGGGCAATTCGACCACTGCGTCCTGAGGCGAATAAAAAGCAAAGGGGACTGGTTGTTCCCACCAGTCAGGGGAAGAGACTCTCCGGCAGGAAGATCTCCTCTGTCGTCGGGAAGTGGTGAGTTGGTTCTGCAGGGAAGTGTCGTCGTGCAGGTCGGCTCAGCGTTACCCTCGTCGGATTCTTAGGTCCTGTGGCGACTTCTGAAGATCCAGTCCCAAAAGCCCTGCTTTTATGCAGAAAACCCCCATTCATTCAGCCTAGCTGTCAATCAACACATGCTAAGTGGTGTGCGGGAACGCTCACCACTTGGGCCAATCACTCCAGAGTGCGACCGGAGTTGGCAAGGCAACTCGGTCCAGGGTGCCTAAACCCCCTACCACACCCCTGAGGTAACCCAGACAGAATGGCACCACTTTGGAGGGTCTCTGTACAGAGGCCCGCCAAAAGTGGAACAAAGGGCTCAACCTTTGGTTTAGGAGTCACAGAGACGAACACAGACGCCATTTTACAAACCGAGTTCTGGCAGAAAATACCACTCGATAAACTTATTTAAGGCAAGTAGATCGGTGGTACGTTAGAGATTAACGAGAAAAAGGGTCAATCTCCAACAATGGGATGAATCCCGTAGGATTGTGTTCGGGGTCGAACGCAACGAGTAGTTTCCACTGCCACCAGCCAAAACTCGACGAGGGGGGATGGGACAGTGCCCCCTCGAGTAACAGATCCAGGAGTAATCGAATTACCCCTACTAGTACGTCCGCAATAAGATGGTTTGTACTAGTCCTGTTAGTAAATTTAGGTCTAGTAAAGCCAATGGTGACTTTACATGCCCGGGGAGACAGTAGTCTGTCCCCGGGTATGGAGTCTATGGTGGGGGACCCGCTAGGGCGTCCCCGTGTTACGGCATGTAGGGTGCGGTGTAACACACATAGAAAAACATATGAGACCCTATGGAGTAAAAGACCCCATAGCCCATCGAACACATTGACATTTCAAAGGAATTATACACACATACATGTCCAAGAGTGTGAGAAAAGAGTCTCACTCTTGGCAGGATGGAAAAAACAAACTCCAGAAATCCAGCAAAGCTGCTGGGGGACTCACTAGGTTAGGAAATTCAGCCTAAACAGAGAATTCTCCCTAACAACTATTAGAAGAAAATATCCTCCAGGCACCTTAACATCTCTTGTATCTATACACAACTTGCACCGCCAACCCAACTTCACATCCTCTACTCCCCTCACAGCCAAACCAAACGCACAACTCCAAGCTGTGCACCCACACATTCACGAGAACCAGGCTGTGTGTTCCCAACACCCGAGTGAAACGACACCCAACAACATGAACACAACGGTCCGATATCGCCACCCCCATCCGTCACCTGTGTTTCCTGAAACCACCCAAACTACTAAAACGTCTGTGAAGAAACCATACGACACACCACTCACTAAGCGCTTCAATCACACAGCCACGACAATCACCACATTAACAAAAGGCTATAGCACACAAGCAAAGACCCTCGCATACACATCCCCACACTGCAATAACCGTAAAATACTTAACATATTTTCTAAAACTCAAACTAAACTTCTTAGTTCACTTCCAGTTGCAATTCCATTGCACATTTTGAATCAAATTCAGCATAACCCTACAAGTCCGACTGCCTATAGCTCTCATAAAGTCCATTTGTGGAATGAAAAGCATTAAACATCTTATAAGCATCAAACCATTCTTGCACTAAAGCTTTTGTACACTTCCTATTGGCTTAAAAAGTCCATCTGTGGGAATAAAACTTTGTTAGGCACACTAAAGCACTAAATAAATCATAGTTCTCACCCAAACCTAACTACACAACAGTTCTGATGAAACGTAGGCCACAACAGTCAAGCTCTTTTAACTCGCATCAGTATCACTCACTCTCAAGTGTCTCATAACCATTAACATAAACTCAGAAAATTCACAATCAAATTCATTGCTGTGCATTCCTATTAGAGGCCATGACATTAATCATATTTTCATTCACTCTCAACACAGCCTAAACCTCCTCATCCTCACGCCTCTTAACGCCCAACTGATTGAAAACTTTACAGGCCTCACATCACAACCCTAGTATCATGACCTACATCACTATAAAATCGTTAACCACACATGTATAATTGCCCCTGCAGAAACTCAAAACATTACCATTGGACAACACTGCAATTGCGGTCGTCAACAACAAGCACAGAAAAATTAACTGGTATTACTTCCCAGTTCATGCTGTGCCTCCTGCCAGCGACACACAATACCAGTACCTCTGGGGACACAGGCCCACACCAGCTGGCCGTTCGACCAACTCCAAGTTCCTCTGGAATCGCCCACACTGCTGCATATGCTGGCCGGCATGTTCTTTCCCAGCAGTCATAGTGCAACCATACGCTGCCTCCTCCTCCAGCAAGGCGGTACCAAAGCAGCTTCCACCAGATTCCGGATGCTACCTTATAGATGTGAGCCGGACATTCATTGTCCCAATTGTGTATCAGCAGCATTACCTTGACTCCTTTTCGATTACACCTCCGGACTTCCGTAGTGTCAGCCTCTTGCTTCCTACCCACGCGAATGCACGTCGTCGGGTGCTTTACTCTATCTCCTCACTTAAGATCTGCCACTGCTTTCGAACACAAACTGCTCTTTGCAATTACGAAGGCTGCCTCTATGACGCCTTAAACATTCCAACCATACAAGGAATATCACCAACATCTCAGGCACGGAGACAGACGTCACCAATTTACGTGAACAGTTGAGAGAAGCGGAGCTCCACCAAGCTAACGGTTGCTGCCCAACTCAAAGTCCACACACCTCCTATATCACTGCAGGAGGTTCCTGTGCCACCAAATTTGCTTCGCTGCTTCCAACACTGTAACAGGCACCCTGCAGCTTCACTCAGCAGTGGCTCTCCACAACAGATGGACCACCGCTCTTCCTCAGCCGCTAGCAGACACAGACCATCACAGCTCACCCTAGCTGTTCTGAGCAACAAGGTAAGACTTCATCATAATATTTGGGCACAAAACCTCCTGATGGGCTCCAAGCCCCTCCCCTGCACATCCATGGGCTCCAAGCCTCACAAGATGCTGCTCCCGGGCTCCAAACCCCTTCTAAAACACAGCTATGAGCTCCAAGCCCCTCTGCAGAACAGCATATCTCTGAGCCCCTTTGTCGCAGTCACTGGACCTTGAACCCCGCCAAAGACTTTTTTTCAATGCTGAGAATCTCCTGATCACCACAGCCCTAAGCCTGCTCTCAGATGGCATGCCTCCTGGCCCTAATCCCTGGTGCCGCTCACTACATCCTACGCCTATGGCCTTCTGCGCCTATTTACATAAAGAGCTCACGCTACCTGAGATGATCTTCTTTGGTTGGGGGCGGTGCATGTGCCATCCTCAGTGCTGTCTCCCCAAGCACAGCCAGCATCCTCGTCGCCATGGTAAAGCTCTGGATTCCCAGTGTTGACTCTTACCTCAGATAAAGTTCCAGTTACTTCTTTATTGAAGTTCCAGTACATTGTAATGTATTTATCAGGTCAAGTACATCTGAGCTCCAGGCAACATGCACCGGTATCCTCTCAGTTAGGCTACATCACCCAAATAACTCACTCAGAACTCTCAACCATACAACAACATTCTCACGGGCAGCATTCTATGTCACTCATCCAACATTCCACTCATACTAACAAAAGCAACATAGATGCCAAATCACTAAAAGTGTCTCAGGGATATGTACCAGTCCCAAGTTGCTTTTCTGTAAAAATGTTTTAGGGGATTTACGGGGCCTTCATTAGGTAAAGGACTGAGAAAGGGGGGAGAGGATGTGGGGTGATGGCAATACTTACATCGTTTAGCAACTTTACATTTTTTGAAGGATTACACATATAATGTCCGCCTTGCAGAATTTGAATTTGTAATCTTTGGTGTAAGCACAGTGTTTAGCAGCATTGCAAGCACCTAACACATGAACGATCTGATGCGATCCGGCGCATACTGTGTTATGAATATAGAAGGTATCAGCTCTCACAGTCTCTCCGCTTCTAATGTATGCAGCAGTTGTACTGAAGAGGTGTCATCAGAGGAATTTCACAGAGGATGAAGCATTTCTGGCACCTTCCACAACAAATGTTCTTTGGCTCAGTCTAGGAAGTAACAGGTGTTTGTCATTAGCGGGAAGAAGATGTAGCTGGGGTGAGGGGTCCTTAGGGTGGCTTCCCTCCAAGGCGTTGACAAGTCGGTGGCACTGTGGACGGAAGTGGGCTCTCTTCCCGGAGAAGTGTGTACGAGAAAGGTTTCCCGAAAACAAGGGGTTTGAAAAAAGTTAAAATATGAAGTGTTCACACAGAAAGTAATTTGATCCACCAACAGGAAATAACCTAGACAAAATATGATTCATGGTTAAAGTCAATTGACTTCCATTGCTATGTCGACTTGGCCCAGAGTCCAGTTTTACACCAATGCAAGCGCACCCTATCTCTCTTTCCATTTGTCTAAAAGGGCTGTTTCATTGATGCTGTGCTGGCACTACATTTGTGAGTGCCTGCCATCATTTGGGAGCTTAAATCCTCTGGCGTTAAACGACTATCAGATCAAAAACACAGGCACTACAGCATCTACATCCGACAGGGCACACGTCATAAAATAACCGAGGAGACTAATTAGCATATAGAATGTTCATAACTACAGGACGTGATGCCAGGTGCTGTGATGTCACAGGAAGACAGGCCCGCCCCTTTAAAAAAATGGAATTGTAGCTTACCCCTTTGATTGCATTCACCTGAGTACATGTTTTCTCTTCTGCCACACAGTAGCAATATGCATGGAAAGTAGGACTCACGTCGAGGTAACAGGTGGTGGACAGAGGAGCGTCCGCCCACTTTTTTCAGAGGATGGACATCGTCCTGCCTGCGTGTTTTTAATTAATGACATTTTTTTAAAAAAGCGCTTCCCACTTGATAGGGCTGTGTGCGGGATTCCAACTGGGATTGTGCGGTTCAGGCGTGGGACCACGAGAATCTACAAGCAGACGATGGTATAAAACTCCTGTTCACTGTTGCTGTACATGATATGTTTTCTTACACATTTTAAGACAAAAGGTTCTCACCTTTTCTATTAAGCAAGCAATGTCTTTAGAAACCATGTTCTCTTGGCAAATGCGTATTTGTCCTGTGCATTTTCTTGAGTTGGGAAAGACACCCTGACGTTAGATATGCACAAGTCTTTCACTCTACTTTCGCTGCCGGTGACGTCACGTCCCACTACATATGCCAGAGTCCCTCTACTTTTTTGTTTTTTCTTCAGGACTTGCTATCTGATAAAGTAATAATGATCTAGTGTAATTGACAAACTATTACCCACTATTCTCATTAACAACAATCACTCCTTGATCATTCAAGCTTTCCCAAAAAATATGTAGTGACCATAACTGCTGTTTTGCATGTCCTGGTTGTCAGCTCGTGTTATTTTGATTTCCTGTAATGTACGTGTAGTTGTATTGTCATAGGATTAGAACTACACTTACCAGAATGCCAAGTGAAGTAACCTGACATTAAAAGCCAGAACGAACTGAATAGCCTACAAAGGATGACAGCAAACATGAGGCCTCTCTAAACCTTCCTAGTCATTTGAAGGCTAAAGACACACTCCAAAGGTCCCTGCGTGATTGGTATGCTTTACTCATTCCTTGACACAGGCATGCACGTTGCTGTTATTCATGATGATTTTAAATCGAAATCTCAAAAGAGCAAACCCGGTTTTGCATGTCAAGCAGCAGCCAACTGGAGCTGAATGAGCTTATGCCTTTGAAATAAATGCTTGCGTGTAGATAACACATGTAGTTGTAAACAAACAGTGGCAAGTTGATGAGTAAATACAGCCCAACATGCAATGAGACAGAATTGCATTGAGATCATGCTGGGGATGTTTTTCTCTACAGGCTCACACACACACATGGGGCACCTTTACCAAAGTGGGTGGACTTCCCCTTCTAAAAATAGTATGGAGAATCGCTCCACTGACGTGTACAGTTGACTTGCGCACTGATCTCTATCAAACATCCTTCCAACAAGTGGCAACTGCTGCGAAACGGGCCTTGTTGGCAGCAACTCACATTGTACAAGCTAGTCATGTTTTCACATATTCCCTGTCATATACAGCGCTCTGTATAGAAGTGGTTATAGCCCCCCTCAAACTGAATGTAGTGGAGATTGACGCCCTCCACATCAAACTGAATGATGATAAACTTTTGGGTTGATCACTGACTTCAAAATGTACTTCTTTACAGAGAAGCGCTTTAAAGGACGATATATGTTATGAGGTCAGAAAGTCTTGAATGATAGAAGGTTTGTTAAGTAGTATATTTTAAGTATGTTTTACTAAAACAACTAGACTTGAAACGGAACAGGTATCAAAATATGACCAGAAATAGGGTAATCCACCATGTTGTGATAGGCCAGGCATGGTCACGCAATTCCTAAAATGGTGGATTGCTGGGAGTCATGATGACACCAGTGGAGATATTTTTTTTATAAACGTTCATCCAGGGGACAATGGTGGGGAGAATGAGTGAGAAAAAACGGTCTAGACTAGGTCTGAGTGGAAGATAGTCTGACAAATCATAAGCAGGGAGAGGGGTTGTACAATGATGAATAGAATGTATATAAGGGAGGGTGAGCCTACTGATTTTAGCAGAGTCCCGGAGATGTTGTTGATGCTGTATCCTGTGTATCCTGTGTCTTGCCTACTGGAAGAAATAAACTTGCTGACTTTGAAAAATTCTGCCTCAGTCTGCTGATGTGCTCCAGGGTGTTTTCTTGACCCCAGAGATGCCAATGCCCAGGAGGGAGGGTGATGGAACACTCCTCTACAGCTCCACATACAGAACATGTGTGAGTGCATGTGGATGTGGTGGCAGGAGGCCTGGACTCCAAAAAATATGTTCATAACGGCAATCCTGGCACCTCTGGCACATATCTGTATGACAACATATTTACAGGACAATCCTGGCCTATATTTGATTATGTCTGCATTTTGGAAGGGAATGAATGAATTAGTTAATTAATCATGTATAACTCGCTTAATACCTGAGACCAGTCTCTAAGCACGTGTTGAAGCCATATATTGGACACAGCTAGCATGGAAACAATGTTCTAATAGCAATCCTGGTGTTTATTCAGTGGCATTTCTCGTATATAAGATGTACTGACAGCATGACAACATTTTTACATTTCCCATGCACGCACATATTGATTTGGCTGGAATACCAGGGGTTTTAATCATTGGCTAGATTGGGTGGGGGAGTTGCATGATCTCCTTACAGCTTGTGACATTTTTGTTCTACAGGGCACATGAGTGACTTTTAATGTTGAAATTGACGGTTATGTTACACTACAAACTCGAGCCATAACAGATCCCTGTGGTCGTCCAACCGGTGGATTTTTGATTGGTGCTAAATACTATCTATAATAAATGTGGGACCTCCTGGTGGCAACGTTCTGGCAGTAGAAGTGTCTGCTCTCGATGAGGTTGGGGCTCGGCAAGGCAAATGTTAACGTTTATGATTCCCCCGGCACTTCTATTCTGAGGTTATGTTTGATGAATTGAATATGATATTGTCATCTTGGTGCACTGTTTTGACTAATAATATGATGATCCTCTGTCGGGATTGGAATGCAAAGTGCATAGATAAGAAGGGATGTGGGGTGTATAACAATAACAACATTTTTTAACATTGTGTAATGCAAGGTTAAACATTGAATGACAGGGGAACACAGTGGCCGGGGTTCTTAAAAGAGTAGAACCTGACCATACTAAATGGCTGGACCATGGGAGAACAACCGGGTAGTTCTACTTGGTCAGTGGTTAAAAAAAGGCCACATTGAACTACAAGGACGGTAATGATCACTTGTGGAGCATGCTGTGTCTTTAAAAGTGGTCCCTAACGACTTTAGTGATCACACTACCCTTTCTTTGGTCATCAAGATATGTGCAGAGATTGTGGAGACCCATATGTGTGGGGACTTGATACCCAAACATGCAGGAAATCATATTAGTTTTACCATGAGTAAGATTGCTAAGATATGTGATTCTGCCTTTCCTGATTGGAGGAGCCTCCGAGGTAAACATGTGGAGGCTATTGAAGCATGGTTTTACAAGTTATCCCATACTATTGTTAGTTCCAACAGTAACCCTACACTAATTGGCAGAACAAAAGTGGATAAACCATTTGATATTAATATTCAAGACCATAAACGCATGTTGCAAAGGGAAATTAGAGCCCTGGTTGTGAACGCTCGGAACCAGGGTTCTACACCCGATGTACATAATGCGATTAAAAAAGTGAGGGGCAAATTCCGCACCTTGTTAAAGCACTACCATTTGTCAACACAGAGGATCGATTGGCAGAACTGTGTTCTAACTCCGACTACCCGCGATAGCTGTGACATATGGAAACTCCTTGCAACTTCTAGGGGTGAGAGGTTGACCAGGATTATAAATCTCATATCTAGTGTTGACTGGGTAACATATGTCACTGCTAAATTCTTCATACTAGAGATACCTGCCCAGTCTATTTGTTCTGACGGACCGTGACCCTTACCATTAAGCTGTAAGATTCTGTCAGACGTAATTCTACAGCTCAAATCCTCCAATGCGCCTGGCCCGAATGGCCTGGCCCATACAGTGTTGACGAACGATCGTGATAATTGGTCCCATGTTCTCCTAATCTTATTCTCAAGAGTTTGTAGAGAATGTGCGATACCGGCCACGTGGCAGCAGTCTGTGCTTATTCTTAGACCGGACTAACATCTATAATTACCGTCTGCTGTCCATGTTGGATGTGTCCGGCAAAATCTTTGCGTCCCTGGTACAGAAGGAGCTTCAGAAATGTGTGTTTGACCATGACATATCAAATTATGATCAGACCGGCTTTCGCTCTTGTTCTGGTACCTCTCATAACATCAGAGTACTGGACTAGCTAATTCAGACCACGCAGAGCAGAAAAGATAAACAGATACATCACTGTATATCGCCTTCGTGGATTTTAGTAGCGCTTTCGACCTGGTCAACAGGGAGACACTGAGGACTAGGCTTAGGAAGTTGAAATGCCCTGACTGGATTGTGCATATATTAATCCTCCTCCACAGTAATAACGGTTTCAGAGTGAGGCTGGACAGACTAGTCCTATGCCTGTTTGCAAAGGCAATGTGTCCACCTAAGATCAGAGATTTACCTATGGTGGACATGTTGTATGCCAACGATCTGGTTCTGTTTGACCGGATATACACTGGCATGAAGAACATGCTCAAAGAGCTGTCTACATATTGTTATGAAGATGAGGCGGAAGCAGGTAAGTCATACTTGTAGATTTATTAGGTTAATAAATCAGAAAAGAAGACCCCACATCTCATGGGCTCCCTCCCCTTCAGCTCTCTCCTTCAACTGCCCAACTTGGAACCAAACAAGAAACACGCACCAACATTCCATGACATCATAATGTATGCTCTCTTCACTAGAGAGATCTCCTTCCCAAAGGAGATGCACTACAACACATCTCCCCTCCCTTTTTTTTTTTTTTTTTATATCTATCATCTGATCGCCTTCTCCTTTTCAGTATGTTACAATAACTACGTCACATTTCATACAATTGATCTAAAACAAAACATGTTACACTAACTTATTCACAATTCAAAACTGATCTAAAACAAAGCGCCATGAGCGTCTCAGTTGCCATTTCCTTACTTCTTTCTCCTGGGCATCTCCCCGCATATGGCTTTCACACATTGCCTCTCCTCACAGAGGCAACTCTATCTTTATTCCACACTTGCCCTCCAGCAACTTGCACAGCCCCTTTCATGACTACCACAACTCTGACAGAATCAGAATAAAGAGACTCCCCCTTCCTCCTTATCACTGCTCTCTTTATCCTAATCCAGTCACCACACTCCACACACAACTCCTTCTTTCCTCTCCTCAAGTTTTCACGTTTGACCCAATCTGACTTCTTCCTCACTAATGATCTTCTCACTTCATCCACAACAAGATCGGTCTCCCTACACCTTCCCAGCCATGGCGGACAAGCCATGGAGTATGGCTTTCTTCCCCTCATGAGTTCAAACGGGCATAGACCGGTCGTAGAATGCGGCGCCATCCTCAGAGCCCACATTCTATTTTGTATTAGAGCTAGTTTGTCTAAACCACACTCCTCTCCCATACGTACACTCTCCATCACACACCTATTCATTCTCTCAACCACACCATTTGACTCGGGATGGTACAATGAAGTTCTTTTGTGACCAACCCCACACTTCCTCAAATAGTTAGAAAATCTTTCTCCAATAAACTGGGGACCATTGTCGGTCAATACGGTTTCAGGCAAACCCTCACTTGCAAAGATTTCCTGCAAAACCTTTATCATACTTTCACTCGTGATATCCCTCACGACCTTAAAATCCACCCATCTGGAAAACAAATCCACCACCACAACAATATACTTTCCCCGGGCATAACCAAGTTCCACGGGACCAAGTATGACCATGGCTATATCACACCATATCCTGGACGGAAGACCGACATCCACTAAAGGTTGCTTTCTGGCCGCTATTCTCTTCCCACTCTTAACACAAAACTGACAATTTGCCAAACGATCTTCCACCTCCTTGTCAAAACCCGGCCACCAATAATCTTCTCTTAACACTCCTTTAGTCTTGGTAACCCCAATATGACCGCTGTGTGCTAAATCTACCACTTTCTTCCTTAAACCTATCGGGACGACTGCTCTACCCCATCTGAACAAAATGTTATCATTTACGGATAATTCATTCTTCACCTCCCAAAACGGCTTCACTTCTTCCGCCAATTCCACCTTATTTGGCCATCCCGTAGATTCAACATACGTAATTACCCTCCTTATGATATCATCTCTCTCCATTCCATCCAACCACTCCTGCTTGGATACAATGCAATCAGTGTTGACAAATACTAATTCCATTTCCTCACTTTCCATACATTCAGGTGCTGCCACCCTTATCCTCGATAGACTGTCGGCTAAAACATTTTCCTTCCCGGGAATGACCTCCATCCTAAAACAATGTGTCTGCATCCAGGTAACCCACCCTGCCACTCTCCGAGATACTTTGTCAAGGCCCTTATTCTCAAAAATGGCTTTTAAGGGTTTATGATCCGTTCGCAACACAAACTCTACTCCCCACACAACATTTCTGAAGCGTTCCACAGCCCAAAAACATGCCTCTGCTCCCTTGAGACCCCTCGAGGCATGGGCGATTACCTCTTCAGAACCATCTTCCTGCTTTTGTGATAGCACAGCTCCCAGTCCACTCTCACTAGCGTCAACTGTGATCATGGTCAGCTTCCTCGTGTCAAAACACCCTAATGGGCCGGCCATATTTATTTCTTCCTTTGTCCTGTTAAACTCCCTGTCACACTGGCTATTCCATTCAAAATCAGCACCCTTCTTAAGACTCTTTCTCATCTCCTGTACTTTGTCAGCATAATTTATCACAAATTTGTGATAAAATTCTGTCATTCCTAGAAAAGAGCGCAGCTCATTCTTGCTTTTCGGTTTCTCAACACTCTTAATGGTATTAATCATATCTTCCTTGGGCTTAACTCCATCCCCTGACACTTCATGTCCTAGGTAGTCCACTTTCGTCACCGCAAACACACATTTTTCACCTCTCAAAGTAATACCTCTCTCCTCAAATATCCTCAACACCTTGCGTAAATTCCTGTCATGTTCTTCCATCGTTGCACCACTCACCAACACATCATCCTGAAAACAGAACACTCCCTTAAATCTCTTCAACAAACGATCCATGATCTTCTGAAATACTGAAGAAGCGGACGCCAGCCCAAATGGCATTCACCTAAATTGAAAAACACTGTCATGCGTTACAAAAGCCGTAACTTCCCTACACGCCTCCACCAATTCGACCTGATGATAAGCTGACGTCATATCTAACTTAGAGAAAAATCTTCCTCCCCCCACCATGGTCAACAGTTCACCCATGTTGGGCAGAGGATGTCTGTCCACCAACACACACTTATTTAACTCATGCATGTCTACACATAACCTTATGTCACCTGAACTTTTCTTCACAATCACCACTGGGGATACCCATTCAACCCCCCCAGCTCTCTCAATCACACCTGACTCCAACAGCTTCTGTAATTCCTTTTGCACTTTCTCCCTCAAAGCTAGAGGCACCGGCCTGAGTTTCGCCACAATAGGCATACTATTCTTTTTCAATGTTATCTGGTGCTGAAACCCTCTCACCTTTCCCAACTTCTCTATCTATCATGACTCGCAGACACTTCGGAAATTTGCAGCACTTGCTCTGGGTGATTGGGATCGAGTCTGATCCCCAAATTCTTTTGTTCTCTCCACCCTAATAAAGATTGTCCCTTCTTGGTGACATACACTTTGCCATCACAACTGCGTCCCTTGAATTCAAACCTACTCCATACATAACCCAGTACGTCAATACGATCTTGGTTGTACCCTCCTGGACTTATGTCGGGCTCTGATAACTCAGATACTACCCCTTTCATTTCGCACTCAAAGGCAACCCTGGATATTAAAGTTATTTTCGACCCTGAGTCAGCCATCATTGACACCTTACGTCCATTCACCGTTACCACAGCATAAGGCCTTTCACAATCCTCAAGGTCCCCACCAGTTGTAACAACATTAACAGTATTCACGATAACATTTTGTAATGGCACTACAACTTTGTCTTCTGATGACCTTCCATCTTCTTCCTCATTTACATACAAGACCCTCCGTTGGCCTGTCTGTCCAAAATGGTAGTTCTTGCAGCACGATGCTAAATGTCCTCTCCTTTTGCATTTTGAGCACGTACTTTTCCGCCCTGGGCACACAACGGAGGATGCAAAGTGCGTTGCACTAGCACACCGATAACATAGCCTTTCGTCCTTCCTATCCTCTTTCTTCTCAAATCTCTGCATATAGTCTTGACCCTTCCTTTCTTCCGGATTGTTCTTCCCTGACTGTCTGTTTCTTCCTTTCCTTTTGCTCTTTCCCTCGGCCACAGACAACACCTCCGGTTTACTTTCTTTGGGCTCCCCCCCTTCAGTTTTGGAAAGTTTGGCCACACATGCTCCACACGTTTCGCTAAGTCCAATACTTCATCTAAACTTGGCTCATCCTTTAGCCACAACTCCTCTCGTATCTTGTTGGATCGACAATGTGTCATGAATTGATCACGAATATGTTCGTCGAAACTTCCTTGAAATTTGCATGTCAGAGCCAGATGTCGCAATGCAGTCACATAATCCTCAACAGATTCATTTTGGGCTTGTGTGCGCATCCGGAAATTGTACCTTTCCAAAATTGTACTCCTTTTTGGGTTAAAATGTTTATCTAGCTTCACTAATGCGGATTCGAATTCATTTAATTCATCCCCGCTTCCGTCACTCACCAGTTGAGGTAGAGTTTCAAAGATTCTTTGGCCCTCAAAGCCCAAAAAATGTAACAATAATGCCAACTTCCTCTCGCTGGAATAAGCTGTTCCGCCGGCTGCTTTCATGTAGTGCAGAAAGCCCTTGTGCCATTGGGGCCACGCAATTCTTGCCGCGCCTGGGGCAGGCATAAAAATGGGAGGACCAGATATTCCTGGCAAAGCTGCCATCTCGCCTGAATGCAAAATGTCACTTGGAGAGCACCTTTTACGTTCTTCCTGCGCTGGGAATTACCATTTCTCAGTTGCTTTTCTGCGCTTTAGGTGTTTTTTTTTTTTTTTTGTTTTTTTTTTAACTAGTCCCGGCAATCAGGACCAACACTGCAAAACCACACTGTACAATGTCCTGATCCTGGTTAGTGTCTACCTGCCTGAAGATTGTGCAAGTGCAGCAGTGTCCCGTTTTTCCTCCAAAATGTTACTTAATATGCTTTTCCCTGACACCTTCAGTTATTTACTAGCTGCCTCGAATCCTCAAATGGCTTATGGGGAATCAAACGCCTCACTGGAATAAGGAATGCCCCTCTATTCTATTGTCCTCGGCAGATCACTTTCACATGTCTCTCCGTTAGGAGGAATACGGTACTCTGGTTCGGAGTCCGCTCCCCACGCCTTCCATCATCCGTCATACGCCCGGCATCACGGAGGGCGCTGCGCCAGGGTTATAACACTTAAATACTTACTTTTACGTTGGAGAGGTGCGATGGGGAGGCACGGACATGCAGGCCTGCGCACGGTGGCCACTCAATGCTACCGGGAAGCGGAGCGGCCAACACGCAGACCTCCACACAGTGGCCGCTCAACGCTACAGGATAGTGTAGCGGCCCTCCCAGAAATGTTCCTCTGGTGTCGGGCGAACGACGAGCCTCTTCTCAGCGACAGCCCCTTGTCCGGCTGAATCGCTCGCGTAGACAGCTGATCTCCGCAGCCTTTCCACGTCGGCCGGTCACACGGGACCGGGCGGGCAGCCACGGATGACACGTGCAGTCCTTTCAGCAACCATCGTGTGGGCAGCGTTCCACATCAGGGGCCGCACACGGGAGACAAAACGGGTTGGCGTTCTCGCACAGATGGGTTTGGAGAGAACGGCTGACGACAGGAGCAGGGACCTTCACCGGACGTCTCTCTCTCAACACGGGGCTCGTCGAAGCGGCGTATCACAGCTGGGATCTTCTTTTCCTCCTGCGGAAAGCAGGTAAGTCATACATGTAGATTTATCAGGTTAATAAATCAGAAAAGAAGACCCCACATCTCATGGGCTCCCTCCCCTTCAGCTCTCTCCTCCAACTGCCCAACTTGGAACCAAACAAGAAACACGCACAAACATTCCAAGACATCATAATGTATGCTCTCTTCACTAGAGAGATCTCCTTCCCAAAGGAGATGCACTACAACACATATGCCCACCAATTAGGTTTGACCATTAACTTAGAGAAAACTAGCGTAATGCTAATTACTAGGAAAAAGTTCAATAGAGTTCGGATGGACACATTAGTGGGCACCATTGAGTATGTCATGACCTATCCCTATTAGGATCTGTAGGCAAATTCCTTGGCTGAATATAGTTATAAAGTAAATACTAAAATCCAAAGAGCAAAACAGTTGACTCTCCAGGCAAGTAAGTTTGGCAAAGGCCACGTTGTTTTTTCATTTACAGGGATCATTATGCTGCATAGAAAATGTTTTGTTCCCTCTATATTGTATGGCTATGTATCTTGCTATTCAGGACCTCTTTTGGTTAAATAAGCTGGAGGGTTTCTTTTGGCAATCCACTTTGGGCTTGGGCCCTTCACGTAAAAATACTTAAGAAAGTTTAATAAGTGAGACTGGTGTGAGAACTATACCCACCTCTCGAAGTTAAAGGAATATGAAGCGGTGTCATATGTGTTCCACCGTTATAGGAGGACTCAGCCTTATCGTCTTCTATGCCCTGAACCTGCTGAAGCTTCATACTAACCAACTGCCCGTACTTACAATCACAGGACCACGGCTGGGCCTAGCTGTTGAAAATAGGCAATGCCGTATCTGTGGCCTCAAGGATAATGCTGTAATGGCTAGGCATGTGCTCACACAGTGTAGCAAACTGGGACCACTGCATATGTGTAATCTTGGCAGATTTGTACACAGCTATGAGGGCATTTTTTCAGACTCTTTTTGGGACTAATACTTAAATGTAGACACTGCCCAGATTGCCTTGTATCTTGTTTGATTGCAGGTTCAATCATTGTTGGCTGTTTGACGGAGTCTGTCCCTCTGTTTAATCCTGTCAAGCTGAATGGTTTTGAATTGTCATGAGGTTATCTAGAGTTCGAAGAATTGTTATAATGGGGGAAGAGGGTAGGTTAAGGAGGAGAGGGTGGGAAGGAGAGAAAGAATGAAAAAATAAAGAAAAAGTAGGTAGGAAGGAAGGAAGAAAAGAAAGAAAGAAAGAAAGAAAGAAAGAAAGAAAGAAAGAAAGAAAGAAAGAAAGAAAGAAAGAAAGAAAGAAAGAAAGAAAGAAAGAAAGAAAGAAAGAAAGAAAGAAAGAAAGAAAGATTGTCCTTAGACCTTTGGAATATCATGTACATTTGAACAAATGGTAGGGCCGTTTTGAAATCGGCTGAATGAAATCAGAGAGCTTGTACTCCTTTTAGAGTTGGAATGGACAAAAATGTCCTAAGATTCTTTCATACATTGTTACACTGAGTTTTATTGTTCTATTGTATTGTGTTCATTTTTAATTGATTATTGATTATTATTGACTAATGATTATTGATTGATTAGTGATCCCTCTTTCTCCTTCAAATTTAAATTATATACATTTGACATGACAGGGATTGACTGATTGACTGATTTGTTTGTTATGATTTGTTATGATTTTGTATTATTTGTGTAAAGTTCTAAATGAACTAAATCACAATACATAATTAATATTATATATTGACCACAGCCAACATGAACATGTTTTTAAAGCGGCAATATTGGTGCTTCCAAACTTCAGTGGTAATTTAGTGAGGGCCTAAATCGTAATAACATAATATATATGGGGCATAGATCAACACATTTGCATAATGGAATATATTGCGCTCAGCCATTAGGAAACATATTTATGCCATAATGTATGTATTTCCCATTGCCAGTATAACAAGGTATTGCTTATTAATATAATTGGTTTAGACAAACACATTGATATCTAATAATACTCATCAATATTCATCAATTAAAACGGTAATTGATGAAGATAATAAGACATGTTTTAACAGTATCATGGTGCTATCATATATTGGGTACAGGCAGCATGACAAAGTTTGTGCAATGGCAATACATGCCACATAAAATCCACAACCACCATGACAATCATTCACAGTGGCGTAAAGGCAGCTTCAGGTTACTATGTTTTTAACTGTTGCAATACTGACATATGTTGGGAACAGGAAACACTGTGACAGCAGATTGTTTTAAAACTAAATAATTAAAGTTTGAGTTATGGAGGAGGGGCAGAAGGTGTTTCTTTTGGAGGACAACCTTGATATAAATTAATATAATAAACCTCCATCCCTTCCCCTGCCAATGATGTCATTCTAACCTAGGGTTCTTTCCTTTTAAATGACTTTATTAGGTTACCAGACCCATGTTTGCCACTGGCAATGCTTGTTTGGACTATGAACTCATTCACGCATGCTCACAGGGATCGAGGAATACAGATCTATGGCCAGCCTTGGTTACTGGGACACGGTCAGGGATCTGTGCACAGCGGCAAGAGCCAGTTGGAACCAGATGAGGCAATGAGGTGTTCATTGACACTGGAAATCGTCTCGGGGTTGGGGGCCATCTGATGAGGAGAGACCAGAAACTCTTATGGAAGGTTGAAATATACACCCCTCAACTGGAGTCCGCTTGGTTGGAAGGTTTCACCTGGCACCATATTCGGTAATGGGCAGTGACTAAAACTTTTATGAATCGAAGAATTCTTTTGGCATCAGCCAGGGTGAGTGTGCAGAAAGCTGAACAGTCATGTTCTAGAAGCTTCCCTATTAAGGTGGCTAATTACTAAAAAATAAATGGGGTCTGGAGTACGGGTCAGGTCAAATAAGTGGGGTCCCATTGGGTGCAAGATGCTGCTTTTTCCTTGAATTACAAGCCAATAAATACATCACCTAAGTTGAACAACACCTGAAAATGATGCGTGTGTAAATGTGTTACACGTAAATGTGTTTTACAAGGAAATGCTTGCACACATTGCTGAGACAAGCTTGGATGCTTTTCTTTGAACACAGCTATCATGAAAATGCTCTGCAAAATGCAAATGTGTATTGTTGGTGACCTGGCATGTATTTGAGTTTTTCAATTGTTCCTCTTCAAAACCTATTGCAAATCCTATGGTTTTTGACTCATTATTCCTGAAATGTGTGCTGTAAATGCACAATTTCAAAATGATACTGTCAAAAATATTTTGCGCAAAAAACTCAATGGACCTTCCTAAATCAGGAACTATATGTCCACCCTTACATGTCAAAAATTCACCAACCATCACTGCTACCTATCAAATACCCAAAGCGTCTCAAGAGTAGGTCTGTGATGTAATGTGTAATTTATAGAAATTAACATTCACCTAATACATGTTTAGAAAAATTATTTTGCATCACCATGAATATGGTGGATTAAATAGCGCCACCCTGACCAGAAATCCAGTTCCAGAGTGCTTTGTAGCTGATGTGACTTGGTGTCATCATTATTACCCACAACACTGTGGGTTGTGGGAGTGAAGTGAGTTGGCTTTACTGGGATATCAAACCCAAGATGCATGGCATTGTACTTTTCCCACAGTGTGCATGTCACACCTGAGCTATCCTCCTGAGTAAATATGGCCAGAAGGACACATCTGTGGGTGGAAATGATTTCCGCTACTAAAAGAAAGTTACATTTTCCATAGGAATTCGTAGAGACAAAGCCCTAAGGGTGAGGCTGGTTGATCAAACTAGGATGGCACTCGTGGTTAGGAACTGCACCTGCTCTGTGATGCAGCCCAGTCGGAGGTACACAAAGTATCCTCCAGCCACTCAGCCACCTAAATCCATCCATAGCCCCATATAAACTCCACACAATCTGCGCCCCAAGCACCAGAGCAGGACAGGAACATCCCAGAAAGAAGAAAATGTCAGCAATACACTAGAATAACAGACACACATCAAGTAGTACTCAGAGCCACCCAGAACGTTTGCGATGCGGAGACCTTGCCTTTTCAAACTCGAGCAGCTTGTGAGCTCAATTTACACAGCAATCCTGGGAACTGTACATGTGCACACATACACCGTGATCCATTGAAACATCCAAACAGTTAGCAGAAGGCCTCCAGCATCAGGAGTGGACTGGGAACCAAAAGAGGCACTGGAAATAATGTTCAAAGTGGCCCCACAGTACACATTTTCAGCAAGATAAGACTTTACCTTTGAGAAAAGTTGGAAATGAATGAAGTCACCACACAAAAGAGGCCCAGGGTACAGAGGCGTACCAGGGAATTATCCAGAGTCCCCTATAAACCAGTCCACCACTCCTGAGCCCCAGTGCCAAGTAAGTACAGGCCCTGCGTATTAGATGAAATCAAGATGGCACTCAAGCCTTCTGACATGTGAGGTTGCAGAGCTGCCAGGTGGTGCAATGACCAAGTGTGTATCTTGTAGCTCAGAGGAATCTTGGCGAATCACACACATGTATCTAAGCCCATATACAGCCGCTCACACTTAGGTCCTTGACAGCCCTTAATAAGGAGAGGTGGGTGTGGGAGTCTGGATTACAGAAGACAAGGTGTTCTTGTGTGGCAATACGTCATACAGGGATGTGAAACACAGAGGCAGAGATGGAGGATCAGATGAGGAGAGTCTGAAAGGAAAGCAGAGCGATCAAGGGGAGTTGAGGACGGATAAAGGAAAAAGGAGGCAGAGAAAAATTGGAGTATGGAGGAATGAAAGCAGAACTTAAGACTAGAGCAGTGGCAAAGTGAGAAAACAAACTTGAAGGGTAAGGAAAAGAGGTAGACGTGGGAAAAGCAGAACAGGGGTGGAGGAAGTGGAGAGGGGTGCAGAGGAGGAGGAAAAGTTATAGAAATTAAGGTGAAAAAGACAAGAGCGGTGGTGGGGAGAAAAATAATGAAGGAAGGTCAAGAGTGAACAGAGGAGGAGACTCGACTAAAGTTCAGGGGTTTGGAGGTGACTAATAAATAAGTGAGGAAAAGAGACGAGGTGAAGGAAGGAATATCCTGTGTTACAAAAAAAATATCTAGTCCAGAGAGAGGGAAAGAGAGCATACACGTCATAGGATGGACTGCCAAAGAAAGGAATCACGAGAGGTGATATCAAAAGGACGGGAGAGATGACCAGGGGGCAACATCCCAGGGTCCCAGCCATTGGCTTGATATTAAAGTACTGGACATTGATCTGGTCGAGGAGAACAACCATGAAAAGCTTACTGACACAGACCTTCAACACAGGCAAGGGGATAAAAGCCTGTTGAGACCAGGGCCCAACATAAGTTAATAACATAGGTTATTAACTTTGCCCAGGTGGACCAACACGATATCCTAATAAGAGCAGCAAAGCCATGAAAGACTACATACTTTCAATAAATGAGAGCTGGACACTTAACATCCCAGGGATTGTGAGTGACTGTTTTTTTGCCTCAAAGATGGAGTTTTAAGAGGAGAGAAGGAAGGACGGAGGGCCATGGCACCCAAAAAGAGCTTTTTCCTTGTTTGTGTCTACAGCCGTACCCCTCCCTGTGGAGGGAGATCCAACACCCAGACTGTTCAACTGTCTGAGCTTTGTGTTGTCTCTTGATGCCGTGCGGTATGATGGGTGGCAAACATATTTTTAGGAATTCTGAAATAATGACAATTTTGGAAATAAGTTTCTAATCTGTTGGACTGGACCAGAGACAACCAACGATGTCTGAACGAGGAAAAGAGATGGACCTATGCAACCGGAGTCGCTGAGCCAAGAAGACTTCCTTTGAAATGTCCTTTTCACCAAAGAAGATCCCAAGTTCCTGCCCTAAAAGCAAAGCATATGGGAATCATGTTTGAAAGCTGTGGCTCGTGCATCCCACAAATCAACATGAACTCACAGAAAACACACTTAAGAAAATCCTTCCCTTCTTTCACATGCTGCCGAAAATCACATGAACCTTGAACCATTGCATTTGAAGTTAAACTTAAGTAGATACCTCCAAGAATGGATCTGAGATCAACCACAACTTAATCCCCATCTTAAACTTCAGAAGGAACCGTAATGAAAGCCCCACGCTCGCGCTAGTCTGGTCAAGCCCCACGCTCGCGCTAGTCTGGTCCCTAAATGGGATAATCTACCACGTGAAATCAAAGCCGAATGCAGCCATGAAATGTTCAAGCGACTGCCCCAGACGTAATTGTTTCATCAGGCATTTGGCAAGGAGCCACAATACCCTGCTTAGTAACCCTACGACTAAACTCGTGTTACTCTCCAGTGTCTGTACAAGATTGTACGTGCTTACATGGTTGTGGCTATGCGGCCGTGCCTGCCTTGTCTTCTCCATATACTAGGTAGAGCAGCACTGCTGCACGGTGACGCACTACAAAGCTTCAACCAAAATAAATAAAATGAAATTAATTGATCCGTTCTGTTCCTGTTTGTTCCCCAGATTGTAAATCATCTTTTTGAGAGTTTTAGAATTCATGCGCATATTGTAAATGATGTGGGCATGCTCATTTATCATCATCGTTTGACATTATTCAACGGTTCTCCCACAACCTATGTGTTGTAAGCTGACGGACAAATGCTTGCTTTTCAAAGAGCTGGACAAGAACCACATGCAGCTACTTATCTGAGCGTGCTACTTGGTGACAGGATCGGACTGGAAAGTGGCCCACAGTTCCAAATGACTAATCATTCCTTTTTGAATAGTAACCAAGGGGGAGTTTTTTATACAGTGTGATATAGTGTGATGTACGTTGTGCAATCTAAAGAATATGTATTCAGCAACACTGGCCCAAGCTACTAGCCACAGAGTGAATTAACAATTAACTCACCAAACTGGCCACATTTGCCCAAAAAGTGTTCCACATTGACCAAAAAGAAAACTAAACAACACCAGCATTTTGTGTTTTTGGTTCGGCCATGTAATGCCCTATAGGCCAGTCCAAGCCTGCTTGATGAGCACAATTTAATGGTGAACTACTCGCTGCCTGCAACAAAGTAGTCAAGAAAATTCCATGTCTGTCACTAATGGTATCTATTGAAAATCAGCCGAGCACAATGCTGACCATATGCTTTCCCACTTTAGGCAGACGAATCTGCCGGCTTGTGACCGGCAGTGTCATTTCTACACTCCCATGATATTCAGAGACTATATTTTAAGACATGGGTAGAGCAATCGCTGGTGAATGTTCACAGACACTTTGGGTGGAAAGGGTATGTGTACAGCTCCTAGAGTATTGAGACTATGGACCATAGCTTGCTTTGTTGCCCATGATATATTGATCATTGACAATGCTATATGAAACCAATGTGTAGTCAAGTAAGCGTAAGAACAAGGATGGTGCCACTTGATTATTCGTTGGAAGAAAAAGCCCATAACACATTGCTTGAGTTATATGTACACAAAACATGAATGGTTCAATGGGCTGTACCAGTTCGAACATGTGGCATTGGCTGATTTAATATGAACTCTGGCTAGCAGGTACAACCCACAATGCCAGCTATTATTGCTATTAACACCCAGGACCAGATTAGGCTTACACAAAAAGCGAAAAGCATTTTCAAAAGAGGACAACACATGTAGGAAAGATGGCCATTATGTTAAGAAGAAAGGGTGCCCGTTTGAAACAGAATGAACCCCTTTTCAGTTTCCATGCTGACACACTAGAAACAAAAGAAGGCATGCGTAGAGAGCATGGGGCAGCAAGAAACATGACAGCACTTTAGTTATGTGTGATATTTCAGTTTGTAAGCCATGACTTAGGGGCGCAGAACACGTGACAGTGCCGTGGGTGGGGAGGGAGAAGGTAAGTTTTCATCGGACAACTCAGAGCTCAGGCTTATGTTGTGTTATTTTATGTTATGTTAAAAAGCTTTTGTACTGCACCCATCACCATTAAAGGAAGCTAAGCCCTGTGTTGCCTGCTTGCTGGGTGTCTGATGCACCCATTATGGGAGTCTATACAGAAATAATGAAGGGGAAACGTCATTAACAGCACCTGTGGTCATGAGTTTGTCCTGCATGTTATTTGTAGTGGTTGGGCGATTTATCCAGATTTGGATATATAAAATGTTGAAAGGTATACAACTTATGTTGGAGCACCAGTTTTGCATCAGGCAACGTGCACGCCTTGAAAGCAAAGTTTGGTATTAATTGATATCCGATTATTACATTGTTTTTAATCTTTTCTTTTATTGAGAAAAGTTTAGAGTCGCTACTTAGCCACTTTTAGTTTTATAAATGAAAATGTAGCAATTAGTGTTGGCATGTTTTATTCCCCGTATAATGTTCTTTTATGTTTCTGTACATCACGTCTACCAAACAAACTGTACAAAAAGGACTAGTTACATGATTGAAACACGTGCTAGCAGACATTTGGATCATTTTTACCTGCAGACGTACGGATTGAATAATTGACATGGTATGAATATGGATGAATACATTTAGGTTACAATTTCTGAAATGTTGTTGGTTTATGTTTTGCCGTGGAGTGTAATCGAGATGCTCACAATTAAACATTTATTTTTCATACCACTTGCAGCATAGTCATTGCTTTTTCGTACACGCTGCGGCACTCAAATAATATAGGGATCCGGTTATCATTCTGAACTCTGCACTTTGTGCTACTCTCATATGCCTAGCATCATTTCTTGAAAAGCATTGCAAGCAGATGGCAGGGGATGGCATATGAAAAGGCAATGTTTTTGGAGTTAAGCAAAACTAAGAGTCATGACTGAAAGCTTTTAGTAATTGTAACCTCTGCCATTGATCTGCGTAACCCTAGAGATCATTGTCCTCAACCTGGCAAGCTGTTACAGAAATTAGAAGACCATATGCAAGTCAACCTTGGTCCCACCCCTAAAGGGGCAGTTCCGCCACAATGTCTTTGTACCACCCCTGAAGAGGCCGTTGAGCCGGAATTTCTTGGTCACATCCCTTCTGCATGTTACCGCAAGCAAACACAGGCATGTTTGTTATTTAAAAATGTCAATATACAAGTTATGTTTTGAAGCATGAAAATCATACATGAAAACATTTACAAAAATATCGTTATCAATAACATATGCTAAACATTGGCTCCCATGCAGAGCGGCTTGCTTGTGTAACAAACGATATACATATGCTAACAGTTCAGATTGTTTATGTGACAAAACATTTCACAAAATGCAACTGATAATACCTACCAAGATAATTCATTTCGTCATAAAAGAATGTAAACGTCTTTACAGTGATAAATACAGTGTTAGATAATGCATTTCCTCCACAAAAATGTAAACATACTTACAGTGATTAGAAAAACGAGAGAGAAAAAAAATTTGCGAGCATTAGTCAACATTTTTATTCAGAATTCTCTTTAAAAAAGTTTAAACATTTACTGACTACTAAAAGGAAAAGGGTCATTACAAAAATCATATCAAGGAAGAATGTTTCTAGAAAAAATGAAAAAGAAAATCTCCCCATAATAGGAACTGCATGAAAAAGTATAAACACAACTTCAAGAATGCCTTATAAAACAAAATCTTTTTTTTCTAAAAAAAAACAACCATGACCCCCACAAAAGGCTCCTGAATCTATCCTTATCAAGATCCCAACCAGAAAACTATATCACAGTCTGTCCCAAACCAGTTCTTGTGATATTATATCCTGGGTAACTCCTAAGACTTGCAGAATGAGAAAATAATCCTACCGTATGCATCAGCAGCACCACATACTAATGTTAATTCTTTGTAAACGTTTGCATAATAGGAGAGACATTTAATGCCCCTCGATTGATTGAATCTGGTAACTGTGACAAATCCAGAGATGTCGTCACTTCTCCCCAAAGCCACCGCAGCACAGCAAAGAATCGGAGAAGCCATGAGAAACTGGAAACGAAAAGCAGAACAGCCTGAGACTGATCGGGGCACATCAGCACCAACCCTAAAGGTTAAGGGCTTGCCGCCATGGGAGACTCTTAAACCAGAAAACAGGGGTGGAGAGGAAGCACCTGAGGGAGAAGAAAACTTTGAGAACGCCAAAAGCAGAACGAGAAGAGGTTGGGTCCCACACCCACAAAAGAAGATCCCTTCAAGTTATCTTGTTTGTGACAGTACCTGGCAGGAGAGTGAACTAGGTCTGCCCACTCATAGCAGTAGAGAAACTCGGGTCTGGGACCACAACACAAAAGAAGATCCCTACAAGTCATCTTCTTCGTGACAGTACCTGGTAGGAGAGTGAAGCGAGTCTGACAAATCAAAACAGTGAGAAATGCAGGCCTGGGATCCGCTCCCACAAGAAAACCATCTTCCTCGTGGCAGTATTTGGCAGGAGAGTGAACCAAGTCTGCCCCAGTCTGGATTTGGTGAAGCTTGTGTGTGGGACCCTTAAGAGGAAAGACTGAAAGTGTTGAACTGTGAAACAAAAGTGAAAAGAGACAAGGGGAAGGGAGTCATTCCCCTTGGTTATTTGAAACACTAAAGCCAAGAAACCAGGCAGAGGGAGTCATTTTCCTAGTAAACAAGGCCAGGGGAAGGGAGTCATTCCCACTGGTTGTGTTGAACTGTAAAATCGAGCTACCAGGAGAAGGCAGATATTCCCCTGGTAACTAAAGCTGAAAAAAAAAACATTATGATACAAAGTGTCAAAAGATAAGTGGTGTGTCTGCAAAAGAAAAGTGCTGGAACATTGTCTTTTGTGTTGAAGGACACATTTTACCTGGGGAAGGGAGCCATTGCCCCTAAAAGGAAATCAATCAAAGCCTGCCATTGAACATGTAGTCCTAGTCCAGAAGAAGAAAATCATTATTTTGGACCAACAAGGTCTACTTTATCTTTAGTGTAGTTGTAAGTGTAAGGGACAGAAGTAGGATTTTTGACACAGGATGGTGGACTTTTTAGTTTCTCAGCCGCTCTGACCGAACCCCAAGTGTTTTAGTTGAGGCAGGGAAACACCTTTTATAGAACGGGAAAGTTAGCTTTTCTCTTTATTTTCTTGACTAATAAAAATCTTAAGCAATCACTGTGCCACCTGTGTGCCCGTCTCCTTCTTCTGCACCCTTATATAACCCAAGTACATAATAAAAACAGGTCATGTAGATTGAGTTTCAACATGTTCACTCTGTCCAATATTGGGTCAGAAATCATTCTTCAGATATTCACTTGAAGTCCTCCTTACAATTTTGCTGTGCCCAGCCCAATCGACATTTCATAATATCTTTCAAGAAGTAGTTCTCGATAAAGATTAAGACCAGTCTACAGACAACCTCAGGTGTAAGTGACTTGCTCTAAAACCTTTCCTGCTAACCATAATCTTTGCTTAATACATGCAGATAAACAACACATAATAAGCAGCTAGGACATGTTTTACTGTCCATGATGCAAAACAAATAGAACCCAGTCCTCATATACCTCATTCCATGCTAGGTGTTGCTCCAACAAATGAAGGCCTTTCTTCCTGACATTGCAAGTAAAATGGCAGTCCCACATATAATGTGCAGCTGAGTCCTCTTCAATACAGTCTTCACAGGGACATCACCGAATGCTGGCCAATAAATGAAAATAAATAGCGCAATTAATTGGGATGATTTCATGCACAACCTTCCAATGCAAATCCTAGTAAGAGTTCAAGAGACGGGGTAGGACACCATTTTCCATGTCACCTGCATTTCCTCTAATGGCATCTCTTTCTCTAGGAATATTTGATCTCTGTAAAGAAGAAATGCATTTTCACATTTAAAATGTTTCCATAAATCATAATCCTGTGTACATAAATCATAAGAAGCAACATATGTTCAACTAGTGAGAACCTGTAAAGAACGCACAACCATATATGCACTGTAAGATCAAGACTTCATGAATATGTTCAGACTACATAAACCCCCCTACAAAAAATATCTCACAAAGATGGATGCTTTATTTTCAAACAGGAAAAAGAGTTCCAAATGTTAAACTCTAAATCTAAATCTCTGAACACTCACCAGGCATAGCAGGGTCAACTCCCCTTCCCTTTATCCTCATTATTTGTTTGTACTATTAATTAAATTATTTATCCTTGCTATAATTCATTGTCTACCTCGCCTACCCCAACCCTATTTGCCCTGTGGGCACTTTGAAACAGTTTTGCTAATTGTATAAGCGCCTAACAAGTGACCAATAAATAAATAAAAAGAATTTTGCCAGAATGGGTGTGAATGTGATTGCATATGAATGTTCTGGATGGGTGCCCATGTGGCGAATGCAGTGTGAATGATCTGGGGGCATGTGTGGTGTGAGTGAATGTGAGATATGGTCTAAGTTTGAGTGACAGGTGCATGGATGTGCATGAATGTGACTGGTGGGTGTGCTGTCAGGAAAGATTTCATTTATGTGCAATGTTCCCTCCATTTATGGACCCCCCAAACATTTTCCTTTTGTTTGTCTATCCTAACCTCACTTTTTTCCAGTGGAACCCAGCCTGCAGCTGATCTCCCCTGGCCTTTTGCACACTTGTTATGGGAAAACTGAAATGTCCTCCAGACTGTCAGTACTGGGAAACTATGTTTCGCTTTGACTATTTTGCCATTTCTTGCTAACTTTTTAACAGTGCACAATGTACCTTCGAGTACTGTGCACTGGGATTTTTTTTTGTTTTAAGGCCCCAAACACCCTCGAAGGATTTTTTTGGTGATTGTACGAGTGTGCCTGGGATGAACTGGTGGCAGCAGTTACTTTTCATAATGTTTTACTTCTTTTACTAAGTTAAACCACGTGTACGTGTTTGGCTCAAGACTGTGGCTAGGTCCGAAAATGGCTGATCCACAAAGTCTTTTTTTCTGTCCCACGACCATTTTATCCCTTTCCTTCACCCAGGTCGAGTAACCCGTGTTTTTCTTATTTGGGCATGCAGCCTCCCGTGAAAAGCCAATCTCTTTTTGTAGGCTTCTACCTGTCACTTATGTATGCCTAGACAGAGGGCTGGGACTGTCTTGTCCCATTCCACACTACTGGTGTCAGGATATCTGGAGTGCCTGAATGACTGAGAACACTGTGGGCCATGATTGGTCCAAGTCTGGGATGCCTATAAGAGAGCAGATCTTCTATTGGAAGTCCTCAATTTTGGCATGAACCTAATCTTGGATAAGGGAAGGGGCTCTGCAGCCATTCCAGTTCAAACACCTGTGTTGCACCAACACACAGAAGGGGTCAAGTCTCCTACATGAAGAAACAGGCTTGGTAAACTGCCAGAGATGCTTTGGAATGTTTTGGCACCCTTCGCCCTGTGCTGTCCCGTTGGACCCCTGTTTTCTACTTCGATCAAGAAGGCCTTCCAAGGCGCTTTGCCCCTTTGAAGTAGTGGGAACAACTACTCTCTGCGCCCCCTGCTTACGCACTGAATGAGCCCCTTTGGAATTGTTCCTGGGCCATCCAGTGAACTTTCCAGCTCTACCTCAGGTTAATCCATAGCACCACCGCCGTCACGAGAGCAGACTCGGGACAATGCTTGCTTGTGGTCCCATGCATTCTCCCGCCAAATATTGCAGGTCTAGCTCCTCTGGGTCCCGAATAAGGAGAATGTGTAACGCTGCCTGCATACACGATTCCTGTGTAACTACCTGGTTGTGACAGTCTCTATCGTTCCCCTTCTTTTCTGCTCTCCTGGGCTCTGCAGCCAGCTGCACTGGAATTTTCTTCGTACCCCCTTTGTAAGCTAAGAAAAGGGAACTGTCCATCACAGACATCGTTTTCCACCACAGCCGCTGGAAGCCAGAGCACTGTGAAACTGCAGGGTTCAAACCTACTTGCAACCTCGGCTAAACTGGCAAAATTTGGTCTGGACTGTGCTTAGGGTTGGTGAGTTCTTGCATCACTTACTGGTGGCCCTCTGCCACAGCCAAACCTATTTACCCATGAGTATTCCCTTAAAGGTACTCAAACTTGGCTGGGTTAGCCTGCACTACTGAGCTATTCTCCCTTTTTGACACTGCTTTGCTGAAAAGGGCAGGGTCTACTGGAATATTGGGAATCAATTTTTTATCACCTCAAGCACCTTCCTGACTTTAAACAGTCCCCACATGGAGACTCGCTTTTTGTTCACATGCGCGATTGTGCACTTTTACGCACAACTGTACTGTTGAGCATAAGGCTCCCCACTACTTATGGTTAGACTCAAAAGTTAGGGATTGAAAACTGAATATTTACCTAATGCCATGGGTGCACTAACTTAACCCCTTCTTCACAGGTTGTGGTTCTATCCTGTAATGCACTAGGAAATGTGTTGTATTTATATTGTATAGTGTAAGGATTTGTGTGATAAATGTTTTTGCATTGCTAAAGTAACTTGTGTCTATTTAGTCCAGCCGATGATACATGTATAGATATATTTCATATAGACTTGTCTAAGACTAATTTGTGGGTTATTGCTGTGTGTGCTCATTGTCGGCTTCCGATCACTATCACCCCTCCTGACACTTAGGCTTGACCGCCAGCCAAACAACCTAGATTGGTCTGGCGTGTCCCGAAGGTTCCCCTGTTTCACTTAACCGAGGGTGGCCTCCTAAACTTCTGCCCACCAAGTCTGAGTTTAGAAATCCACCTTAACATGTGCATGAAGAGGATGTAGTGTGAATGTTATGGTGCCGATGTGAGTGAATGTGAAAGAAGGTGTATTGGTCAGTTTCTGGTGGGTGAATTGGTATATCTGTGATTATGTGTGCATTCACAGCTCTGGTGAGAGCGGGGGGCACTGGAGCATTGTTGAGATGTCCTTACAGTTACATACCATGCCACGTTTACTAGCATGAGTGTTATTACAATGTTAGACATTGGTACAGGCAGTCTAGCTGCTGCTTACTGGGGCATGACATATTGTACTCAGAATCTATAATAAAACATGTATGATGCATGTTATAATGTGTCTAGACTGACATTTCTGGTAGCAGTCAGTCTGAGTATTTCTTACTGGGCATGTATGATAAAGCAACAATGGTGAGTGTTATCATTCTAGACTGCCCATATTGGTGCTGTCAGGGAACTGGCATATATTGGCAGAGCCAGCTTGGACATGTTTTCTTATAGCATAATTACTACCATTATGTACAAAGAAAACATGAGTATGTTCTCATTTGGAAATACTTGGATATATTGGTGCAGCCAGTGTGTAAATGTATGGGCAGAGCCAGTGTGAACATATTTTATACTGGCATATATTGTGGGGGAAAGCATCATGGAACTGCATGGGTAAATGCTTCTGTGCCCTGTTAGTGACTTGCATCTAATGTATTCTGACATACATTATCCCACAATACCGATTGCACACTGCCTGGCTTTGTGTCCAGTTTTCTCAGGAAGTTTGCTTTATAATGCATCATTTTAAGTCATCATTCAAAAGAATGTTGTCAGAGAGCCGGGGGCGCTAGGGGAGGCTAAACCCCCAAGAATCCCTTGCCACAAAATTCACCAGCTACCACTGGGTCCTGCTACATAAGGGGGCGGATATCCTGGCACTGCCCCCTTGTTTCTATTCGATTTAAGCTTTGATTAAAACCATGCTTACTTCATTCACCTAGTGCAGTGTGCACCTGGCCCTGCAGGAGCATGGTCATCAAAGGCAATGATCATGTGTGGGTTTTGTTGAGGAGCTGGAGGCCCCTACAGCATAGTTCATAGCCCCCCAAACATCTTGTTTTAAGCCACTGCAACAACATGGTCAGATTTGTAAACCGTTATCTTTAATTACACAGTACATCTCTCCATAACCTTTCAAGTTGATCTCCTCAGAAAAAGGCCACCATTTTTGCATCAATGTTAATGGGACATACAGTAAGAGAGGTCCAAAAACATACTTGAGCATTAACAATGTACTTTTATATGGCAAATCTCTCATACTTCAATACCCCAGCTTTGTGCAACCTTCGTAACTTTCTCCCGAATACATCTTTGGACTGCCACCACTACTGTCAAAATGAACCCCCACAATTGTAATACCGTCACATACAATTGTTAACTGTTTGAATGGTGGATGTGCCCATTTTGCAAATAGCATGGAATTGCTCTTAGCCATGTTTAGTTTTCAACCAGATGCTTCACAAAACAGAGTTGTATGTCACAAAGACGTCATAAAATAATCCTCCTCCACACATAAAACATTCACACCAACCTTCTGCACCAGGATGCCCACTCCCCCGGCACATGCATCCCTGTTATGTTTATAGCATCTGTCAATAAACAACGCAAAGGTTTCATACAACATATAAAACACAAAGGGGAGTATGGGCATCCTTGTCAAACAACGCTCTTCACTTTCACAACAACAGTCAAATGTTAAATGCATTCTGCAAAATAGGAAGTAGTAAATTGGGTTGTATTGATTAGTTGGATGACCTGATAATTTTGGATAATACCTTCATTGGTATTTCCCATAGTGCCCAGACTGTGTTCAAATATGCAGAATTAAATGGCCTACGAATACATCTGGAATAGATGAAATTCATGGCAGTAGGTCAGAAACGTGCCAATAAGGTCCTTATTAACAGCCCATTGGGAACCATAAAAAAGACAACCTGTTATAGATACCTTGGGTACGATCTTACATATGAAACTGAAAAAAATGAGTGCTGCAAAATAAGAGGGCAAACACACTATCCACTATGGCTGCTGTAACAACCTTCTCTAAGTAGACAACAGGCTACAGTCTACTTGGTATTTAGAATATCTACAAACAGAAACATTCTGCAGCCTTTTTATATGCCCTGGAAACATAGTATGAAGATTGGGCTAACTGGTCAGAACGAGTGGAAGTGCTCAATTGTAGAAGGAATTTGGGGATCACTAACATATATCCCTATTGAAGCCATAAGAGTTAGAGCTGGGTCTGATATCTTTGTCTGCAGTTATTGACATGAACATAGGCAAACCATACATAAAAATCATGTTTGCCAAGCCCAATTCCTTACTGTTCATTCTGAAATCTGCTATAGATGACAATAAGTGTGATAAGTTGCAGAAATGTAAAAAAAAAAGAAAAGTTTTTTGTCCATTTTTTGTCAAGATTGGATGGCAGCCACACTGGGAATATGACAAAGGTGCTGCTCTAAAAGCACTTAAAAATTGTGCAGAAAAATGGGATTGGGCGATGAGTCATGAAAAAGTTGCCAGTATGAAGTCTCTAAGTACATTCCCTAGGAGGAATTTTGCCTACAAACTTCCCCAAGTTTATCTTAGGCTTTGACCCTCTCCAGTTACACAGAGGATATTTATGAATATACTTCTAAATAGATTGGAGGTCCTTGAGGTTAGGGGAGTTTGGTTAGCCTTACCGGTGGAAAAGCGGAGAAGTAGAATTTGTAATGGCACACAAGCTATTGAGTCAGCTAGGCATGTCCTTACCTCTTGTCCTACTATGAGCCCACACTATGAGTGCTAAATATGTGGAGAATCTTGAAACTATAGTGAAATATTTTAGCTCAGATGTGTCTCAGGTTATAGTCGTGGACTAAAATATTGGAATCACACACATATGGACAAGTTTGAGAATGCACTTGAGGAGCTTTGAAGATGATGTAAAATCTCTAACGTAGGCCTAGACAGTAGCTGGGACGATATGTCTGTTATTTATTCTCATCTGTATATCTTCCCTTTGATTTTTTTGTATCCTTTATGATGGTACTTTGTCAGCTATGTGGTGGAAATATGTATTACATGGTGTCAAGCTGAAATTTTATTTAAAGTTTTATCTCATTCATATATACTTTTTAAAAGTATGCTTTGTATTGTATTGTTTGATTTCTGCTTTTATAATTAAGCAATAAGCCCCACGACGCGGGGGCATTACTGAGTTAGGTAATGCCCCGGGCACATAGTTTGCGAGGGTCTCAACAAAGGCCCCCAGGGAATTACCTGACTCGGTAATGCCCCCACGGTAAAAGGCCTATTGCTATTAATACCCCGGCCCACAAGACTGGGGTAGTAATAGCATTATTTTTTCTGTTCCGAAATGCTGCAGTGTTTCAGAACAGACAAAAAAAAATGTTAAAATAAATGGCCACCGGGAAAGGGAAAACAGAGTCCATTCTCCCTTTCCATGATGGCCATCGTGAGTGAACATGCTGGGGACAGAAGTATTCCCTTCTCATTTGCTCCTGAAAAAGGAGAAAGTGGGGTTGGGAGGGCAGGGAGGGGATTGTTTGCAGGGGAGGGGGGAGGAAGAAAGAAAACACTTGCCTGAATCCCTGTGAAAACAGAAAAAGAATACACCGAACACGGGTTACAAAGGAACATGCAAAGTACTTTATTTTATACTGAATCCAGTTACAAAAACAGAGCAAAATCAGATAGCTATCGGCCCTCAGTACAATACAACGAACTCCAGCGTGGTACAGTGTGTTCAGTGAGAGACGCTGTACATTAGAATGCATTCAATTAATATACATTTAGTGGGCGCGATGTCCAGCCCTACTTCGGGTTAATATTCCCTTTAATACATCACCGATCTAGGGTTCGTGCCAAGTCTCAAATAACCGCATATAACTGGTTTGCCTTTAATACATGTATCAACAAGCGTATGCAATAACTGTATTCTAAAGTTTTCCATGCAGGCCTTCTTAAACATTAATACAATGTAGCTAAACAGATGTTCTTCGTTCAGTATTTGAATACATTGTCTCAACATATGCTCGTGGATTAGTTTTCATTGTACGAGTAATACTCCTACACATAGGTCAATGAAGGACAAGGTCTGAGTTCATGACCTCAACAAGTGGCCTGCAGGCAAATTACATATTAGCTATGTACAGAGGTCAAGACGGCCATGTTGTATTCTGGAATGACATCGTCCACCATTTTAGCTCACAGGGTGACTTTTACACAACAAATCCTAAAATGGCGGTTTGACCTAAAATGGCAGCTTACATGGATTTAAGGTCAAGACCTTGCAACACAGATTTCTTTTGCAAGTGACTTTCGAGCAGCTTGGCATAGGCCAATATTAATTTATTTATTACTATAGTAGGCACAATATACTTTCTCTTTCGACATCCCCGACAGGGGAGGATGGCAGCTCCAGCAATGTGGAGGCTCGGAGCGGGGATGGCCCTGTTTCGAGTCTCCTCATTGGCTGAGGAGCTGCCACATCCCCCTGCCGGGGATGAAGATTTGAGAATTCTGCGTGGGGTACGGACCAGGCGTGAGCAATCCGATTGCGTCTAACAATCTGATTGTCTCTCGCCGGGTACTAATATGTGTAAAAGTTTGAATGAACTATTTACACAATAAAAAAAAAAAAAAGTCAACCATCCATTCATAAGCACTGGGCTCTCAAGGCACAGCAGATTGCTATTAACGGCTGCCCCGCGATGCCGGTGTTGACGTCATCATGTTAACCGTTCTTACCGGCATCTCGATGCCTGTAAGTGCATGTCTGTGAACCTCGTAATGTTCACTTCCTTGCGGCATGCCAGTGTTACTGGCACGGCTGCATCGTGCCCGCGATCATTCCGGGCAGGTGCTACCTTGTCACAGCAGGTCCCTGCAGATGCCGTTAGCACCAGCATTGTGGGTTGTAATGCACCGGTCCGGTAGACGATGCCGGAATTCCTCACCGGTATCGTTATTACCGGACCGCCAACCTTGTAATGAGGCCCATTGACCTGCACATGAATTTAGTTCTGAAATTTTAAATAATCAACTGATTCAAATTGATTGTATATGGAAAAAAAACATAAAATATATTTTGTGTTTGATGTTAATTTCTTCTGTATTTAATTTTTGTGATAGAAATAAGTTATCAGTATTTTCTACTTTTTCTCTGTTTTTCTATGTGAGTATTACCATTTGTATGTGTAACCCTGGTGGGTTCAGGAACTGTCAACCAACATTTCTTTCTCTTTTGTATCCATCTAACTATAAAAAAAGATATGTATTTTTTTCACAATATGAATTGATTATTAGTAACCAGAGAAGGACAATCAGATTGCTACAAACAATCTGATTGACCCTCATCAGGTCCTTACCAGTCCAACAAGGTTCCGATTGCCGCTGTGTCCCTCCCGCGAGTGACCAGCATCAAAAGGGAGAAGTGACTACGTGTAGTCCCTTCTCCAGATCCATGGTGGCCATTTTGTTTTCTTTTTTTTTCCTATGCTTTAAATGGCCGCCTTGAAACGGGAGAAGGGACTACATGTAGTCCCTTCTCCCGTTCCATGGTGGCCACTATCCCATTTTTTTTATTTATTCAGTGTGAAACGCTGGAGCGTTTCAAAACTGAATGAAGATGCTTTTCGCACCCCGGTTCCATGGGCCAGAGTACTAATAGCAATGCGTCTCTTGCTGGGGGGCCTTACTGCGTCAGGTAATGCCCTGGGGCCTGTATCAAGGCCATTGCTTTGCTAGGGCCTTTAACTATGGCCACCAGAGCATTACCTGAAGCAGTAATGCCCCCCCAGTGAGGGGCTTATTGCTTAAATGTAGGCATTTTGAAGGACGTTTGTGTAAAAGGGGTAAACTTGTTGTTTATTTTGGGCCCAATTATCTACTCATGGGGCCCAAATGTCTGATGTTTAATTAATACATTGTTTGTATATTAATGTAGTTCATGTATTTTGCTACTTTTGTATCCAAACCAGTTTCCACAAATACCACTTGTACTTTCTCCTTATCGCCATCAGGATCCAAAGCAAAGTTAAGCAAGGCTCTCCATGGCCCATTGCATATCCCATCATCATCTTGAACTGTAGAAATACATGTTCCAGATTCACAGTATCTTCCTCAGCAAATTATCATCAAACTTCCGCAAATCCAATTTTCCTTCTCAGAACTTTTCCAAAATTCATTATATTCAAATTAACTAACAAAACTGACCTTCCATGAATTGCAAGTAAGGAGCATAATTAAACAAAAAAAAACGTACATCCAAAAGCAATGATACATGCAGGATCATCCTGGTAAATGCCACTCTCCTGCTGAAGAAGCTTGCTCTCAACATTTGGGAATTGAGGCTTCAATGAAAACCACAAACAAAAGTGGCGACAGGTACTTAACCAATTTGACAGACATGTTGACTTCGCACCCCTATTGTATGCCTATAATAAAAAAAGCTTTGATCTCCAAGGAGACTCTGACACAGGAGGATCGTGTAAACCGCTGTGCCCTCAGCTGCAACGGTTCCTGTTAAACCATAAAATCGGGCCTCATGGTCACAAAAATATCTACTATGATAATGATGCTAACCACTTTAACCAGTGCTCTTCCAAAAACCAACAAACGGAAGGGTCACAGAACCAGAAAATGCAACTCACTGGCACCTACTCTAGCAGCTGCCGCAGAAGCCACCGGGGGTTCTCCTTCTTCACCCACTGACAAACCTGACACAGGCGCAGTGTCTGGTCTAGCGTGGTCAGCCAGGCTGATGAACGGCAAGGCAGCCTTCCCCACCCTCCCCTTTTACCTTGGGCCAGGTCACTGTGATACTCTCAAGGGGTGCTATTTGCAGAAGATGCTGCTCACAGCTTCTTCCTCATGCCCCACACACATGTTTCAAATGAAATAAGATTGTCAACTTTGTATGAGAGAGAAGGTACTCAAGTGATGCTGATCACTTTTCCCTCGATTATCTGCATCTGTGGTGTTTTATTGCATGGTTGGACACCGGATCTATGAGCTACATTTGTCTGGCTGTTTCCTATAGTGTGATCGTTGTTACCTCTGCTGCTCACCAGAGACCAGTTGATGGTGCACAGATGAATCAGTCAAGTAAGAGACTTTGTGGTCAGCCTCAGACCAAATGCTTAATCAAACCATTGACCTAACAAAAGTAGTGGCTCTCTGTGTGGTGTAGTGAAACGTCATCACTCAGGAAAATAAATCTCATATACCCCAAATCTCCAGCCAAGCTACCAAAAGGTGTATCGACATGAATGGGAGATTAAAAACAAGGTCAAAGGCGGGGGCGGCATGCGGCGTTCATTATAGGCGGATGAGGGTCGACCCACAACCCATCCATCCATTATGGAAGAGCTCGCACTGTGTTTTTCTCACTGCTCAAATTACGTGCAAGGTTTTCACGTACTTTGAGCAATTAGACGAGAGAGAGAGAGAGAAAAGGGAGAGAGAGGTGTGTGCAGGAGCACTCTCTCTCCCTGCAGGAATTATTATTTCTTTCGCATGCCCAGCAAGTCATGCCTGGCTGGGGCGTACATTGGGAATGCTGGCAGGGTCACTGCAACGAGAGAGGGCGCCCCTGTACACCCTTCTCTCATTGCAAGCTTTTCAGAGCCCCGACTTGCGCAATACCTGCATGCCGGGGCTCAGAAACCTTTCAACCCAAAGCTTCCTGGTGCGTTGGTTCCTGGCTGGATCCTGGAAAGATTGACTAGGAGAACGCAGGCTGTGTGTGTGACGTGTGTAAGTGCCAGTGTGTCATGTATGATGAGGTGAGTTGTGCAGCCCAGCCCGTGTAGTTTGTCTGGCAGGGTTTATGTGTGCGTGTAAGCACTGTTAATGTGGGTGGAGGGGACCCCTAGCGGAGGCGTGCCTAGAGGGTGGTAAACGAGGTCAAATGTCACCCTCTATTGGCAGCTTTGCCCCCCACCCCTTAATTGGTGGCGTAGAACCCTGTCCACCCTCCCAACCCGCAGAAAAAATTACTTTCCAGGAGCATTAAAGTTGCTCCTTGGTCCTGCCGTCATTCACAGGTCTGTAGGATTCGTTTTCTTAGCCTGTGCAGGTTCTATTTGCTTAGCCTGTGTCCTTCTTCAATGGGCCATGCATATCACTGGGGTGGGGGCCACACCATTGTTACAGGCAAGCTAATGCTGGGCAATCTATTGGTTTTCAAATGTGCAGCTTACACTAGTCTAAAAAAAAAAACATGACATGTCCAAACTAAAACATGGTTCTTAAACTTACATTTGCTGTTTTATTTAAGAAGTGTTTATTTATTTTGCTGGACTGCCACACAAATACCCTGTGATTTATGTGTCTCTCCCTTTGTGTTTTATGACAGGATATATTCCTAGGGATGTTATATGCTTCCCAAACTGCTTATTCACAAATAAATGTTTCTACTGCACTGACTGCAGTTATTAGGAAATTAAACTGTAGGTTTATGGGTGGCAACTTTTGCTTTTCACTATGGGGGCAGAAAATCCCGCACCCACGACCTGAATAAATAAGCAAGCTACCAGTCCAACTCACCCCCTTGGCTGAACACATTTTTTAGCACTTGTTTTTAAAAAATGTTTTTATTAGGAATTGCAATTATATATAAACAGTTTTAAATATATAACAGCAGCAGTCACTAAAACTGCTGAGCTACCCTGGTAGCCTTCTACTGTAGGGCATGGCTATGGATCCCTTAATATGTCCAAAATCACAGTCTTAACAACAGTGCAGTTTGTGTGTACCAGCCGGGCTTCTCCATATTGGCCAAGGGGATGTGACCCACGGGCACCCCCGTCCATAATGAAGGAACCAGCCCAGTGTGAACACTGAGCACTCCCTCATTTCCTCAACCCAGCATGTCCAATGAGCAATGCAAAGCCGGGGGCATTTTGCTTCCCTAACCTTGCATGGCCCATAGGGGATACTGGCACAGGAACAGCATGTATGTATGTTCGAGGGAGGCACTCCTGCACCTCCTCGCTCATCCAAATGGAGCAGGGCACTTTGACATCAGCGCTCTGTCTCTTGTATGCATGTGCACAAACCAGATAGGCCACTTTGCTTCCTGGTTCGTGTTCATGCTACGGGGAAACTGGAGTTCTGGGAGGAAACATCAAGACCAGGGCAGAAGGTACACTAAGTTAAATATGTGTATGTATGTGTGTATGTATGTGTTGTGTGTAACGAGTACGTTTATGATAATTGGTGTCCATGTGAATGAGCAAGTGCATGAAGTTTGTGTGCGTGTGTGTGTGTGTGCGTGTGTGTGTGTGTTTGTGTATGTTTGTACTGGGCAGTGGAGCGGATTCTGGTGGGATGGGGTTGTGTCACAAGTCCCCCTTGCCACCAGCCAAATTTAGCTCCCTGTGCGAGGTGCTGAGAGGCGTAGACTATGATAGATGCCGAGTATAGAATAACATGGCTGCTCCTGGGGTCCCCCAGCTCTCACATGAACACACAATCACATTGTGTGTGTAAAAGGCACCTGGAAGCCCACAGAACAAGAAGGGCATTACTGGTCATCGATGATTAAGCATGTATGATAAGTGTTATTATGTTGCTAGCTAGACTGGCATTTATATCCAACTAGTCTAGCCATTTCTTACTGTGGCATGACATTTTGTATTGGGCACCTTTAATAAAGCAAGCATAATAAGTGTCAATGTTAAAAGGGAATCATATTAGTGCCTCCTTTTAATTTATATTGGCCTAAGCCTAGTCGCTCTTCGAAGAAAACTGCGTTGTAAAGTTCCGATTTTGGATCGACTTTGCCGCCATTTTAGAATCATCCACCATTTTGATTTCTGTTCATACATTCTCTATTCTAAAATGGTGGACTGAGTTTCTAACTTGCAACCAAGCCTTCCTACCTTTGAGTTCTGTTAATGGTTAGACTGTCCAAGAGCCGACTGTTTGGACTAGGTAATGATACCTTGTACTATGTATGAACTGTTGTCCTAGCATTGTCTATGCTAACAAGCCTCATCCATGAATACACATCAGCGACAATGAAGTGCAAATGCCAAGCGTGGACACAGGCTGAACTACATTATGAAGGGATATAGGGCCTCATTACACGGATGGCGGTAAGGATTTACCGGTACCGGTAAAATACCGGTACCGGTAAATCCTTACCACCTTACTAAGAGGTCCCTTTGCGGGTTGGGGGATTTAACGCCTGCTTTTTGCAGGCGTTAAAAACCAACCCGCAAAGGGACCCAGGGAGCTAATTACGGTACCGCAATTTGCGGTACCGTAATTACCGCCTTCCCCATTCCCATTGAGCCCTATGGGGCAAAAATGAGAATGGGGAAGGGCAATGGTGGAAGGGGGAATTACCGCCCCGCCAACCTTGGAATGGGGCGGTAATTCCCCTTTCCGCTAAGGCGGTGCCGGTATTTTACCTGCATGAACCATGGCGCTAACAGCGCCATGGTTCTCCGCCATCCGTGTAATGAGGCCCATAGACTAAGGCTTCCCGCAGGATCCGAGATTATACATCACCATTGTAACTTGATGGAAATGCAAACTCATGTAATGCTTCTGCATATTATTGTATAAGCTGTATGTGAACTAGGCACAAACGCTAGACCAAAGATTATTAACATGTAGAGGGGCTGGACAATATTGTAGAAATTGTATAAAGGCACGAATGTCTAGATGTCCAGCACTTTCTCTCCTCTATTTGACGGTCTGGTACTCATTGTGGGGTGTTGAGAGCCAGATAGCTATCTGTATCTATATCTATGTTTCTTGGTAAACTGCGCAGAATAAAAGATCTGTGAATCTTTATAGACCGTGCTTGGTGTATTTCCTTTTGTGGTACTCAGCCTCGATATTTCCTTGTTTTAACATCAATATGTAGCAAGATTGGCATTTCAATGCAGCAAGTCTGTCTAGCCATTTCATATTGTGGTATGACATTTGTATTTGGCATCTTTGGTGAAGCAAGCATAATAAGTATTATTATGTAGCTAGCTAGACTGGCATTTGTATGCAACCAGTCTAGCCATTTCTTACTGTGGCATGACATTTTGTATTGGGAGTCTTTGATAAAGCAAGCATGTTAAGTGTTATTTTGATGCTAGACTGGCATTGTTTTGCAACCAGTCTACCCATTTCTTACTATGGCATGACATTTTTGTAGTGGCCATATTTGATAAAGCAAGATTGATCAGTGTTTTTATTCTTTCTCTGGTATGACATTTTGTATTGAGCATCTATGATAAAGCAAGCATGTTGCCTGTTATGATGAAGCTCAACTGGCATTTGAGTGCATCCAGTTTGGACATGCTTTCATAAAGTGGCACACATTTTTAAAGGTGAAGCCAACTGGCGTATGTTCTAATTTGGGGATTCTGCAATTTATTGGCAGAACAAACATGGAGATGATTTCCTAAAGTATCATTACTGGCATTTAATGTGCAAAACAAACATGAGTATGTTCTTATATGCAAATGCTAGGGTATAATGGTGCAGCTAGCATGGAAATATAAGGGTACAGCCAGTGTGTAAATGTTTTATGCTGGAACATATTGTGGCATCATGAAAATTTAGTAGAAATGCTATTGTGCAATGTTGGTGACTTGCATCTATTGGATGTTTTCTTGTGTTACTCTACAAAACCAATTGCAAACTGTTAGGCTTTTTACCCAATTTTTCCAGACAGTGTGCTCTAAAATGCACCCATTATTTTACCAAATTTCCTGGGGGACCCAACATACCTCGAGCCTCCCTTGATGTGTTCGGGCTCCTGAGCTATGTGCGATTGCAATGGCATATCTAAGATAAATATGAACGCCCCTCCAGTTAATAAAATCACCAGGCACCACTGGGACAGATTTAATCCCAAAACTCAAGACATCTGCCTACATGAATCAAACTGCTACCAATGTGGCTGTGACCAATATGGCTCATATTATAATCTGTCTGCCGCAAATGGTATGAAATGCTTGCATTATGGTGAGAAGAACAACATCTCCAAAATATGCAAATGAACCGGCAAGAGAACTGAAATTCAACCCAACGCAATCTTGGTGGAGCGTCTGGAGGAATTGGAACTTTGCTGAGTTCATGGTGGTCAGGAGGAAAATTATACCCATGCTATCTGGCAAAGATTCTTCAGGACCTCTGAGACAAACATGTTGGGTTTCTGTATCTGATGTGTATCTAGTCCTCATGGCGGACTCAGATGGTTTGTACAGAATTATTCCTGAAAAGAATTATGATTGCAAACTGAGCTGCAAGGTCGATGAACACTTACTTCCAGCAGTTAACCTAAACAATATGTTGGATGTAGCATTTGTATCATTGGCTGTTTCCTTATGTAGTTAAGGTTCGGGGACTGGACTATTCAGGCAAGAATAGATTCGGCTAGCAAAGGAATATGTATTGCTAGATGATATTTCAACAAGAAAGCAGACCAGGGTATCCAGTTTCACCAAGATGAAGAACAAGTCAAACTGTAGAACTGGGTGAAGAGACAATTTTTCTGGATTAAATCATAGAGATTGCAAAGTCCTTTAAACAGTATTTTCCCCCCATTGTGAGAAAATCTCCTGCTTACAGCAACACATTGTACTAAGGAAGTGTGTGTTTTCTGTCAGACATGTACACCATATTACATTCGTGTTCATGATATATTTTCCACGCTATTGGAACAGAAGAACCCAGAAGCAGAGATCGAAGAGAGTAATGTTAATGACTGACTCTCAAACACTGGAGCCTCAAACAATACATTTTCATTATCTCTCTTGCACATCCCACTTGGAGATAAATAATTCACTATGTTAGTGGAGCCAAGGTTTTTAACTAACTAAATCTCCACTAGGTGAAGCACCATATCAAGGGGATTTACAGACTGAGGCACAGACAGCAACTGACAGTACTACACTACCATGAAAATATGCCAAACCAAACGCTGGCTACACTCACACACATGTACAGGGCTGCCCTGTTCTTGATGTAGGTCAGCGCTTTAAAAAATACAATCAAAGTAAAAGTTTACCCAAGACACCTAAGCATGTGTGGCATTCATCATACCTTTCAGCAGCTACCAGGTAATCAGAATGTATTTCGATCTGGTCCCGGTTGCTATGCTGTTTACAAAATTGATGGGCCAAGCCTTTGGCAAACTGAAGGTCATGATGGCTTTATATAATGACCTGTTAATATTTTCCAAATACATTCAGGGACACCTCGCACGGATATTCACATTGTAGGCATTTATCAAGACATGGGACAAATCCAATGGGAGGCAAAATGTCATTTATTCCATGAGAATAATTCATATTTAGGGCACACCATTGAGGCTTATATGGTGCTACCTAAAGATGACTTGATTGAGGCCATCAAGTGCGCTCTGTGGCGTCATTGAACAAAGAAGTCCTTCTGTTATTTCTGGAAATGGGTGAGTATTATGTGAAATCTGTCAAGGGGGTTGTCTCCATTTTTTAACTCAACAGGAAATTGCTGAAAAGAGTTACCACAATCTCCCAGTACAACTAGAAGAAAGGGGTCGCTTTGAGCCATCACATTAGCCCTAAACAATGCTCCTGCTCTCCATACATGTTGCATGGATAGTTCATCCATTTTGTCTATGGGCGCATTAAGAAGGGGCTTGGAGTTGACCACTTGGAATACAACAGAACCTTCAAATGTAGTTTTGCTGATGCATCAAGGGTGCTGAGGACGTTAGATGTCAACTACTCTGTTTAAGAAAGATACACTGGACTGTGCCTGAGGTTTCAGCACTTCCTGAACACATCTTTGGGAGTCAGTTTATTTTCTATGCATCTTCCAAGAAAAAGGGTAAAAGGGATGGAGTATCCCTATCCGAAAAGTGGGCACCCCAGCATGGTAAATCATTGACTTTGTATAGGGTTTTAGTCAATTGCTTTCAAAAATTAGACTTCCAGTGAAATAAATTTTAACTTTTAACATATATTTAGCAGAGCCTCATTTCCGGTTTGGACCTCTCTTCCATACTGATCACATGACACATCCATCTCACTTCAGGTGCGTCGTACAGTCGTACCCCATGCATTCACGTCAGCCTCTTGGTTGTACCCTGTCCAGGGGTTAACCTGTACATTCCAGGACATATGGTCACTGCTCCTCCACGGGCTGACTGATAAAAGTACCATCCGCAATGGGCACTGGGATCTCTCTCGAACAATAGAATGCCTTTATCCACTGAGCATAACATACACTGTCTTTTACACTCAGGGATGTGCGACATCCTCCAACAAATTACTTATTTAATGCCAGGTCTTATTAGGACTGTGAAAGACTAAGAAGCTACTCCTTACACATGTGTCAATTCTCCATTTATCAACAGCTCTATATGTGTGTTTAGAACAGTGGTGCAGCTCTGTTTTATGCTCACTTACTCAGGCAGACCGTTCTTGGTTTATTCCTAATGCACACTCGGATAAATGAGAACAAGGAATGAACTGTGCGTATAATATACACTTAATTAGATTGAAACACAGCCCTTACTGCCCCTCAGGACAGAAAGAGAAAAATGAGTCAGTGTGTATCAAAAATAGATTAATTACAATATTATATGCTGAACAATCTCTTGGCGAGAATACAGAAATACATTAATAATAATCATATTAAATACCTATTAATACCTAAAAGAAAAAAAAATAATACAAAGGGTCTTTGATCTAATTGTACGTTATCAAAAAAAAGAGAATCAAATTACAAGAGAGCAAAAACATTGTCAAATTATACGAAAATCGATTAAAAAAAACCATGAAACGGCTAAGACATCAGACAGATTTGGTGAATGCAAGCATCTCCGCCACAAAGAGTCGGTGTTTATCCAGTTCGCTGAAAGAAACAGCTTTCCTAGATAGCGCATTCGCCGGACATTTAAAGCGGGTCAGACTAGAATTGGATGTTTCGTTGTTTCTATATTGTTGTGGTTTTTAACAAATCTACAGTAGTGTTTGTCCATTTCAATTTCCCATCGCCTTTCTAGGATCTCCCGAGTGGGAAGGAGATTCCATTGAAATCATAAAAATATTGCTCTACGAGAAATGCTGGGGAATAAAATGAGATATGAAGGAACTGGTCCTCTCTTTTTATTTTCATGACTGAGGTGGCTCATGGAGGGGTAGCTATGACATTTTTCAATAGTTTCAACCCAGTCCAAGTCATACAAACGATCTTTAACCTTAACTGGATTACCAATGTGGAACTCAGTGTTCACATTCAGCTCTTCCGGAATTAGCTTACCACATGTGCAAAAATCAGACAAAAATGTTCCTCGAGATCCCTCTCATGATCACGGACATCGCTTTACCTAATGATTTATAAAGTGAGGGGTGCATAGGGGAAAGTAGTTTCAAATAGAGTTGCAGGCAGTTCCATTTTACTCGAGCTCTTAAAGAAATGAACCCCAGCTCAAATCTAATAGCTGAGATAGAGACACAATTAGGAATTCCCAATATTCTCCTCCAAAGTTTGGCCTCTTTTCGATTCAGCCATTCGGGTACCACGGCAAAAGTTCAAGCCCGTAAATAATTTTAGTGATACATTTCCCTTCATAGAAATTTAATGCTGGTTTAATCGAAAAGCGGCCAAATCTTTGATTCACAGTCGCCAATTGATTTGACAGCAGTGACGTCTTTTGAATCAGAATTTGTAGAAGCAGTAGCATGGATGGTCTAGCCGAAATAAAAAAGCCCAAATATATCATACTAGTTGAGGATGACAAAATTGCCCCTTCCACATGCCAGAGTAGCCTGGTTGTTTTCCTCCCTCTACCAAAGATAAGAAATGTAGTCTTTGCACAGTTGATGGAGAAGCCATTGTCTGACAGTGTCTGACGACGCATATTTATAGAAAGCAGTTAATAGCCTAGTTATGCCCACTTGTGTATGATCAAACAACAAAAAGTCATCTGCGTATGCAAGCAATGTTATTTTCTCATCACCAAGCTTAAAATGAGGCCAAAGATGCATTATTTAAGTAAGTTGGTAAGTCTGATGCATACAAGTTGAAAAGAAAAGGACCACGTTTACAGCATTGCCTTAGGCCAGTCGGAGTTGAAATAAAGTCAGACATCATACCGTCTCTAGTCAGGCGTACCCTCAGCCCCAAATTCTCGTGACGGGCCATGATCAATTTCAACATGCCATTTGGGATTCTGCCCCAGGATTACAATTTCCACTACAGGTGCCTACGATCCACTCAATTGAAGGCCCTGGAAAAGTCTATAGAGGCCAAATAAGTAGTAACAGACTTATCAGACATGTTTGCACTATTGGCCCAGGCCTCTAAATGAGGCATCAAGAGAGATGCAAAGATCTTACTGTCAGAGTCCAAAAGAAATATTGGTCAATAATTACTTGGATCCAAGCATGCACCTCTCTTGAATATGGAGATCATTGTGGCTGTATGCCAAGAGGGCGGAAGAACTTTTGATATAATTATGCTGTTGAACAAAATTACCAGAAAATGTGTCCAATTAAAGGGATCAGCCCTTAATGTACTATGGGTTAGACCATTCGGGCCAACCGCCCTGGAAGGTTTGCATGCTTTAATTAGACTACCCTCTCATCCACCCTAAACTCAAACCCTGCTAATGGTTTGGTTGGTTGTAGAACCTCTGGGGATGCCTGTTTTGTGTTCTCCAAGGAATAAAGTTTGGAAAAGTGAGCAACCCAATCCTACTCCAAAACGGTATTAGTCTGAGATAGGAGTAATGGAACGCCAAGACCATAATCATTGACCAAAACGTGGCAACATCTTTACTGATCAGTACCTGGAGCATATTTTCCCTGTCCCTTTTCACAAGATCTGCTTTCTTTTGTTAGCACCAATTTGTGTACCTTTGTCTTAGTAACCTAACTATTTTGGCTTGCAGAGGCAAAACTTGCCCTTCTCCTCTCAGTACTCTAAATTCATGTCTCAGCATTAATTTCCTATGGGCGAGAGTTTCATCATGGACCTGCAAGTGTTGCCTAGGATACTGACTTCCCCTAATATTCCCTCTTCGGACTAAACTCATCATTAATTCCTCTATAGTGGAGTAAAAAGAAAGGATGTTAAATACCCTCAACTTCCATTCCAAAGTTGAGAAAGACATGGCCTACTTAAGTGAGTCATTTAGAGAGTCTATATTTCGTGGAGTCCATCTAATTCCATTGCCGCCTGCTAGTACAGTAAGATCTGCCAGTGGCCCTTCCAAATACTGAACTGGCTTAGTAATATGGTGATTTTGAATCAGGCACTAACAATGCTATGATCATGCCAAGGATTTCTTTTTATATCAAAGTCTGAGCAAAGATCATAAAGGTAATAACCCACAAAAATGTAGTCCAGTGTAGAGCACTAGAGACCAAGCTCCTTGTGGAGTTTCCCCTCTTCTGTTTTCGATTCTGTCCATTTAATACAATTCAATTAAATCAAGAGCTTCAGCCCCCAAGCATCTGCGGCATTCAGCCACTTCAGCCCAGCCCGGAACATCCGATCTGGCTTAGCCAGAATCCGAAACTGATCCCACCTAGTGGGTATATTTTCAGAGAAAGGAGAAAGGCATTCTGCATTTAGGTCACCCCCCCCCCACCCAACACAACCTGTCAAATCCTCTTCTTCAAATGCCAGGGCATTATCAGGGCATTTAAAATAGCAATAAACTGTTTGAGAGAGCACATTCCATTGTGCTAGTATATGTTAAGCAAAAGTATCCTAATTTCCTCCTTAGGATCTTCCACTCCGACACCTAGTATCCCATACATAGAGTTTAAGATCTCACGAGCTGTAAGAACCAGTCCAATGCATATAGCTATCACCAGTCCACCTGTTGATCGACCACCCTGTACTAGGTTTTGGTGTCTGTGCAAAGGTACAGTAGCCATCCAGCAATGGAGTGGAAGTGAGCCAGGTTTCCTGAAGGAAAATAATGGAAACCTTCTTCAAGACCTCCATAGTTATCTCATTGGTTAACAAAAGGGTGTTTCCCCAAGAGTTGCTGGACAATAGTTTTAATTCTGTAGCACGCAATGAGGTGGCTTGAACCCTACTATCATCATCGTCCACTTATCTGAATCCTTACAGGAGCTACAGCATGTCTGGCTTGCCCACTTGTCCCTTTATTGCCCCAACTAGGCTCGCTCCACTCCCCATCCTTGTTAGCATTAAACTGCACTACTGTGGCTTTTATCCAAGATGGATAGGATTTGGGTCCAAGTTCACTTCCCTGGACCACATCAAAGCGCAGCCTCTGGAAATGTTCCCTCTGAGATAATAAAAGACCATAAGCACCTTTGATCCCAAAAATAATCAGACATACTTTGTATCCCCTCTTACAGGGAAAAACACTCTATCAATGTCTGCTGAAGACAATGATCTTAAAAGTCCAAGTTTACCAAAGATCCTAAGAATGTTTGAATGATTTAAACATACTCAGACTGATTCTCACTAGAGGCTGGATAAATCAAGGACATTTCGGCCCAGGTGCGTCACCCTGGTGAAATTAGAGCCAAATATTGGTCTGGCTTTTACCTCTCTCAAAGGGTGAGAGATCTTTGGTAAGGTAGTGAGAACATCCCCAGGAGGGACTCCTCTTGGTAGTAGATGAGTGCAGTATGGTTTCTCCAAGCTTCGTTCCCAGATTTTCGATTTCATTTTAAAGTACTCTTCCTTCCTCTTTAGGAACTGTAAGCCTGGCCGGTAAAGCGGAAAGGTTGCAAACTGAGTAGTTCTCCTCTGGAGGTCGGGATTATAACATTTTCCAAGTAAATTCCTGAAATTGGAGTTGGCTCCCTCCAAACCCGGGTCACTGGGATTGATTCCCGGCAGGTAATGAAGGAGTGGTCGGCTTTCGATGAGAAGTTAGGCATAGACTTAGCTAAGTTTCCCTGTGTAGACTCTCAAGAAGAAACCACAGGAGACTTGCAAATTACTGGAAGTATATCCATCTTCAGCTTTTCCAGTGGGGTCATATTTTCCAGCTGCAGTGCCGTAATTCAATAGGAGCAGCTGATTTTGTACTTTTAATTCAAGGGCCTCTCCCCCTCCATCTGCAATCCCACTTACAGTCCTCCACAAGTACACTGGGGTAGTGTATTACTCGTAGGCTGAGCTTGACTTGACGGTGGACAACACTGTGAGGGAGCATCCCTCGGCAGAGATACCCCCTGCAATTGAAATTCCAGTGTTGTTGAATGAACAGTATGGGGTCTAGTAGCTGTAGACATTGCAGCCAGTTTTCCAGGTGTAGAGCCATTTCCAATACTTTTTGGGGACAGAAAGAAAGGGTGTACTGCTTTTTCTTCTGTGTCCAAAGTGGTTCAGATCTGGTATACCCCTTCCAATGATGCTAGTAGTGGTATGGAGACTTTTCTGTCAGTGATACAAGATCAAGTGTCCCTTCCTCCAGCACTGCAGACAAAATCTGGTGTAGGTTCCTTCTTGGGGCACCTACTTTTTCTTTCAATCCAGGTAGGGCCAGGTTATCTATACATTTTCTCTAAGAAAGGTTTTTCTTAGAAGTAGCTTTCTGCTTTTTAGTTTCCTTCGGCCTTAGTGTCTCTATCATTGGTCGCTCCTCAGGAGATACCTGGCCTTCCATCCTTTTGGTATCCAGTGGTTCAGATTGATCACTCCCAGCAGCTTCCTTATTAAGGGAGTTAAAGGCCTGTTTAGGGTCATATAAATCGGACTCCTCAATAATGATCACTGCGTCTTCATTTTCCCTATATGTAGAAATACTCAGGGGTTTCTCCAGAATTGCTGTTGGACCAAAGCACACAATGTGCCCCAAACATGTTTCCAGTTCTTCGACCTTTATGTTGATGGAGTTCAACATTGTTGTATGATTTTTTACTTCCTCCCAGATGTTATTGTATAGGCGTACAAAGGAATTCAACACCATATTAAGTGCAGACAGGCTGAGAGAAGTAGTTGGTTTAACCATGATGTCTGCCTCTCTAAGTGTATGGTGGATGGGGCCATCATCTGTGTGCTCTGCAAATTCTGAAGGAAAAGGCGAGGCTACATCCACTGCTTCCTGTGCCATGAAGTCTGTCAAGTTAGTTGGAGTACTTGGACACAATGCTTCACAGATCTGTTGATTGTTACTAATTTGGGTTACAGAAGTGTCCACTCTGATGGCCTCATCTGCATGTTCAATAATGCTCATATCTGTTAGAACATTCATCCATGTGCAGTCTAGAGTAACTGCACAGCTCAATGGATTTACAGCTCGAATTTCAGTGCTGGAGCCCAGTGATTTCGGAAAGAAACCTGTTATGTTCTGTCCTGCTATAGGTGACTGTGAGTGTAAAGCTGGTTATCTTTGCAGCCTTTTAGCATAATTTCTATCCTGGGACTTCAGCACACAAAACTGTTCTTCCTGGACGCTCAGAGCATTACCCTCTCTAAAGCCTTTTGGAATAATATCCTTCCTGGGAGTGTCGTAACATCCTTCTCCTGGATGAGGGACAACATTAGTCTGTTGGTCCCTTCTATTTTCCTTGTGCTCAGCAGATGTGGTAGTCACCAAACATAACTTTGAAGAAGGGCCGGCTTCTTGAGGAGAGGGTTGTAGGTTGTTGTCGATATTGGATCGGCTTCTCAGCCCAGTAAGAAAAGCCTTGATTTTTTGTGCAATATTGGTTTGTTGCATGGTCACTGGCTCAAAGGGGCCCAGCCCCACAATTTTACAGTCAAAGGAGATACAATTTGAATATAATAAGGATGTGCTTCCCTTTGTCTACTGAGTAAGGCTGGAGACCGAGGGACTCCGATTCAGTTCATTTCAGTTCAGTTCAGGATTCGTCAACAAGCTCAGTACCAGCCTTAATGTTATGGAGAAATAACTGCACTTGTTACAATATTGTTAGTATAGTGGGGAATATTGGCAGGACCAACTAGATCCAGAGAGTTTCACAGAGAACGGGGTATGAGGTTACATGCAATTTTGAGTTTTGTGTCACCTCCAAGCTGCCGAAGACCGCCAAAGACTCTGCATGACTCTGCAACACTTCACTTGGAGCGGGGGTCTATGTTTGGGTAAACTGACACAATGAACAGACTCTGCTTGCTCCGCTATGCCACCAAAGACTCTGTGGAATCTGCAATGCTCTGCTTGGAGCGGGAGTCGATGTGGAGGTAAGCTCCACCTTCTCAGCACGTGAGTGCAATTGACAAAATGAACAGACTCTGCTTTCTCCGCACTGCCACTAAAGACTCTGCAGGACTCCGCAACGCTCTGCTTGGAGCAGGAGTCTATGTGGGGGTAAGCTCCTACTTCTCAGCATGTCAGTGCAATCGACACAATGAACAGACTCTACTTGCTCCACTATGCCGCCAAAGACTATGCAGGACTCCAATAAACATATACCAATACACCCACTTGTGGTGGCTCTCTTAATCCACAGTTCAAAATAACCCTTATAATCATAGCATGGGCCATCAATACAATACCACAATTCTATAAACACCTGCATTGGTACAGACTCCATCACAATGTCATGCACCCAAAATGGTGAACTCTCTATCACAAAGCTGTAGAGGAGGAGCCAAGTACCCCCACCTAAACCGTTCGGCCCCGTTTACCTTTACATTGGAAACCAGAGTATGTGACATACACAGAAGAGTTGGGCGGAGTATGGATTCTGTGCGGTACCAGTGAAAATACTGACATCAAAGAGAATCCTGGCGGCAAGGTTCCCATTGAGAACACCATACCTGCATACAAGAAAATATGAGGGCCATTTGAATGAAATCCCGGAAGAACCAAGGTAACGTCGCCAATCATTGCCAGTATGCGCCACGCAGAGGTGAAATGACGTACCCAGAAGAGATGCAGAGACCAGAGAATGCAGATATTCTATAAGGCATCAAGAAAGTATCAAGGATAAGTGACATCTTGGGATGAAGGTGATGAAGCTTATGCCACAGAAACATATGAAGACATTGTGTAATTTTACACGTGTACAGATGCAAAAGAAATGCAAGTAGACAAAGTAATCTTGAGGCTAGCTTATAGTGAATAGATTGTGGCAAGCGCAAACATATACATATATACCAATGGACACGTAAAGGATTGATGTTTCAAGTAGGCATTATGGCAGTTCTGGACAGTAGCAAGAAGGCCTCATTTCTAGTGTGTTGCAGTTAAAAAGCAAATTGAATTACAAAGTAAATCTCAGAAGACAGGGCTGGGTGAGCCAAAGAAACCAAGGTCTTATCAAACTGGAGTAAACTGGCATTGGATACAAATCCTTCGAAAGAACACAACTCCTGTTCAGAAGGCATGAACATAACAAGGAAGACGTCAGAGGTCTATTAAAAATAGTATTAAATGCAGCAAAAGGCTTGATTCTGTGGGCTCTAGTCATATGGAAGCATGAAGTTAGACGAACAAGATGATCACACCTACGCACGAGGGCAGACTGTGCTTTTTACTCCCTAAATTTCTCAGAGCTAAGAAGAACACTCTCCAGGCCGAGCTTCAAAGCCTAATTGACAGTAGACCACTGAGGTGGTGATGGATTAATATGCTAATTGGTGAAAAGGTATGGTTAAGGTGTGCTCACCAGCACCTGGATGGCGAACCTGTAGGTGGAAAAGTACTGACGTGGATAGAGTGCCAACCAATGGTATTTAGTGACGTATTTAGTGACGATCATATTGGTCATTTTTAGGGGAGGGCTTAGTTGCCTCACCTGATCTTAAGTAGCCAATCACATATTCACACTTGTTTAGACTAGTATGAATCGTATACTTAGATGTTCACTCAGAGCCACTCACCATACTCGTAGGTTTTTCTAGTTTGCCACGTAGGATGACAATAGTAAAAACATAGGTTAACGTCGTTGATGATGCGTTTTGCGTGTAAGATCTCAGTTTTTACTAAGAATGTTGGAGTAAGAGGATTGAGCGAGTTTGTTGATGTTCGTTATGCTCCCTGTTTTAGATAATTGATATTTAAACTGGGCCTCATTACGACCCTGGCGGAACGGGTTAAACGGCGCTGTAAAAGGCTGTGGCGCGGTTCAACCCGTTCCGCCACATTACAAGTTCCCCTCGCGGGACACGTTAAGCACGCCTGGGAAAACCAGGCGTGCATACCGGGTCCCTCGAGGGGAAGAGGGAGCAAACAACGGGCCATCTCGTAATGGCCCATTGTTTACTCCCTCTCCTATTCCCATTCAGCCCTATGGGGGCTGAAATGGGAATGGGTTGAACCGTGTCCGTGTCCTCGAGTGAGGAATTACCTGGCCTTCCGGACTCGGAATGGTCCGGTAAGTCCTCATTCCGAGGACACGGACACAGATGCGTTTTTGCCGGCAGCCATGCCGCAAATTGCGGCATGGCTACCGGCATAACTTGTGATGAGGGCCACAGTCTTCCCTTTACCAACTACCTGAGTATAATCAATTTCCCGTTCCCTTGAATGTGTTTATCTCCATTCTTGACCTTTGAATTTGTATATTATTATTATTTGACCAATTTCTGAAGGCGTTTTAGCCTTTCAACGTTCACTTGGCTCATGATCCACTTGTATTTGAAACCCCCTATGCATTGTTATTGCATTGTTTCTCCTCGTGGGTGGGTTCTTTGAGCCTGTGTTTTAATAACTGACAATTTTCGATGGTGTTTCAGCCTTTCAGCGTCCACTTAGCTCATGATCCACTTGTGTTTAAAACCCCCCATGCGTTGTTATTGCATTGTTTCTCCTCGGGGTGGGTTCTTGAGCACCGCCTTTCATCAACTTACTTCAAATTTAACAGCCTGTCCTTTGTTTTTTGGTTATTTGCATGATTTGCTTTATAAGGAGTTTGCCTTTTATAACATCATATTACATGGCAAATCATAAAACCTATCAAAGGAAGGGATTGGTTAAGGGAACATATATACAAATAGCCTATGTAAGAATTAATACATCATTGGCTGCCCCTTATCTTTTGGGCACTCCTTGAACTACCTCTAAATACGTACAGTACTGATTATAGCAGAAAGAATTGCAGTAGATTGGCCTATGCAACATTGTATAGCAGGTTGCCCCTTAGAACCAATGATTGATTAGTATACTATCCCAACCTTGGACTTTTGGCTCTCTAGCAGCACCTACGTGAAACAAAACCTAGGTGATGTGAATTTCATCAGATTACTCATTGTTCTCCCAATTAATCCATCATCCCTCATCGGTCTGCCATAAGCCAAAGTCTTCCGTCTGTGGTTAACCTTGTAGCCTTCTCACTGTCCTGGAACATTTGAGGGAGTTTGAGCACACCACTTTCTTCTTGTGAGGCTCTAATAAATATCCCTTGTCATCAACTTCTGAGTCACATGTGAAGATACCACAAATGTGTCAATTTCAGCCTCTTATTTACTGCTATTTTATTCAATTATGCAGGGTGCTGCTGCTCATCTTGGCCTCTAGAGACTTGGTCACTCTATCTTGTATAGACTTCATACACTTTTAATGCTCCAATACTGTGGCTGTTGCTGATGTTTTATTCTTCCTTTATATAAGAGGAATGTCTCACACTCAGGGCTTATCTGTTTAAGCCCCCTTGTGACTTGCCATTATTCCTTGAAATAGTATCCATGATCCTAGGCCAACCTCGACTTATCGCTGTTCTGCACAAAAGCTTTATTTCCAGCAGCTCCTGACTCTGCAGCCTCGTTCTGCCTCTGAGTTAACTTGGTTGAATTCAACATGAGCCAGTGTCCATATTCCTATCATCGACATCCTTGCAACATTATATATTACTCTATAGCAAGCTTCTATATGTCTCATCTATCTTGCATTACTGTGTATTTACAGTTATTAACCAGTAAGATACTTCGTTCTTCTTTGTATCCATGATTACTTTAGCTTTAGGTACATATATCTCTTGGTGCCTCAGTTGTTTCAGCATAGGTTCATATATCTTCTTCATGACATTATTCTGTCCACATCAGATTTCACTTAAGAATGCATAATGTCCATGGGTGCATGCAGACATCCTTCCATGTTGCATCCTTCCACACTTTCAGTGCAAGGGTACAGTCTATATGACTGTATTAGTGCATAATGTCTCTCATACACTTTATGCAGTTCTGGGATTGCACAAGGGGTCCCAGCCATAGCCCTTCGTCTGCTGTTCCAATATGTCAATGGTGAGGGTGTGGGAACTAGTGAGAAAGCATTCACCTTCTGTTCTATAGATCATTGTCAAACCAACTCACGTGACATTGCTTCTATGCTCTGAGCAAGTCAGCACTTTGCTCTGGTACCCAATGCTTTGAATCCCTATACAAGGCATAGAATTGTTCTGACCAGGTCCTTGTTTGGAAACCACACACTATTATGGTGTGTGCCACTTCTGTGTGCCAACCAATGATAGGCTTTAGAGGCATTGCCACCTTATGAACAATCATGACTGTGAATTATTTCCTATTCATGATGTGAGTCACCTTTTCTACATGAAAATCAGAAAATTATCATTCCCCATTCACGTTTCTGAAGCCTAATTATTGGCCTCTGGTGCCGGTTTTATGATCAGGCAATGCCAGAAGATCATCCCCAAGATTATTCTCCGTCTCCAGGAATCAATGTATGACATTTCCTATAGGCCTGAAAACCTCAATGTGGTGACGTAGAGCTTGTCCAGAATTCCCTGGCTCGGGTTGGATATTGTTGCTGGAGATGAGGAGAGCATTAAATTCTAGTCGCCGAGTAGGGAACAGATCACAAACGCCTTCTAGCGGAACAGGAACAGGAGAAAAAATATATTGGGCTATGCAAGGTCAAGGTTAGAGCTGGGTGGCCCCCTTGCTGCTGCAGAGGATACAAAACCGTTCCATTGGATGACAGAGGCACTCATGCTGGTGACTGTTGATGATGGAAGAACATGGACTACCACTCAGGTAGGTCCGAAATGCTTTGTTACTAATGCACCTGCAGGTCACATAGAGATCTTGTCCACCATGAGGGTGGACCGGCATGGGTCTGCAAATGAACATGTTTATGAGGTGTTGTCTAAACTGCTGCAGTAGATACAATTATCTCAAGATGACCCCAGCTCTACTTAGGCCCCTGGAAGCACCAAAGGTGTTTTAGGTCAAAGAATCATTGGCCCAGTTGTGTTCTTTGTAATACTTTCCTAGGAAATGCCACTTTGTGATAGAATCAGACTCGAAATATGCAGAGGTTAGGTAGGCTGACCCCAATACTCCAGAGGCTTTGATGACTGTCCTGGAAGATAGCTTTGAAGGGAATGTCCATCTAATTCTTAGTCATTGATAATGTTGCGCAACTTGACTCCAGCGAGATGTGGACCTTTCTAATACAAATTCTGGTGTCCAGCACAGAACGTTGGTGCACGCCCATCGAAAATTAAACAGACTCATTGAGCGCTTTCAGAGAAAGCTGGTGAAGTCCATCCAGTAGGGTTTTCCAACTCTCTAAACACCATGGCTGAGGGGATGAACATAGTTGGAATGTGCAGGAGTATCACTCATTCAGTAACCAGGTTTTCACTCTTCAAGCTTATAAGCAGATATAGATTCAGTGCACCGAGTTACACACTGTTGCATTTGCCTGACAAAGTGGAAGTATCTAGTGACGCTTCTAACAACATCAAAGGTGCATGCACAAACACCAACATGACATAACTCAACAACACAACTGATATGACAGCAGGAAAGGAATCAAGACCGCCATTTTAAAGATTTCTAATTGTATTCAGGTGAACTTCCTGGCTTTCCCGGGAATGGGTTTCCAAAATTCAGCAGTCGTACAAGAGTCACCATGGTGTTCAAGTCTGCCTTCACACTGGGGGAAGGAATGGTGTCGAACACTGTGAGATTTACAACAGTTTGCCACCCGTGTATGAAGCATATCCAAAGGCCAACAGGCTCACTGGGTCGACCCACCATGTGAATGTATTCAGGCAGGGAGGTCACTCATGTTGGCAGTGAGACATCTGCAACTGATGGAGTATTGTCTGCTGGAATCATGATCTGTCCTGGACTTGCCATGCTGACACCTTGGCTGCAAGGATCAGCACTTGATTTTGGTAGTGCGTCTTTCTGGCCTACTTTTTAGGACTGGTGTAATGGCTTCCCTCTCCCCTTTACCTTGCCATTTAGTTCCCATCCAAGGGCGCTTCATGCCGCTCCTTTCTCTCAGAACTTGAGTAGCTCTCTTTAGATTTGGAGCTCTAGGCGGAGTTTGAGTCCCATTGCAATTTTGTCCCGAGCTGTCCGTTCATTGTTTGATGTGCTTCTGTCATTAAAAGGCACTTCTTACCTTATCTGTCACTTGTCTTAGGATGCTCTTTAAGCTCTTATCTCTCAAAGCCTCACGGACTTGATATGATATGATAAGTCATTTATAACGCGCCTGCAGACAAGTTTTTCTAGGCACGAGAAACCCACTGCCTTGGCTGTTTAAGCATACTGGAAGAGGATGAAAGTCTGTGCCCTCTCTCCAGATGGCAAATTAACCCCTGCCAGAGCATGGCCCTTTGGGAGCCCTGGACCATTTAAACCTTCGAAGTAGGAGGACCAATAGTAATGATGCTTTTGGTAATGGATATATTCAGTAAGCAGGTACTTCAGTGTGTGTGGCTTTCTGCACTAAATGTTTACCCCAATTTGCATTACATCTCCTGAAGATCTGCCCTTGTCTAACAGAGTGTCTGTCCCTAACTGATTCTGGTTGTTTACTTTTAAAATGTTCTTATAGGGGGAAAGCGTGCACATTGGAAAAAAAAAGAAACACAAATAACGCTTCGAAAATGTAACATGTTTTCAGATGCTGTCAGCAAACATGATTTACTTGAAGTCACTGGCGTGTAGACCTGCCATTGATTCGGGAGGCAAAGACGATCGCACCTATGATCAAAAGAACTGCCATGATTTATGATTTGCAAATTAGTTGTACCCTGTTAATAAAATAATTCATAAAACATGTCATTTCATTTTTGGACGTTTGAGATCTGCTCACAAGTCCCAAACTTAACTTAATTTACCCAAAGGTTATGTCTATGTTTTCCAGATGTAACACATATTTCACTGCAAAGAAAGTGTTCCAAAATACAAGGCCTCTTGGAAAGGAATACCAGGAGTGCATACAGAGTTCAGGGTCTTCTTTCTAGGTCCGTTTTAATTTGATCTGAATTCATTTGCGATCGGGCTCTGTGCCAGAAGAGGCATGCAGTAAACCTGACCCCTCATTGCGTCTGGCACGGTGCCAGTTAGGCCCACAACTGCTTGAGTTTACAGCTTAAAGCCCCTCCTGTCACACACAAAACTGGCAGTGATGGTAAAAGGTTGGCACAGATGGGGGATGGCACTAAATGACATTGATAAGTCCAGCTCCACTAGGAATATACTGGAATTGCTTAGTTTAGTATTTGGAAAATGAAATAATTGGTACAGAGCAAAAAAGATGCATGTTAAAGCTCCGCACCTGATGAACATGCATTCAAAAAGGATTAAACAGAGTAAAATACATCAATCTTGCCACATCCCATATATGAACGCGCGCCTGTGCATTGGGAACTGATGTGCAGCTATTCTTAAATTGTGATAAAGCTACAATTCTGCACAAAGAAAGGAAATATATCCCAAAGGCCATGGAACACCACTCTACCCCATGAAGTTACATCCGTTTTACTCTCACTTTTATTCTTGAAACCATCCCATTCAGTATGTCTTTCAAGGTGGAAAACGTTTTTAAGTTAGTGTTAGTGCTGAGCTCCATGTCATCTATGCATTATGTACTTAGTTATTCAAACATGCATGCCTTTTATCACAGACAGATTTTCAATTATAAAGATTTGTGGTCATACTGATGTTCCCATAATGCTCTTTGATACCATACAAAGCAGGCTGGAAATTTTGCTGGTGAAATTTATCCAATTCTTCTTTCTCAAAGGTGTATTTTGAAAGAGTTCAGTAAGAGTGTCCAACATTGTCCATCTGGGAATAATAATTCTACCAGAACATAATGTGTATGGTTGTTCTAGGTTTTGATAATGTGCTTTCCTTAGTAAGACATGTCAAACATCTTATCATGTCAACAATATATATTGGAAGTGATAAACATCATAATGTTTTAAACGAGTCAGTTTACAATGTCAGTACAATTAAATAGTTAATTTATTTGTATTTTAATAGCCACTTTTGCAAATAAAGAGAAGCCCTCCCCACCCCCCCTCGAGGCTCACCAGCAAGATATCTATTTCAGTCCTCTTTTCATGATCCGCCGGACGTGTCCCTTTTGGACTTCCTGGTCCCTGACACATCGGGGCTTGCATTCTGCAGTACTCCCAACATAGCCGTCAAACTCGGAACGTTGTTTACCAGTGTCTGCATCAGACATAGCATGTTCTACAAATAAGCCACGCGCCCGTGGCCCCACGCATCTCAACGCTACCACTTGCTTTGGCTAGATGTGTGTTGCCGTAGTTCGCTCTCGCTGAATTCTTGATTCCTGGTTTCCTGGTTCCTAATTCCCTTACTCTTCATTCGCCTTGTTCATTGCTCCTGATTCCCAAACCTCTGTGTGCCCGTCTCCGAGTACACTCTTCTCCATTTTCCTGGATTTCCCGGACATCCTGAACGTTCCTGGAGTCGAACGCTGTTTGCACGCTGGAACCCGACGACATCCACACAGGGTTATACAAAACCCGAACTGTGTGCAAGAAGACTCTTTCAAAGAGCTCCAGTAAACAACACAGACAGGTGAGAAGGGGTGAAACCTGTGACACCTCTGGTATTACATCTGTCAGCTAAAGCTGGGTTTGTTTTTAGCAAATATGCAACTGACACACTAGAAAAAGACAAAGACATAGAGTGAGAAAGAGACAGAGCGAAAGTGTCCTGTGTTTTTGTGTGGGTGTGGGGGGAGCGAGATGCAGTGAAATAGAGAGCGAGGCCACTAGATCAGCAATACCGGGTCCAGCTTGTTTCTTGTTTATTGGTTTTATTGGCACACTTTCTATTAATCAAATTATTGAAGCAGACCAAAATTAATTTGCAAATTATCAACATGGAAGAGCTTGAATTCACAATTATCATTGTTTGACCTAATATAAAAAAAAAAAAAATTAAAAAATCATTTGAGTTTTCTTCATCATATCTCATCCCTCTCTAATATCATTTTTAAGGGATTCGGCATTTTGTGAACATAATCTATACCGAGTGAGTTGACTGAAACGATTAAAATGCAACTGTTCAGAAATTAACATCAGAGCCATATTGAACAACGTTGTGGAATGGCATGGTTTATGCAGCGGTCTCCATGCTTTACTTTGTCAAGAGCTACTTGAGTATGAGAATTTGTACCAAGATTGTTTTGTGCGGTTTATTTGCTCCTTGTATCAAAAGGAATAATGTATGCATGTGCCATGATAGTAATACATTCACAAACTTCTTTATCACATTACTGACACTGACACTGCATGCTATCCAGCCATGTTCAGTAATCTAGTCGGTAGCCTGAAACAGCAACAGCACTCACATTTTGTCAGATGGGAACACAGTTCTGATTTCAGAATGTTTGTCTGAAAAATGCTGATTCGCAGAGATAGGAAATCACATTGACTGATAGTGTAGATACAGAAACAGAGCCCTATTTTGCCCCCCATGCTAAGTTGCGGCGTGTGTTTTGGTTTCAGAAGAGACAACAGTGGTTTTGTTCATGGCAAGCATAGTTTGTGTTCATGCCAGACAGAGATATCATTTATTGGGTTGTTGGCATATTTCGCCCAGTAAAGACAGTTTTGGATTGATTGAATTGCAGATGAGGTAGGCTTTGAGGGAGGGAGCGTTTCTTTTCGTGTTGAAATTAAATAGCTGTGTTACGGTGAAAGGCAGGGAGAAAGGCCAAATCATTGTTTTTCTCTGGTATGCTTTTTCCTGTGTTTGTGATGAAGGCAGGTGGCCTGTATCTGGTCCTGGGCTGTCTTTGGTTAAAGGGAGATACAGTGTTTTTTTGTGTGGATAAGAACAGTTCAGTTAAAGTGCATCAAAAATTCTGGCCTCGTCAAGATCACATTCTTGATAACATTCTTTTGCTTGCCGCACAGACTTCCAACACGCGGCTAAGTGGTGCCAGAAGTGCGGCTTAAAGCAGAAGATAAATAGCGGCGCGGGAGTATGAGCTTTCACCACAGAAAACAGACAAGCAGTATTTTTTGACAAACAGAGGCTTAGCTGGATAGCTCAATGTGTGATAAGTGTGTAGGTACACACAGTTAAGAGATAAAAGGCATGGAGATGTACACACTTACTATGTAAAAAGCTTCAAGGCACGAAGAGGACCCAGGTATTGTTTGTACAATGAATGGAAAGTATTGGAGTTTAAGTTGAGGCCAGTTCCTTAAGGAGTCACTGGGTTAGAGATGCCAGTAGGGCTGAGATAACTGGCACATTGAATACTAGTGGAGAAAACCTGTAGACATGATGAGAAATGTTTGGATCTTTAGGAAGATGGATTGAGTTGTGTTGCAAGTATCAGACAGAAGGAAACGTTGGTTTCAATTTTGGCTAGGTAATAATGATAGTAATAATTATGCAAAGCACGTTGAATTAAGAAGCTATGTGATGCAGTTATGCTGAAATACAAAGTGAAGTCAAATGTAGTTTGATTTACAGTAGCAGTTATGGGTTGACAATACGGACATGAAAATGAGATGGCAAAGTTGAAACAATGGTTTGAAAAACAATTATGTAGTATGAGAATGACACAGATTGGATGTATAATTAGATATTGGATTTGTAATGAGGTAGGAAGTGGTTGGTGTAGATGTGTGTGTGTATTAAACATATTATGTGAATAATAATAAGAAAAAAGCTTCCATTAAAAAGATAAATCTCCTTTTTAGCAGGTTTGATTAGAGTCACATTAAAATGCACAATTGGAAAATAGACCGGGACAGCATGGTATTTTAGATTAATATGTAAAGGAATAAGTTAGGGAAGGGTAGACATACACATATATGTTCCAATCGTGTGGATTTTGGAATAAAATACGTTTTGGGGATTTTATACATTTTGATATTTCAGGCTGAAAGAAAATGTTCTGCATGATAGCAAACTGATTTTGGAACAACATTTTAGTACAGAGAGTGTTATTAATGTTTTCATGATACATTTTGATTTTTCTTTTAATAGCAGCGCTTTAAGAGAGCAGGGCCTCGGTGCCATTCTCAATGAAAAAGTATTTAAGAACCAGAACCTATTGAGCTGTCTTTCTTTTTTAAGGGTGTTTATGAGACTTATCAGTAATAATGGTCTGTGCTGAGTAGAGGAGGTCAGATTTAGTTTCATCTAACAACACCAGTTGAAGAAATTCAAGATTGGGAAGATTTCGAAGGGACAATATTGTTGAAATTTGTTACATGTTATGTTGAAGAGATGTGCGGGGAGAGCACTTGATTGGAATATAGGGGATTGTGGGATATAGAGCCTCACCAAAACAAAACCAAGGGCTTACTCACCCTTGGTTTTGTTTTGGTTAGGCTCTATATTTTGGGAATATTTTTTGTATTGATCAAACTTCATGCATGATTAACCATGTTTTGAGCACAAATTGTCACACTAGAATGTATCCCTATTCATTATCCATATATGGATTGGAGTGGGCGCACAAAAGAATGTTTTTTTTTTCTTCAAATTAAACAAGCAACCCCCCATTTTAAGGTTTTACTAGTTATTTCGGATTTTTGGAGTTATGTTAGATATTTTCTTTTTTAAGGACTCCATCATGGACAATGTATTAGCACACACCAGGGCAAACCTGATTTTGTAGTGACATTTTAAGCAGTACAGGTATTTGTATTGGTGATAGATGTGGCATTAAAAAAAGGCATATACTATAAGCATGCATAGGGTAATCACATAGATAAGAGCGAAAGACATGTTGAAGCAATTGAAAGAAACAATTTTTAAGCACATTATTGGAAACGTAATTTGGAAAAAGGAAAGGTGCCTTGGCCAATGGAATTCCAAGATATAGTGAATGAGCCTAGGGAGGTGCCTCACCCCCTGTGATAAGCAACATAGAAATGATGCAACACCTGGAAGGGCTTTAAGAAATTTCAGTCCACTACGAAAGGAAGAGGAGATGCACACAGTTCATTTTGATAGAATTTGTAACAATAATATGGCAAGGAAGTACGTCATGAGGGAAATGGGAAAGTGATTGAAGAAGGAAAGAAAGAGAAATATGATAAGAAAGGAAACAGGCATGGGAAAACCAAGAATGAGACAAAGATTGCAATGAAGGCATAGGAACGTGCTACAAAAAAACAGACAGAGAATTATAGGCACTTTTTGCAGTAGTGCCATCAAATGTGCATGCATTGACACAAATATTTGTATTCAGAATGGGGGAAGTAAAAAGTAATGACAGGAAGCATTCTCACTAGCACCAACACTGAAGTTATATACATTATAGGATAGAGAAGTTTTAACTTTTTATATTATTTTTACATTTTTTGTTGCAAATTAACACATATATTGAGAGAATTGAGTAAGTGACTAGCGGATAACGTGCACTATTTTATGGATTAATTATAGAAATACATTTTTTTTAAAAATCACATTCGTTTTGTAATGCCTGGACATATAAATGAGCGTACCATTAGGTCAAAGAAGCATTTTTTTATGACGCACACACCCTGATTAGTATGGCTTTCAATCATCTTTATTTCTATTTCTACCGCGCAGGCATCAGGGTGCCACATGTACACGCAGAATCACATTATACAAGCAAGTCATAAAGAGCAGATTATAAAGATTACTTAGAGGGTTTGTATTGTGGGATGTTTTTACCCATGCATCCAAGCCCTACCATAAAACTGTGCATTACTGGCATTGAAAACATCATGATGGCCAGAACTCCCCAGAGAGTGCACAGGGAAAACATGAAGAATAGGCTGCCACCCATTTTTGCCTATGTTGTGAGCACAGGAGGGCACTGCCTAAAACCACCATTGGGCTACACACACAGTAGCCTGAAACCATTGGGAATGGCAATGCTGATTGCCAAAAGCAACCCAGAACTGTGGGGAATTCATTTTCTTAATGTCAAAAATGGATGCAATACTGGTGCTCACCACTATCAGAAAGCCGGCGTTTTAAAACCACCAGACCTTTGTGTAAAACTGAACAAATTAACCCAAACCAGGCCAAGGAAAGACTTGCTAAGAGGTGGATACAATATAAAACTATATTCTGAAATGACTTGAAGGAAGTAATTATTTAATGTATATATAAAAAATAGCTGGGGATGTCAGCAGCTTAAGTGAATTTTGGTTTAAAGCCACTAAAATCGAAATGTTTAGAATAAATGAGTGACCTACTTGTGAGTGTCACATAGGTTGCAATTGTTTAAATGTCATAGTTTTGAACTTAGAATCAGCATTCTAGATTCAAGTGCAAAAATTGTAAGTTGGATTTGAATGTAGAAAACTGGGAACTAAAGTGACATTTAGCTGAATTCTGCCTGACAACTACCCCCGACAGGAGAAACCTGATCAGCCACTCTTCCCAGGCCTAGCTGCATCCTGCTGCCCCTGCCAAAAGGAGATGACACCTCTCTGATTGGAAAAGGGGAGGAGCACCTGGGGACTGCAGGAAGTTCAACAAAGCTCTGTTCTGGACTCAGGTAAATGTTATATTGGGGGGGTCGTAAAATGGCTTCCTCTTGGGAGAAACTGGGAGGGGCAGTGCCTGTGAGAGCCAGCTGAGCTTGGGGGAAGTGGATAAACCAGAAATTCCACCATGTGCTTTGGAAAACCACACCCCTTTGGGGCCAGAGCATGATTTTAAAAAGATGGATAATTCACAGTGCAGCCTTGTCAAAATTATATAAATAACATCATCATTTTTGTGATTTTTCTGTGCACATTTTAAGAGGTGTTAGGACCCTGTGGTATGTTCTTGGGGATAGTAGTGGAAAAAAGGTTGTTACTCCAAACGTATGCATGTTAAAAATCTGACACTTTATCATCTGAAACCCATATCCCTGGTGCACATCTGTGTAAAATCTGGAAAGGTTTAGAGGTCGTTATCTGGATGAAAAGGGGAGAATTCTGTCATAAGTGGAAACAACATCGTACAAAGACAGGGATCAGATGGTTTGGTGCTACAGAAAATATGTTATCTGGACCTATAATATTAGAAAAATGGTATATAGATAAATATGTATTTGGGTCAGAAATAGATTGTGTGCACTTTGACAAGGGGAGGATCCTCTGACCATAAAACCTACAGCATCACTCTGACACTCCATTTCTTTCCCCCAATCAAGGGAGAGAGGAAAGCTTGGCCAATGATAGGTGAGAGGGGCAGGCTTAGCTAGGCCTAGGCACACACCCATTTTCAAAACACATAAAAGGAACATTGAAACCCAGGTACAGACATTCACTTTCCACTTTCTTGCCGGGAGACTTCAGACTTCACATCCAGAGATCCAGACTTCAAATCCATCAATCCCCAGAGACCAGAAATTAACTCCAGAATTTGTAGCAGAGAGGCCTGAATCCACAAGCTGAATCCTCTTCAGCAGGCCTCAAAACCAACCAAACTATTCAACAGCCGGGCGAGCTGTTTGAATTCTTTGCCAAGAACTTTTGCAAGAACCTGTAGCAGTATCCAGAAAGCAGTGCTGTATCCGGAACCGCTAGCAGAACCGATAACAGAACCAGAGACCCAGAGACCAGATCGCTGTGAAGAACCGCTAGCAGAAGTCCAGCCAATCCTGACCCGATCGGTGACAAAGTCGCATTCCTGTCCAAAATCTAGTGTGAGTACCCAGCTAGCACTGTGCCAAAACCAATCTCTTAGTTTAAAATAATCTAATCCAAACTATTTTAGCCTATTAGAACTGCCTCCTAAAAATCGTGTCATTCTGTCATTTTTAAAACTGAAAACTGTCATCTGTCATTCTGAGCTTTAAAATTTCAAATCCGAAAAACAACCTTTACTAAATCGGCCGTATCTCCGGAACCGTTTGTGCTAGGAGCGAGTTTTAACTGTCATCTTAAAGCTAAGATTCTCCTTATAGTGCCTCCGTAATTGTGCTTGATGCACGCGACTAAATGTGCCGGGTTTTGGCATTTTGCTTGCTTAATTTCAGCCACGTGTAAAAATATTTGTCCTTGCTTTCCTTGCTGAAATTCGTGTGCAACCTGACAATCATTCATAGAGCATTGCTAAAGTGATCCTGAATTAATTTAAAGTATCTCTCACTCACCCTGAACTTCCTATAGGGAATTAAAAGCAATTTGAGTATATTTTTCACTTCATTGCCACCACATTTAAAAGGATTTTGCCTGTGTTTAAAACTCCTACCTGTTTTCCTCTAAGCTTGCTAGGGGGGAACTGAATTATATTTGATTGCATTCCTGAGAACTGTGTGCTTTCCTCCCATCTCTTTACCTTGCATAGAGGGGGAGGGCTCTTTACCTTGCATAGAGGGGGAGGTGGGGTGAATTGTCAAAGAAAAGTGATTACATTGTCTTTTGAAGTCATATCAAGTTTAATTTCTGTACTGCCTTTTCATTCATCATTGCATTGTCCTTGAAGCCAGAAAAGCATTCTCAGCTACTTTAACCTCTCTATATCACTTCTAAGCCATCAAAAAGAGTGTACCACTGTAACATTATCCATCGTTGATCACTATCATCTTCACAAGTGTGCTATCAAACATTAATTTATTATAAAAGTGTGATATATATATATATATATATATATATATATATATATATATATATATATATTGTTTAATTTTCAAATAAACCTTTTAAATTTGCAAAACAAACCTACTTCTTGGCTCAGCGGGGTCGGGGTGGATTCTGAGAGAGGGGTGTTATATAAGGGTTGTCATCCAGAGTAAATGAACTGGACATAAAAATACATCAATAAGGGCTTCCATCAACATCCCAGACTAGGCATTGACTTAGCTGTAGTGTTGAATTGAAGTCGCTTACAGTATTTAGCTAAAGCATATTCATGAATGAGAAAGGAGCAATGAGTGCAAACAGTCTAGGAGTTGCACAAATGAGGGAATGAAACTGATGGACGGTGATGGCTCTTGGTGAAGAACACAGATAGAATAATTTGATAAAGAAATGCTTGTGTAATGGAAATGTACTTAGCAGTTATGAATTGCAAATAGAAACAAGGAGGATTTGGCACAAGTACTGAGCATATTATGGATCAGTAGTATTCATGATGATTGGCTTATTAGGAGTGAGGAGAAGTGGAATTTGAAGATATGGAAAGAGAAGTCAAAATGCACAAGATTGAGAAAAACATAGGGATAATTATGTTAGAGTTCTGTCATGCTAAATACATACAAATGGAGGAGCAACACACACACATACACCAACCCCTGAAATAGTGGACAATATTTTGTCAATGTAAATATAGCACCAACTTCAGTAGCATTGACCCCATGTTTGCTAAAACACAACATAAGAGAAACTAAAAGTGTATATTATTTTGAAGTATATTTGAAACATTTTTTATAAATTATAGGCTAGCGATTATAATACATGAAGGGTACACAGCAACACCAAGAATAAGGGGTTGTGAGGAAAAAACTTAATAGGAGAACTTCTGCCCACACACACAACAACATATTAGAGTAAATAACAAGAATACAATGGGGAATCCACAAGAGGAATCTCCATATGGCCTTAGTGGTGTATAGTGGTACAATTGGAACACATATTATGAGGAAAGGTAAGTACTAGTGAATGAATAAAGAGAGGCAATGTAGGTACCAGTGGACACACCAAGTGTAAGGATCTTCTCATTGATCATTATTAGGAGAAAGAAGGCCCAGGTGAGTATAAGTGAAAGGTAGAGAGGAATACAGTGGTTGTAAACTGATAGCATTTTTCCCCAAGAAATGTGTAGCAGGTGTAGGCCAAAAATAGTACATATGTGCAAGTATGGCCAAATCTACTGAAGAAAGCAAAGAAGACTCTTGAATATAAGAAGGTAGAGTAACTTTCTTTTAAGATTATTTCAATATAAAGTGGTAAAGAAGTACATATGTTTAAAATGTATTTTGATATAGGTTTTGTTTTAATAAAGGATCAAAGGAATTGTACGAATGTGGAAATTAAGTGATAGGCAAACATTGAATGTATATATGCCACACTTGCCCGTACTTAACAGTTCATTTGCTTATTGGGAGGATAGCTCTGGGGTAATGTGCTTGCCTTGGAAGCAAGATGACATGGAGCACCGCAGGTTCGATTCCCAGGTTCGCGCTTAGAAACCTCTAGGTATTAAGCATGTTACAAATAACCTATCTTATCATTTCCAGCTTCATGGGTAGATAGATTAGGGTAGGAAGGGCGAAAAAAGTGTCAATTGTGTCTAAACACAATAAACACAGCAAAGAAAGAAAAGACAGCGGTCCCACGCTATCGGAAGAAGGACTAAAAAAGCATAGGACAAAAAGAGCTAAAAGACAGGCCTCCCAACACTAATAATAATAATAATAAATCAACCATCTCTTTACTGAAGAGAAAATTTGCTTGTGTCCTACTGACAATGGACATAAAGGGAGGACCCCAGCACCATCACATGATGGAAATGCCCAAACAACAAGGCCAGTGCCCCCCATGTAAAAATGGAGAAAGAAAGAAAGAACTAATTTAGGGGAGTATGGCTCTTTTTGTTGCCTTACCATTACCTGTGCCTCTATTTGGTTTCTGCAAGAAGCAAAGGACAATTATATCCATTGATGAGCCAAGAAAAAAGAAGAGGATCAGCGGAAGAGGAAACCTTGTTTCATGTTTTGTTGTATTTGTCATGTTGTCTATTATGTCTTTTATTATTGTTCATTAAAAAGAAGGGGACAATTTGTGTAAATCAGGCCATATCAAGTTAAAAATGAGTTCTATCAAGAATAGAGGACAAACATTTCCTTTTTTCATTTAAAAGAAGAGGTTGGAGATGACATTTGAGTTTAGCACTGCAATAAGAAGGACAAAATGAGGTGTGCATCTATGAAAAAGGTGGGGCAAAAACAACATATGTGTGTGCTTTTTGGTTCCATGTCACAGGCACACCCAGGTATACACATAGATGAACATATAGGACACTAAGGTATACACAAGAGGGGGAGAAGCAGCCATTCAATTAAATTAAAGAAGAAGGTATTGAGTAGCAACTGTTTTAGAAGATAGGAGTGCTTTAAAGGAAAAGAAGCATTGAAGAAGTAATGTTTAGATTTTAGGAGGAAGTACTGAAGATAAAATGCACTTATTTTTCAAGCTACTCACCCGTTTTTTTATATTTCAGATGGATAGAATACACCTGCACTGTGAGAGATCCAAGTATCCAAGCAGGGAGAAAAGCTCAAATTTTCATGAAAAAATGTCTTGAGGGACCGAGTCAGATGCCCATTTGCGACTAAAGACAAATAAACAAAGAACCTCTTTATGGACTCCCCCATCCTCCTATCCCCCAGGCTATGAAATGTCTCCTCGACTGACTATTTTATTCAAAAAGACAATGCATCCTAAAGCATGGCCTATGAAGTAAGGGGCCTTTGAACTTGCTGCAAAGCAGCCACAAGAACACATAAATTCCAGAGAGGTAAATATGGTATTTAGGGCCTATACCCCTCCCTTCTGTCCAACATTGTAAAAATCAGAAGTATTTAGGTAGTTAAACTGCCCTTATTCAAGGAAAAGTACATTGGAAATAGGTAACACAGGACACACACATTTAGGGCAACATAGGATATAAAAGTATGCTTACATTAGGCACAGAAATAAACAACAGAGTATATGTTTCTGATGTGAAATACAGGTTAGTAAAAGCCATTGTATTATAAATGGCTGTAGACCTCAGCATCTCATGAGTGTTAAAAAAGCAGACACATAAATGTAATGCTGGGTGCCGAAAGCCAAGGTTGACTTAGAGCAGCTGAAAACAGGTGCAGATCAGTTGGCAGCATTTCATATTTTAATATGGGATTTTCAGTGGTGTGACTCATAAAATAAAACAGTCAGAACAAGGGGGAATTTAGCCAATAAAAAACCATACCGTCTATTTATATTTTGAAAACAGTGTGCTAAAGAAGTCTGGAGCAAATGTGTAATTCTCAGAAATTGACTCTCTTCAGTTGTTAAAGATTGCAACACAGGCCTTGTGATTTCAGGACAAATGGAAAACATCAAGTCATCATAAATTTCCATAGGAAGTCATTGTTTTCAGGAAGTGTTTATGTCCAATGGGAAAAAAGTGGTGTTTTGACCTTTAGTAAAATGAGCAATGAGTACTTATTGAAATATAAGGTCCAGATTAGCATACAAATATTGTGCAATCCTGTATTTTCTATTAAATTGTGTTTAGAATGGGCAGACCTTGAGTCCTTGCCTTGCCAACGAAACAACAAGGGCTTGTGTAACGGCTTCCAGTTGACTGAGGATAAAACATGTGTGGTTGGCACATGTTCCTCTTTTGAGTGAACTTTTATTGAATTATGACTGGATCAGGGCCTCCCTTATCAGGACTATACTGAAAGGTTTGTTTTGACTAACCTATTCAATTCAATGTATAAAAACTATTACACTACTTTAAATTTGCACATACTAATGTTTAGTCAATTCCATGTTTGCACCTTTTCTATATACACAGTGATTTTTACAGCATATGAAGCTGGAAGTGAGATTTACATAGTATGTTCATGATTGTGTGTCTTGAGTGAAATGACTGGGCCAAATATGATCCAAAGATTGTCCACCCTAACAGAAGGTCTGGCTGGGAGGGTACATTGAGTTAAGCCATTTGAATACTGTCATCTGACATCCTTTGGGGTGCCAGATGACAGTACTTTGGTTATGTTATCATCCAAGCACAACATATTGTTATCCCTCCAGTCCTGAACAAATGCAAGGCAGTCTCAAATTGATGGATTGGGTGCTATGTTATCCCCTATGTTAACAGCAATCTGAGAATTGTCTGCATATTGTATCTTCTTTCTGATTAATGAAGCATATGTTTTAATTTAGGCAGTAAATAGCCATGATGAGTGTATGAAGCCTTTGAGGAATAAAATATGATAAGTCATGTCATGCCATGGCATGACATAGCACTTCTTGACATGAGATATCATTCATGTCCAAAAACGGAAAATGGAAGCAATCTAGGGCTGTCTGAAGTTGCACTCTCTGACCATATTTGTTTCAGGCATACATTGCTGGTTTTGCAACCAATGCAACAATAAGATTAAAATAATTGTTGCTAGTATTAAGGTGGCACAATAACCACAATGGCACGTGTCTTAGTTCCGGTGCCAGCATTGGTGCAAACTATGTAATTACAGAAAGGGTAAGAACAGAGATGTGTGGTAAATGTGCATGGGCACTAATTAGCTAGGGAGGTTCAATCATTCAATTTGCTCTTGGTACTGCCTCTATTAGGGCCAGTGCCAGCACTTAAACCATGGGACATATAGTCATTGTGGTGGTGCTTTCACCTTTGGGATGTTCTAACCGACTAGTCTATGCCCTGCAACATTATTGTGCACTGCTTGCATCAGAAACATCAGAATGAGCGTCGAAAAGCCTTATGTGCGCTAGAAATCTGAGAAGTGTGCAGGGAAACCTGAAAAATAGGTTGCCAATCAATTTTGCCTATGTCAGTGATAACACAGGAGACCACTGCCAAAACCTATCATTGGGCTGCCCACAGAGTAAAATGAAACTACTTGAAAAAGCAGTGCTACATTCAAGGGAAACCCAGAACTGCTTTAAAAGTCAATTTTTCCTTGGCTGAGTAAAGTGCAAAAATCATGGTTCCCAAACATCACAAATGATCCAACATCCTTGCTGGGTGTTAAACATCACTTTATTTAAAGAATCTACCTAAGCACAATGTCATGAGAAGCACATTTCATCATAATAAAATCCACATTCAAAGGTGTTTGCATGGAAAGTCAGATATGGGCGCAGTACTGCCGCTCGCCTGTGTAAGAAGCTGGCATTTACTTATACTGTTATTTAAAACTTGTACATTAAAATCAAAATTTATGGTAAAAGAAGAGACTTCCTATCAAAAGCAATATACGTTGTACAATTCGATCTCTATGTTTTAGAAAGGCTGGAATTAAGAGATTTGTGGCTATATTTGTAAAAATGTAATTTGTATTTTAGAAAAAGGTCATTTTAAACAGGGTTTCAAAAATGAGCTAAAGCCAGCCACACTGGACTTCAAAGACAATTCCACAACTTCTCCCAAACAAAGGAATCTTCCCCCTGCTCTCTGCTGAGGAACTGACAGGGAGGTGTTAATGGAGGTGGGAGGAGGACTTTGGCCTCTTGCTCTGACAGGAAACAAAAGACTCCCTTGAATGAAAGGAAATGCAAATTTGGGACGTCAACATAAACCAGCTGCTGGCAGGAAGAGGCTCAGGTTGCTCTGGCCCAGCCAAAACCTTGGGGGCGGGCTAGACTGAAATGTATATCTGGAACAGGCGAAAAATTTATTTTTGAGAAAAAGACTCATAGAAATCTGTGACAAACTGGTAAAAATCTGAAATCTATAGGTTGTTAAAAAGAAACTACTCTGAAATGTGTGTGATGTTCAGAGACTGAACCACGAAAATGTTGATATTGTAGCAATTGTGATAATGTTAGGAATATGAACATTTACAGGAGTATGCCCAGGTGTTATGCACATGTATGTGGAAATATTTGTACAGATCTGATACTGGCTAACCAACCAAAAGCACAAAAATCTGTCATTTGTGAACCAACACTCTTAAGAAGATGGGACTTGGACAGATACGTGCCTTATTTATTTTGGAAGTAAATATGTATTATTAGCAAGTTGGTGATATTGTAAATATGCTTTATATGAAAAATAGATTTTCTGTGTAAAAATAAAGGGGAGCTTTCTTCCCTGGACTTTAAACACAGCATCATCATGACACATCATGACACTCTGTTTGCTTCTCAAATCAGGAGAGAGAGTGGGCATAGTATAATCAGCCTATCCACCACCTATCCACCTCCTTGGGAAATATATAAGTAGGGACTGTTGAGGACCTAGACAGACACACACCTTCACCCATCAACTGATTTACTGGCGAAGCGCTCTGCAGGAAGAACCCAGATCAAGACTCCAGAACTCTGAAAGCAGGGGGCCCAAATCCAAAGCTGAACCTTTCTCAGCTGGCCTTTAAAATCTTGCAATTTCATTTTAACCCCAAACTTCGAAGGGGCATAACAAATTCAACAGCCGGGCTGTGCTATTTTTCTGGTTCTTGCCAAGAACCCTTGTTAAACCTAGAGATCCAAACCAGTAGAGCAGAGATGTAACCCAGAACCAACCCGTCAGATCTGAAACAAGAGGCCGTGCAGAGACCAGAGTGCCTTGCTGAGTGCAGAACCAAGCGTCTGAATCCAGTCCGGAGGCTAGCAGATTCCAGTCCAACACCCTTTGACCAGATCCTGATGGGCCTATTCCAAAACCATAGTTGCGAGTATTTAGCATAGAACTGTCCCTAGCCAATCTCTTATCCTTAAGTAATCCCCATTAAACCCATTCCAACATATCTAGACTAAATTGTAGAATCTCTTTTGTCTGTCCTGAATCTTTCCTTCATCCATATAATCCTGTGATAATTGTAGTGATAAATCATCTGTGTGCTAATATAGTTGCTGAAGAAAGGAAAGTGTTGCAGCGGGCAAAGATCAGATAGAGGCGCCTCTGGACTGGTGGCTGTACCGTTGGTATCTCGCATCTTCATTGCCCCTTAGTGTAAAGCCAATCCTTGTTTGTAATCTTCAAAAGCGTATTTAAATGTCAAATTGAAGCTAACATTCTCAGCTTTCAAATGCATCCAAAACCGCATTTCAACTCCTTATAGTTTTGCCGCAATCGCGCTCCCTGCGCGCGTAAAAGTTTGCGGCGATTCTGCATTTGGCTCAATTTCAACACATTTAAAATAGTCATTTATTGCATCAACCTCTGAATTCAGTTTCCAACCTACTAGTTATCCAACCATCATTGCTAGTGTTTACCTGGAACTATCCAAAGCGGCTCTCACTAGTTTTGAATCCAATTTAGAGAATTAAATCAATTTTCAGTGTTTTTCCCATTCATTTAAAAACCACATTCAAAAGCATTTGACCTGTTTTGAAATCATCCCTGTTTCTCTCTAAGCTTGCTGGGGGGAATTGGGATTGAATTTGCATTTGTTGAGATTGAACATTCCTGAAGCCTGTTGTTCTCTCCTTCCATCTCTATGTTGCATATTGGGGGGGATTCAGTAGTAAGAGCGATTGCATTACCTTTGATTGAACACATAACAGTATTATTTCTGTGCTGCATTAATTTCCTATCATTGCATTTCATTGAACCCACACAAAGTTTTATTCCATGCTACAAGAGTCTTCTCATCCATACTCCTACTGATTAAAGAGATTGTTGATTATTGTAATATCACCCTTTGCTGATCATTGTATAAATATGAATAGTGTGATATTTAGATGTTGTTCATATTCATAAAAGTGTGATATATATTTTGTTCAATTGATCAAATAAATCTTTTAACTTTGCAAAACAACCTACTTCTTGGTTCAGTGAGGCCGGTGGGTATTCAAAGAGAGGGGCGTGATATAAGGGTACATCATTCAGAAATAAAAGAAATTTAGACATAAATATATATAATTAAGGGTTCCAACTGGGTATCACACGCTAGGCATTGACTTAGGTGGAGTGCTGGGTTGAAACCACTTACAGATTGTGGGCTCGTCCGGGATTTCTGAATTAGATATACCACTTGTGACAGCTTAATACAGTGTGCTAACTGACAGGGTACATAAATCCTGTTGGGCTACCACGCTGTGTTACACTGTGAAAAGCACCCCTCAAAAAGGAACGCTCTAAGGAAAAGGTCTGTTTTGCAAAAATAAAATAAAACTTCTGTAAGTCAGGAAGGATATCAATATTTCCAGAATGGCAACATTGGTAGATATCAATATGGCTAGAGAATACCTTTTGCATAAGTTATTATTTTTTTTTTTAAACTTAAGTTTATTGGAGTTTGTATCAAACAGATTACAGCTTATACAACCAAAGTTAACAATCATAACAAGAAAGCAGGTATTACAGTCAAATAGAAAGCGCGGTTGAGATTTAGTTTCATATATCAGCGAAATTCTTGTATTTCGTTCCATCAACATTTAACTCCACTTTACAATGTCAATAAGCATTGGACGCTCTTCTCCCATTTTTCCCCCCCTCCGTCCCTCCCTCCACCCCACAAGACTTTATAAGCTGCCGCCATGGGATGTACTGTCTAGCGTTTGGCGTATTGGTTGATAGGTTTGTCAGACCTTGAGGCCTACCTTGTTCGGGAGGTTATCATGAAGTTTCACTACTCATGGCATTGGTCATTCACTAGGCGTTAGTGGGCTGTTCCGGGCATATATTTGTTGACAAATTCTAACCATAAGATGTCGCATTGCGTGGCTTTCCCGTGTATAGATATCATGATTTTTTCCATGATACACATATTGGAAGTCACATTAACCCATTCTTTTTCTGTGGGGGTTACAGGGGATTTCCATTTCGAGGTCAATAGAGCTCTTGCGGCTAGTAACAGTGGTGCAGCTATGTATTTGACCCTTCTCAATTCACCCTCGATCCTCTCGAGACCAAATAAGATCAAGTAGGGGTCCGCTGTTCGTTGGATCCTGTCTAGATCCTTAATCCAACCTAGGACTTCATTCCAGTATATTTTGACCTGAGGACAACCCCACCACATGTACCAGTAATCTGCCGCAGACCCACATCCCCGCCAACACATTGGACTAGATGACTGATACATCTTGGAGAGCCTGTGCAGGTCATATTGCCACCTATTCAATAATTTAATCGAGTGCAACTTATATTGGCATGATATCGAGGCCTTGGGTGCTGTCCTACATATCTTATCCCATATCTCTGGGTCGATGTCTTCGCCCATGTCCCTTTCCCATTTTAACCTAAGCGGTTCTGTTGAGCCCTTTCCCGCTTCCATTAGTGTTTTATACAAGGCAGATATTAACCCTTTCGTTTCTGTCCTGGAGTCGAGTATGGTTTCAAACGGGGTAAGTTCCCTGCTCAGCTTTTCCCTCCATTCTGACTTTGACAATGATCTGCAGAAAGTGGAATGCAGACAGTGTGCCTATTCTTAGTACCTCCTCTAGTTCAGGCAGTGCGATGAAGAAGTCCTTCTTTAGGAGTTGTCCCACCCTCTCCAGGCCTGCCTCATACCAAGCTTGAAACCTTTCCACATTGGGGATCTGGTCATTCATGTGACCAGAGGTGACTTAATGGCGATGGCCATGTGGTAATCTTTTCCATATCCCTACTCTCTCGCCATATATCCCATATGGTGACAAACATCGGGTCTGTCTTAGATCTTTTCAGTACCCTCTTCCTAGGGGACCATAGCCATTCGGAGATTGTTGCCGGGGACAGGTAGTAATTGTCCATAGCAATCCACTGGGGTGTTTTTTGGTTACGAAGATGGGGAATAAGAATACTTAATTGGGCTGCCTCGTAATATTTTTGGATGTCTGTTAGACCCACTCCACTCTTGTCTTTTGGTAATGTCAAATTGGAGTACACAATTCTGGGCTTTTTCCCTTGCCATAGGAATTTTAATATCGCCTTCTTGACTTCTGCAAAGAATTGACGTGGCATCTGAATGGGGAGCATTTGGAAGGGGTATAAAAATCTCTGGAGAAAGGTCATTCTTATCGCATTTAAACGCCCCAACCAGGATATGGTTAGGTTATCCCATCGGGCAAGGTCTACGTGAAAGTTTTGGAGGAGCGCAGGGAAATTGGCTTCATATAAATCTTTTAGTGATCTTGTGACATGTATGCCTAAGTACTTCATTTTTTCGTGTTCAATCATAAGGCCCAGGGACTGGTATCTTTCCGTGTTTGTATCCATTGATCCCTGTAAGGGGAAAAGGATGGACTTAGATTTGTTAACCTTGAACCCGGATACTTGGCCGTATTCGTCTAAGAGGTAAAAGCCCTGGGAATGATTGTAGTGGGGTTCGTCACATGAAGGAGTAGGTCATCGGCATCTAGCGCTACTTTGTATTCCTCGTCCCCTAGACTCATGCCTGTTACTTGAGTATCCTGTTGCATTTTTTGGGCCAGGGGTTCTACGGAGAGGGTGAAGAGGATGGCCGATAGGGGGCATCCCTGCCGGGTACCACGTTTCAGCTCGAACCATCTCGAGTATTCCCCATTGACAGACACTGAGGCTTTAGGAGCGGTGTAGACTGCTTTTATCCCCCTTCTAAACTTCGGCCCTATTCCCACAGCACAGAGGACTGCAGCAAGGAACCCCCATTCCACTCGATCAAAGGCTTTTTCAGCATCAATGGAGAGTAAGGCAGGATTGTTGCACATAGTTTGGGAGGCTTCAACCAAATGGAGAGTCTTTCTCATGGTGTCATCCAATTATGAACCCTACCTGGTCGGGATGGACAAGATAGGGCATGTGGACCTCTAGCCTGCTGCCAGGACCCTTGTGTAAAGTTTGGCATCAAGGTTAAGCAAGGATATGGGGCGGTATGAACCGCAACAATTGGGGTCTATGCCTTCCTTGGGAATGATTGATATGAGTGCTCAGGCGAATGAGTCAGGGACAATCCCTGTGTCAAGGATTTCATTAAATAGGGTTGTCAGGAATGGAGCCAGGAGGGTAAAAAAGGTTTTATAGAAGCCGGCAGTGAATCCGTCTTCGCCAGGGGATTTGCCCAGTGTAAGTCGTTTTATCGCCTCGTGTAATTCGTCTTCAGTTATGGGGGATTCAAGATGGGCCGAGGCAGCGCTTGCAACTTTCGGAAGAGCAATGCTAGCGAGGTAGTTGTCTATCTCTTGTGAGTGTGGGTCTACTTCTGAAGTGTATAGGGACTTGTAGAAATTTGCGAACAATTCTGGGATTGAGGGCATAGGTTGTGCCTGGTCAGGTGTTGGGTCTGTAATCTCTTTCACCCCACGTTCTGCCCACTGCATCCTGAGTCTAGCCACTAGCAGCGCATCAGCCTTATCTCCCTTTTCATAAAATGTCTGCTTCAGTAGGTGTAGCCTACGTGCTATCTGACCATGTTCTAGGTGGCGGAGTTCTTCCCATTTTTTCCTTGCCGCTTGGATCTTATCAGGGTCCGTGGTGTCCCCTGCCCTAGCTTCCCTATCAAGATGACATATTTCACTCCAGAGGTTATTCTCAATAAGGGTTCTTTCCCTTGTCTTCCGAGCCCCCTCCCGTATGAGGATCCCTCGCCAGGTTGCCTTGGCCGCCTCCCAGACACTCTGTTTAGAGAACTCCCCGGTATCGTTAGCTTTAAAGTATTCTTTGATCTCTGTTTTGAGTTCCTCTTTGAAGACGGGGTCTCTCTATAGGGCCTCATTACATCTACACTTCCTGCCCTTAACTGGTAGATGTTCCCACTGTATATCGACTGTGACCGTGTCATGGTCGGACCACGTTATCAGGGTAATCCCTGAGTGTGAGGTGGTGTTGTTCAGTTCTCGTGAAAGGTAGATGTAATCTATTCGGGTGAAAGTACTGTGTGGAGGTGAATAAAATGTATACCCTCTTTCATCAGGATGCATCATCCTCCATGCGTCTACTAGCGCATAGACCTGCATCATTTTTGCAAAATCACTGCGTTCTCCTCTCACAGAAACATCGACGTCTGGGCGTCCTGCTTTCCGGTCTAAGTCGTGATCTGCCCATAGGTTGAAGTCGCCGCCTAGTATAATATGGCCGGTGGCTTCCAACATTATTTTGGGGACAGTTTTAGAGAGGAATCGGAGCTGTCCTACATTGGGACAGTAGATTGTGGCAATCATTACATCCACCCTCCCAATAGTCCCCACAACCAGCAAAGCTCGCCCTTTCACATCTGACCAGGTTTTGGAGACATGGAAATCAAGTCCCTTTCTGATAAAGATTCCCACTCCCCCTCTTCGCAATGCTCCTGAGCCCCAAAACTTCATGCCGAAACGTTTCCCCAGAATAGACCTCTCCTCCCCCTTCATATACTTTGTTTCTTGTAAGAGTAGGATATCAATGTTAGCCCTTCTTAATTCCCGTAGGACTAACAACCTCTTAGTAGGTGAGTTAAGGCCTTTGACATTAAGCATCCCGACCTTCAAGGGGCCTCGTATGCTTGCATCAAAAGTGGCCATCAGTATATGACAATGCAATATTCACAACAATGTCTTTCCCATCCCAGCAGCGAGTAAAAGTTCTGTGATAGTTGTACCCTCCCCCTTGTCTTACAGATCCCTCCCTCTCCCTCCCACGCACCCCCACCCACATACGTCGGCGTCCGAGCAGGTCCAGTTGGATTCACTGAACTAGCAGCGAACCACCAGTAGGGACCATCGTTGCGCGTTCCTTTAATTAACAATAAACACCAAATAAATCTGAGCCCCCCTCCAAACCACCCTTTCACCCCAATTTACAACCATCGAAAATAACTTAAGTGTTGGGCCGAAAGCGTCCCTTATCTCAAACATACTCATAGTGTCAAGGTAGCTGCCGCTGATCTAGATCACTTGTCCCCCTCTGTCTACCTCTCTGAAACTTTCTTGTCCCTTTCACTCTCTTCCCCTTAGGTCCCCGGAGTTTCCAATCTCGCCCTTCGTTTCTTGGAGTGTTTTCATCCTCCCTTTGTTCACGGGGATCGACAAGATCAGAGATGCAGGCCATTATTTCCCTCTCTGACTGTAGTCTGATTCTCGTGCCATCATGTTCAAAAGAGAGCGAGAAGGGGTATCCCCACCGATATCGGGTATCCGGCTCTTCAACCATTTTGTCAGGGGGCCACACATCCTTCTCAGTGCCAATGTTATGGCAGATAGGTCATGATATATGGTGACCTGGGCACCGTTAAGAGTGATCACGCCTCCGCGCCTTGCCTTCTCGAGAATCTTTGCTTTGTCCTGGTATCTTTGGAAGCGGGCGAGGACCGATCTCGGTCCTCCAGGTGGGCCACCCGCTCTGCGGATCCGTTCTGTTCTTGGTTCATCAATCTCATCATCTGCCGGCAAGATTTTGATGATATCATGAAGTGTTGCTTTCAGGCTCTCCTCCGTCTCCGCATCCTGTTCCGGGATCCCAAAAAGCGTAAATTGTTCCGCCTCTCCCGATTTTCAAGATCATTCCATCTTAAATCTGTATTCCTCTTCCCACTGTTCGAGATCTGTGATCCTGTGTTCGAGTTGTGTTTCCAAAGCATCTATGGCGGCTTGATTGTTTTCTACCCCCTCAAACCTGTCCTCAATCTTATCTATGCATTGGGTGATTTTGTCAATCTAGCTGCCTATGTTGGCCCCCATATTCTTTATCTCTGTCAGGAGGGCCGCTATGTCGCCTTTCGTGGCTGCTGTCTCTCCGTGTGCCACGGGTTCCGTTGCCATCTTGGGGGTGATGAGTGTGTGGGTGGAGGGAGCGTAAGCGTAACTAGCCAGTTTTATTTTGGCCTGCATATACTTGGGTGCCTCACCTCAAAGTCTCGGGTTCGGACAGGCAAGGGTAGGACGTGAGGGCTTACCCCTCAGACTGCGCTGCGACCCCACACGGTGCTTACTCGTCTGTTAGCGGTGATGTGCTCGCCCTGCAGGAGGGACAAGTTGGCGAAACGCTCCAGCAGATAACCTTCGTAATATGCAGGGTCCCTGGCATAGGGGCAAGGTTGGAAGATGCCTCCTTGGTCTCAATTCCAATCAATACCAGGGATCCGAGGAGGCACACGCCCCTGTTTCAGGGGCCTACCCTCAGACCGAAGGATCCTTGCCGGTAGAAGACTTTACGTTGTTGGGATTCACCTCGCCCTGTGCTTCTCCATTTTGCATGTGGTAACGTGTGTTGTAGGTGTTCAAAGAAGTTATGGTAGCACTAGAGCACGCCTCCCAGTTAGTCCCTTTGAGGGCCGGGGCCCTGTACATAGGCCGCGGTGTTCGGCTGTACCGCGGTCGCGGCGGACAGTGTGGGTTGCATATAGTCGAAGGCGCAGCTTACCTCTCAGCTGGGCCTTCCTTATTTTCTGATGATCCGCGGGCCAGGGGCGTGACTTGGGGTCCACGCCATGTATCATTCGGGGGCACCTCAGGGGGGTAGCTCTGAGGGCCGAGGGGAGGCTCGCTGGTCAGCGCCTCACGGGGTGTGTGTCGCTCTCCTGCTGGGGCCCGCTCGCTGGTCCGGCCAGTTTGCTTTCGATTTCATGCCGTCTCCGGTGAAGAACTTCACTCGAAGTTTAATTGGGCTTCAAGGGTCCGATTTCGATCGGTTTTTCTCCAGGATGGTGCAGGTGTATTCCGATGCACGCTTCTCTGCTGTTTTCACTGTGGGGGGTCACGGGGCTCAGGTCACCTCGCAGACTTACGGGGACGGAGCTCACACGGAGGAGGACACCATCCGTGCGCCCCCTGGTGGCCGATCCATAAGTTATTTTTGAGAGGTGAATGGGCAGAGCAGGATCAGAATGTGTGGTTGCAGAAAATCACAGAACAGATCACTGCAACAGGGTTAGATACATGGCAAGATCAGGGTCCCTTACATGTGGCCCTCAGCGAACTATATATGGCCCCTAAGGCAAAGGAAGAACAAAACAAGATTGCCAAAATTGCGGCATATCTATACCTATCTATAGGAGGCATATAGGATAAATATTCTGAAGGCCAAGATATGGCAAGTAAGCAACTGCAGGCATTAGGAAAGGCCCAAACTGACCTGGACTCTTCTGAGCAGAGACTGCAGAGGAGCCAGGAGTCAGAAAATGAAAGTAGGCAGTATATAGACAAAATGATAGAGGACATGGGTATCCTGCAGCAGGAAAAGGCAGAACAAGATACCAGAATTCTGGCTGCAGAAGGAGTACCAAGAAAGTTTGGACTCTCTACTGCAGAGCCAGAAAAAGCTGGAGCAACAAATAAACTTCAACAGGGCATGCACAGAGCAGGTAGCCACCCTGCAAAGCCAACTAGACAGAGAGAAAGAGGAGAGCAACTAATGAATCCTGAAAGACCTTGACACCCAGGCAGAATTTGATGAAGAGCGCCAGAAAGTTGGTGCGCTTCAAAAACAGAGGGACGACCTGGTGGCACAGAGGCAGATTCTTACTCAGGAAAGGGACACCTTAGGCCAGGAAGTCTGTCGTTTAAAAGAGAAAGTAGAGGAAAATCCCTGGCCCTCCAGGGACTGGGTGACCTCCAAAAAGACCATCAAAAATAGTTAGAGCACACCAGGAGGGTGGAAGAGGCTCTAGCAAGGAAGAACCACGCCAGTATGGACAGGACTCAGGAGGTAACCCTCCTGCAGCAAAGACTGGCCCAGTACTCAAAAACAACCCAGGAAGCACAGAGAAAAAATGAGGCTCTTTGTGAGAACAATGACAGGCTCCACAGGCAGGTAGCTATGCAAGAGCGATTGATAGAGACTAGTAGGGCCTTGATTGAGGAACAGAAAGCTCATATTCTTGCATGGCAACAGGGAGCATGGGTTGATAGAAATGAGGTTCACTGGGAAAGGGAAACACCTGAGCATAACCTCCGGAACCCTAGCACCAGAGGCCTTCACCTCTTCCAGTCCCTGGATTCTGCCACCCTCATGTCCACTGGCGCACATGAGCCAAGGGCCACGGGGATGGCAGATTTCAATCCAATCAGAAACATGGGGCTCACAGACCAGCACCCCCCAGGAATGGATGGGTGGGCATCTGGGTATGGGTACCCAAGTACTGTGAAATTTAGTGGGGAAATCCATGAGAGTCGGCCCACTAAGGGCATCCTGAAAACCTCTGCCCAGCTAGGACAATGGGGGGGTACCTATCAAATCCTGGGAGCAAGGAGGAATCAGAAGACTCCTCTGAGCGACCCAGGACACAGGAGACTGGGTCCCCACATGCTGCCAGCCATTTCCAGGCTTGCAGAATCCGGGAGAACCTAGAAGACCAGACGGGCACCTCTGGCAGCAGTGCCTCTGAGTCAGAGGAGGTGTGGACCAGGGTTACCCGAACCAAGAAGGCCAATGAGGCGAAAAAGGACTTTGCTTAAAGACCCCTTAAAGCAAATCAAAGCTATAAGGAACGTCATCACGCCTTATCATAAGAACGCTAAGTATTCTGTTTGGGAGCACTTAGAGCTCTTTGAGCAGATGACAGAAACTTTCCATTTGAAGGACAGCCAAAGCTGTATTCAATATGTGAAATGGACCTTCTCACCAGAATACTCTAGCTTCTTTGCGGGGCTGGAGGAGCAAAATCATTCTAGATTGTCCACATATAGGGTGACCATCTTCAAGCCTTTTTCTGTGCATAGAAATCCACAGGAGGCTCGCAAGGAAGCCTACAACTTGCAATGTGGGGAGGATCAGGCCCCACAAGAATTTGTGCAGGAATTAAAGCATGCCTTTGCGCAGAGCACCAGAAGGGTGCGCAGGGACAGCAAAGAATTTGTGAACACTTTTTTCCACGCTCTACCAAAGTACATCATGACCCTACTAGTGAGAGATTTTCATGAGGAAAGATCACTAGACTGGGTCATTGAACAGACCACCTGAATTTATGAGGTACAAAAGCCCATAGAAAACAAGAATAATCCTAAAAGCCCCAAACCAACCAACACCCCTGCTGCTTCTAAGGTGGCAGAGGTGAAGGTTGTCCCATGTTAGATTTAGAGATGGGGGGCCTAAAAACTCGCCTGCCCAGCAGAGCAATCCCAAGCCCAGAAGGCCCTCAGGCCAGTCACAGACAGGGAGCCAAGGAGGTAGTTCCACAAATGGGATCCCTCAATACCCTGACTACATAAGTCCCAGCAACAAGTGGAACAGACCCATCCTGGGTTATGTGTGGACTCCTCCAGCCCAAAGGGGGGATCCAACCAAGCACCAGCTAACCAGGGAACTCCCCCCTCGCTTCCCCCAGGAGGGCAGAAATTCCCCAAACCCTGGACAGAACTTCTTCCCCAGGTACCCACAAAACTTTCAACCCAAGAACAATCCATCCTTCTTTCCCCACTTTCCTGAGCCCAGATAAACCAATCCGGGAGAGGGGAGGCCAAGGGTGGAGGGGTGCCCACATTTTCCAAACCTGGGGTATTTTCAGAAAAGGGATAGCTACCCTTCCCGGGTTCAGCCCAGGGGAGAAATGAGAACCCTGTATCAGCCTGAACAGGTGTCACAGCTAGAGCGCCAGGTCCAAAACATGGCACAGGATCTGGCTCGCATGCTGAGGGCTCAACAGAGCCTTCAGTTGAGCATGCTGGCGCAGAATGACCCCAACTCCGGACCTGGTGCCCCAGAACGATGACGGGTGCAGAACCCCGCCAACCCACCGGGTCCCAGGGAGGAGGCACAAGGGGAAGGGGGGTGTAAAGCCTTGGAGGAAGCTTTCTTTCCCACTTGTACAAATCCCCTGGAAACCCAGGAACCGGAACCAAAATCTCCTGCCCCTGAAAGTCTGCCACCCAAGGAGCAGAGTGGGGGTAGGAGAAACAAAGAACCCAAACAGACCCATTTTGAGGAGGAGGTACATATCTTCCGATTTGAAGGAGAGGGATCCTCAGAGGATTCTGGGAAAAGGATCTTCTCCTTCAGAGATGGGGGAACTCCTCCCAAAGAGAAATGGGTCCCAAAGGAGTCAAATCCAGACTGGGTAGATGTGGGGACTGAGCTAGCGCCGCCCATCATCCAACCCCCGAACCAACAACATGAAAATCCCCTAGTTCAAACCCAACCTGGTGACTGCGTTCAAAAAGGGGGGGCAGCCCAGCACCAGAGCCAGTGGAACCCAGAGCGTTTCCGATATCTAGATGTCACTTTTCTTTTCAGATTTCCTAGACTCAAAACAGAATTCTGCCCAAATCACCTCCTTATCAGTGTCCAAAACTAGAAAACTAACCCACCAGTTGTCCAAAAATATACATTATCTGTGCCCCCTTTGCAGAGAAGGAGGGAAGATTCTATGCCCCGGTCCAAATACAGGGGCAGGGTACAAGTTTGGCACTGGTGGACACTAGACCCCAAGCTATCCTTCTGTCCAAAAAGGCCTTTGATAAACTGAATTCAGGAAGGTGGGAGAATTACCAAATTCCTCTCACCCCTCTTCCTGGACAACTTCAGAACTTTGACGGGAAAGAAATTCCCATTGAGAGGACTGCGGCTTTGGACATTACAATTGGGCGACACAAGGTGAAGCACCCAGTTATAGTTGTGACTCCAGAGGGCACCCCTTGTTTACTAGGGAATGACCTCCTGCGAAGGTTGTCACCCCTAATAGATTGCGTAAACAAGGTCCTCTGAACCCAGACTAGCCGACCCATAAAATTAAAACAGAGTGTCAACCATGTTAGTTTAAACGGCACTTGCCACATGGTTGAACAAAAATCTGACCAAGTAGAATTTCACTTCCAGAACAACCAAATCCCAGTATCCGTCCAGTCCACAGCACCTTCAATAATCCGGTGCTGGGGATGCTGAAGCCAAACAGCCAGTGGAGACTCTTCCCCGACCTTAGGGAGCTCAGCAAACGGGTCCATACTTCACGATGGCCTCTTCCCTACATTGACCAAGGGCTGGCCCAGATCCAGCAGTCACAGGTATTCATTGCAATAGACCTGACCAATGGATACTGGACTTTACCTATCAGTAGTGAGGACCAATACAAACTGGCCTTTACCTTCGGGGGGCAGCAGTACACATGGACCTGGACTCCCTTTGGATACATCAACTCTGGAAATGAGTTCAACATTTTTCTACATACGGCCATGCCCGACCTGGGTGAAAGAGGTAACCTGGCCTATGTAGATGATATTCTCATCAAAAGCTCGATTGTGGAGGAACACATAGCGAAGATCTGTTATGTTCAGAACCAGTTGAGGGCAGCCGGAGCAAAAATGTACTTTCAAAAGGCATAGTGGTGTACAACCTGTGTAAATTTCTTGGGGCATGTGATTACTCCTCAGGGTCTCTGTCACCAGGAAAAGAAAGTGGAAGAACTCCAGAAATTGAAAGACCCCACAACTCTCCTGGAAATAAGGAGCCTCCTTGGACTGACTAATTACAGTAGAAAGTTCATTGAGGACTAAGCAGAGATCACAAGACCCTGATTCATCTTTTGAACGGGTGGGTCAAGTGGGATGGGTCCAGAACAAACCGAGGCAGTACGACAACTCAAAAGAAGCCTCTCACAAGTGCCTTGCCTAGCTTACCCTGTCAATAACAAGGAGTTCTTCTTGGAGACTGGGTTCTCAAATACATGCTTGACTGCTGTATTATACCAAAAGCATGACAAGGTCAATAAAGTAATCTCATATGCGAGTAAAACTTTATCCTCTGTGGAGGAAAAATTCAACGATTGTGAGAAGGCACTCCTGGCAACGGTGTGGGCATTGAAGAATTACCGCCCGTTTATCCAGGGGGAAGACATCATAGTGGAACCTCCACACCAACCTCTGCAATATCACCAAAGTGACAGCATCCGGGCCGGAAATGTGAGTAATTCCTGAATTACTTCATGGATTCTGTCAATTCAAGGCTTTCCTCTGGAGGTCAAATATGGCCAAAACAAGAAGAGTCCCCTCGCGTAAGGTCTGTCTGACCTGCATGATTGTGCCAGAGAAAACTGTAACGAGGATGAAAGTCTAAAAATGAAGGACAACATGGAGGCATACCTCAATTCCCCACACAAAGTCTTTGAATGCCCACTATCTATGTGGATGGATGCTCTTACCATGTTGACAACAACGGGGAAAAAGAACTTGTGGCCGGCGTAGGGAATGCATGGGTGAATGAGACCCCCGAACCTTCCGCTGGGAACAAGATTGGTCCCTAAAGTAGTCAAGTGGCAGAGTTGATGGCTGTGCATCAAGCCATTCTCACTGCTGTCCAACATCAACTCCATGAACTGGTCAAAATCACAGATTCGGATTATGTACTGAACGGGTTCGTGGAGCACATGGTTAAATGGAAAACCAGAGGCATGTTATGTGCTAATAACAAACCATTGAAACATGGGAAATTAATTCAAAACATTGATCATCTGGTCACCTCGAATGGGATGACCATCTACTGGAAAAAGATCAAGGGTCATTGCAAAGTAGAGGGACCAGACAAAACTGGAAATGACTTAGTTGATCAGCTGGCCAAAACCACAGCCATCCTAGGGGATCTGCTAGAGATTGAGCCCCTGTTGGGTGAAATCCAGGTCACTGCTATCACTAGGTCCAGGACAAATTCTCACAATGAACTCTCAAATGCACAATGGAGTAAGGAGACCCCAGATGCTGATTTGATTACGGCTCAAAAAGGGGATCCAATAATTGGTAAGTTTTATCAACACATTGAGGACCCTGAGAACTTTCCCCTGACGGATACTGATTACATTGGGAAAGAGGACCTCAGAGTGTTGATGACATGTCCAAAAATGTTCAGAATCCAAGACGGTTTGTTGGTAAGGAGATCTCTAGCTGGCCATGATCTGTGTTTGGTCCCTTCCTCATTCCGAAGACTGATGTTAAGTCACGCCCATGATGCGGCCACAGCCGGTCATGGGGGGTGTCATACAACACTTGCAATATTAAGAGAGGTTGCATACTGGCCACACATGGGGCAGGACCTAAACCAATACTTGAAGGGGTGTCATGTGTGTGCACAATTTCAGCCAACATCCCTCAGACCGTGCGCCTCCCCAAAAGAGAGGGATGACACTGCCATGGTCAGATTTAGAAGTCAACTATATTGGGCCCGTGATTCGCTCCTCTAGGGGGAACAAGTACATGTTGACCCTGACATGCTTGTTTACTAAATGGGTGGAATGTCTCCCGGCCCCAAACTGCAAGGTAGAAACAGTAGCTGCCCTGATGATCAACCACATCTTTTCGCGTTTTGCACTACCCCAAAGGATCGAGTCAGACCGAGTTAGCCACTTCACTAGTGAAGTAATGACGAAGATGTGGGAGATAGTTGGGGTCAAAAGGAAGCTACACATTGCTTAACGGCAAGCCTCTATCGGTGCAGTAGAGAGGTATAATAGAACAATTGTGAGCGTATTAAAAATGTTTGTGGCAGATTCTGGGCCAAGTTGGGATATTCGTTTACCTCTTGTCCTAATGGCCATCAGATCTACCCCTTCATCTGCAACTAAATTGTCACTGTTAGAGCTGATGACTGGACGCAGGATGGTGCTTCACCAGCATCCGCTCTACAGAACCCAAGAGCAGACATTGATCAATGCATCCACAACTCATGAGTATGTTGAAAATCTAAGAAAAAACCTCCAACTTGCTTTTGCCTATGCTCAGCGAAATATAGAGAGATCTGCAGACAGCATTTAGAACCACTATGACTTAAAGACTACAATGTAGGAAACCGGGTCTACTTATACAATTTCCAAAGAAACCAAGCCAAACAGTGCACATTTTTGCCTAGCTGGAGGGGACCTTTTGAAATTACAGACAAAATCTCACCAGTCGCCTACAAAATCAGCATCGCCAAAGGCAGTTTGGCAGAGGGGGAAGATAAGTGGGTCCATATTAACTAACTGAAGTCTTGCCATCCTAGGCACACTCTGCAGCAACTGGAGGAGTCTTCTGGAACCCCAGAGGGGGTCACTACAGCTCCCTAGAATCCAACTATAAAATATTCCATATATAGTCCATAAATTACACTCGAAAAATGTGTCCTGATTATCAAAATGTATGTGTCCGCCCCACTACATTAATAGTGGTGGTGAAATGTCTACAAATATTTGTCATCCTAGGATTGGAAACCAAGGAGGACTACCAAGGGACAGGAGGAAAGATCCAAGGGGCCCGGAGTATCGCTCAATAATCACATCAGGACTGGGCGAGGAGAACGGGTCGAGCCACCCCTGATGGAGGAAAAGATGATGGTTTTTGCCATTTTTTGGAACCAAAAGAAATGAGACTGACATCCCAGTCTTGCGACTTCCCATTGATGGATGGTCAATGCCAAATCACAAAGGAGGGGGGCTTGTGGGATGTTCGAACCCACTAGTCTATGCCCTGCAACATTACTGTACACTGTTTGCATCAGAAACATCAGAATGGCCCCTGAAAAGCCTTATGTGCGCTAGGAATCTGAGAAGTGTGCAGGTAAACCTGAAAAATAGGCCACCAATCCATTTTGCCTATGTCAGTGATAACACAGGAGACCACTGCCAAAACCTATCATTGGGCTGCCCACAGAGTAAAATGAAACTACTTTAAAAAGCAGTGCTGCATTGCAAAGGAATGCCAGAATTGCTTTAAACATCTGTTTTTCCTTGGCTGTGGAAAGTGCAAAAATCATGGTTCCCATACATCACAAAAGATCCAACATCCTTGTTGGGTGTTAAACATCACTTTATTTAAAGAATCTACCTAAGCACAATGTCATGAGAAGCACATTTCATCATAAGAAAATTCACATTCAAAGGTGTTTGCTTTGACAAATATGTCAGATATGGGCGCAGTACCGCCACTCGCCTGTGTCAGAAGCTGGCATTTACTTATACTGTTATTTAAAACTTGTACATTAAAATTAAAGTATGGAAACGAAGAGACTTCCTATCAAAAGCAATATACATTGTACAATTCAATCTCTATGTTTTAGAAAGGCTGGAATTAAGAGATTTGTGACTATATTTGTAAAAATGTAATTTGTATTTTAGAAAAAGACCATTTTAAACAGGGTTCAAAAAATGAGCTAAAGCCAGCCACACTGGACTTTAAAGACATTCCACAACTTTTCCCAAACAAAGGACGCTTCCCCCTGCTCTCTGCTGAGGAACTGGCAGGGAGGTGTTAATGGAGGTGGGAGGAGGACTTTGGCCTGTTGCTCTGACAGGAAACAAAAGACTCCCTTGAATGAAAGGAAATGCAAATTTGGGCATAAACAGAAACCAGCTGCTGGCAGGAAGAGGCTCAGGTTGCTCTGGCCCAGCCAAAACCTTGGGGACGGGGCTAGACTGAAATGTGTATCTGGGGCAGTAGAAAATATATATTTTTGAGAAAAAGACTCATAGAAAACTGTGACAAACTAGTGAAAATCTGAAAATTATAGGTTGTCAAAATGAAAATGTTGCTCACAAGTAGAAACTACTCTGGAATGTGTGCGATGTTCAGAGACTGAATCACAAAAATGTTGACATTGTAGCAATTGTGATAATGTTAGGAATGTGAAAATTTAAAGGAGTATGACCAGGTGTTATGCGCATGTATGTGGAAAAATGTGTATATATATGACACTGGGTAACCAACCAAAAGTGCAAATAACTGTCATGTGTGAACCGAAAATCATAAGAAGATGGGACCTGGACCGATACGTGCCTTATTTAATTTGGGATGCAAATAGGTATTATTAGCAAGTTGGTGATATTGTAAATATGCTTTATATGAAAAATAGATTTTCTGTGTAAAAAGAAAGGGGAGGTTTTTTCCCTGGACCATAAACACAGCATCATCATGACACATCATGACACTCTGTTTGCTTCTCAAATCAGGAGAGAGGGTGAGCATAGTATAATCAGCCTTTCCACCACCTACCCACCCCCTTGGGAAGTATATAAATAGGGACTGTTGAGGACCTAGACAGACACACACCTTCACCCATCAACTGATTTACTGGCAAAATGCTCTGCAGGAAGAACCCAGATCAAGACTCCAGAACTCTGAAAGCAGAAGGGCCAAATCCAAAGCTGAACCTTTCTCAGCTGGCCTTTAAAATCTTGCAACTTGATTTTAACCCAAAACTTCCAAGGGGCATAACAAATTCAACAGCCGGGCTGTACTGTTTTTCTGGTTCTTGCCAAGAACCCTTGCTAGAACCCAGAGATCCAAACCAGTAACCCAGAACCAACCCGTCAGATCCGGAACAAGAGGCCGTCCAGAGACCAGAGTGCCTTGCTGAGTGCAGAACCATTCGCCTGAATCCTGTCCGGAGGATAGCAGATTCCAGTCCAAAACCCTTTGACCAGATCCTGACGGGCCTATTCCAAAACCATAGTTGTGAGTATTTAGCATAGAATTGTCCCTAGCCAATTTCTTATCCTTAAGTAATCCCATCAAACTCATTCCAACATATATAGACTGCATTGTAGAATAACTTTTGTCTGTCCTGAATCTTTCCCTCATCAATATAATCCTGTGATAATTGTAGTGATAAATCATCTTTGTGCTAATATAGTTGCTGAAGAAAGGCAAGTATCGCAGCGGGCAAAGATCAGACAGAGGCGACTCTGGACTGGTGGCTGTACCGTAGGTTTCTCGCATCTTCATAGCCCCTTAGTGTAAAGCCAATACTTGTTTGTAATCTTCAAAAGCGCATGTAAGTGTCAAATTGAAGCTAACATCCTCAGCTCTCAAGCAAATCCAAAACCGCATTTCAACTCCTCATAGTTTTGCTGCAATCGCGTTTCCCGCGCGGGGAAAAGTTTGCCGCGATTCTGCCTTTGGCTCAATTTCAGCATATTTAAAATAGTTATTTCTTGCATTCAACCTCTGAATTCAGTTTCCAACCTACTAGTTATCCAACCATCATTGCTAGTGTTTACCTGGAACTATCCAAAGCGGCTCTCACTAGTTTTGAATCCAATTTAGACAATTAAATCAATTTTCAGTGTTTTTCCCATTCATTTAAAAACTACATTCAAAAGCATTTGACCTGTTTTGAAATCATTCCTGTTTCTCCCTAAGCTTGCTGGGATGAATGGGGATTGAACTTGCATTTGTTGAGATTGTACATTCCTGAAGCCTGTTTTTCTTTCCTTCCATCTCTATATTGCATCTTGGGGGGGATTGAGTAGTATCAGGGGGAAGAGTGATTGCATTGCCTTTGATTGAACACATAACAGTATTATTTCTGTGCTGTATTAATTTCCTATCATTGCATTTCATTGAACCCACACAAAGCTTTATTCCATGCTACATTAGTCTTCTTAACCATACTCCTTCTGATCAAAGAGATTGTTGATTATTGTAATATCACCCATTGCTGATCACTGAATAAATATTAATAGTGTGATATTTAGATATTGTTCATATTCATAAAAGTGTGATATATATATTGTTCAATTCATCAAATAAATCTTTTAACTTTGCAAAACAACCTACTTCTTGGTTCAGTGAGACCGGGGGAATTCAAAGAGAGGGGCGTGATATAAGGGTACATCGTTCAGAAATAAAAGAACTTTAGACATAAAAATATATAATTAAGGGTTCCAACTGGGCATCACACGCGAGGCATTGACTTAGGTGGAGTGCGGGGTTGAAACCATTTACACACCACTGCAAAACCAGCGATATCTAGTCATTTGCCTGACCTTCTAACCGTTCAACCCCAATTCTTGCTCCAGTACTAAGAACAGTGCAAAGTGGATAATTGCTCTGATGATATGCTAGTACTGCCTGTATGCTCCTATTGAACAGCCTGGAGACAAGAAGAAACTCAACTAGTTTAACAACTATGGCAGTTGGATGGAATATTGAATGCACCTTTCCAAAAAATACTACTGGTCTGCCTGATTTGCTGACTAACCAGTTAGCTGCCAAAGCAGAGATTGCAAAGTGTTTTGGTATGTTATATGTTATGTTATGCTAATATGCTTTCATCCTGTGCCAATTCACCACTGTAGTAGTCTATGAACACTTAGGCTCATTTGTGAGGTGGCCTACAGTACATCCTCCAAAGGGTTGCTATTCTGCTGGAAGAAAGAAAATGAGCAAGGAGACATAAGAGGATGGGAACGTGAGGAATAGATTTTATCAACACATGGAGGCAAGGATGCAGGGAGGGAAGAATGTGTTGTTACAGCATGAGCGCATGATGTGTTCCGTCCTGATAGGGGACCATGGTTATGCAAAAGAGAGGATGTGGATATGTTCTAAAGTTTTGTGATAATTAGATTGTGTTTCCCTGGCAGATTTGGAGACTATTGTGATAGTACACAATATAATCAAGCAGGTAACCCATGATACCCTTTCCCTTCAGTGCATACTCCTGCGTTATGCCTGACAAATTTGGATTACTAACACCATCAGGGAAAGAGTCTGTAACATATCAAGTCAAGAAACCACTTGTTCCCTGGCACTGACCAGAACATGGTTCACATCTGGAGAATGGAAGTGGCACTGCCACCTGACTATGGCTCTCCATGAATTAAATACTTTGTGTCACCTGACCACCTCATCATAGCCATTCCCCTCCCCAGACCAGCTGGTGAAACACTAATCCCTCGCAAGCCTTCCGAGCAACCACAATGGCTACAACAAAAATGAGCATGGATTGACTGGCCCAAGTCCCTGTGGCCATGCTGAGTTCAACCACCTACGTTCCATGTAAACAAATATGCATACCCAATTATTCTGTGCGGTTTTCAATTGACAACATCATCCTGGTTAGTAGAAGGCCAGAGGCTCTCTGTGAATGTGAGCCTTCGCATATGTTCCATGCTATCATGGCACCCAAACTCCACAGACCCGGTAGAGCAACCTATATGTTTGTATTGCCTGGCCCATCCCCACATGACTGTGACAAGTGTTGCCATCTGTTTTCTGCAAATAATATCTGCATGACCTTTTAACGCATACGCCCTGACGCCAACCATATTGGCTTGTTGAGGAGGAGGACACAGGCATTGCCAGCTACCTTTGGATCTCTGTGAATGATAGCCTTTGCACATGCCACATCCATCCTGCCATGGCCACCAATGCCACTGGCCAGCTGGATCAACCTTTATTCATCAACCCTCACAGTGACTACAACAAGAACTGACACAGAATGGCTAGCCCAATCACATGTGGCCGATCCTTTCTTGTTTAGATTATCAATTGGATCCAGGTGTCCTTGGCTGGGAGGATTGACAATGGGTGCATTTAAATGAAGCCATCCATGTGCCTCCTGTCCACCAGGCACACCCTATCACTCTTCACCATGGACCCATGCAAGATGAATCATTGCAATATCCTCCTTGTACACTCTAGTGTTTGCATTGCTGCTGTAGTCGTCCAAGGCACTCTTTATCCCTGTACCTCTGTCGGGTTAGGTGTCTATTGGCCCTAATGTTGTTAGAGCCTCCTTGTGTGAAAGCTCTGAGTTGTGTTTGGGTGACCCTATCCCCCTGGGCTGGGTTCCAGTGCCCTTCTACTTCTGGCTTGGTTTGTTGACAATTCTCCTTCTTCCTCTTGGCAGATCCCAAACCACCTCGACTAGGCTTTTCTCGGATCCTGGGTGGCTGCTCCCTTGGGATGTTTGTGGTTTCCCCCTTCCCCTTATACATTTCCTTCCTCCTCTACCCCCACCTTAGTTTTGCTGTTTAGTACTGTTATAACTCCTCCATTCCAACCCTTTGTGGTTTATATTTCATTCTAATATATGACTTGTTTGAACATAGAAATGACATTGCTATCATTATTCTGTGTTCTATTTAATGGTTGTGTACAACACATGTTCCTAATATTTTCTATAAATACAATATACAAATGAGGTCAATGAAGAAGCTCCTTCTAGACATGTCTGCTTGCTAGTGATATGGGGGTAGGGGGGAGGCTTGCATTGCAGATCACCACACCCAGCCAGCAAATAATAACATAGACTGCCTTGGCAGCGGATCTGGTCAATCTTGTTGTCGAGTTGTTTTTTCTGCATTTTCCATCTCATTTCATTATGAGGACAAGCCCCTCTACTCCCACTGATACCGCCTCCCTTGCCTCCTCTCCTACACCCTAAAAAAATAATTTGTATTTAATTCTCAACCCGCCCTCTCCCTAAAAAAGGCTGTATTAAATGTGGCAAAACAGCCATTTCAGAAAATGCTTTAAAACAGCCATAAAGAGGTGGGCGGATTCATTGGAAGCTTTAATACGGTATCTAAAGCTGGCTGCAGCATTGCTGGCAATTGAGGTGCTAGACCACTATGGAAAGCATTGGCCTGCTTTCCATCCGCCACCAATAACAGATGCTAAAAATGGCATGTAGAGGGCAATTAAGTTTTTTTAAATAATGGTTTATTGGTTAATTAATTTTCAACTTTTAACCTATAACAAACAGACTTCAACTAAGAGGTCACAAGAGAAGAAGAGAAGGAGGCAAGGTCAGAGGGAGAGAAAGAGAAGACAACATTCAATTCAAAATAGACCTAGTCCTTTGGCTTTGAATCTATCCAATTTTCGGTCTTCCCTTTACTCTTCCCCAACCTTGGTATCCGTCAGCAGGCATCAATTGTTCGACCAAGTTGATTTGCAGTTAGTAGTCTCTCCCATATTTGCTCTTCCAGCAAAGGGTCGGTCCATGGGCATGGTCCCCCATTACCCTTCTTCTTTGATCACGTAGAGCGGGACAGGTAAGCATCAAATGTCTAATTGTTTCAATGGTATCCACCTCTTTACAGAAGCAACAGTTTGCTTCCTCTAATGTAATTTGTTTTCTTGTTACCATCACTTCTCTTATAGCTAAGATGTTGAGCCTGCACCATAGCAAAAGGTCTCTCTAGTGAGAAGAAGGGAACTTTATCAGGTATGATGGTAGTTCATTCAGTTTTTTAAATTCACATATGATATTGATACAAAGTTTGCTTTTGATTTTTAATTCAATAGTCTGTATCCAGTCTTTGATGTGCAGGATCTTTTTTACCTTATTCAGGTTCCCTATTAGGGTTTCCATCTTAAACTTAAAATGCTCTAAGTATTCTTTAAACAAGTTTTCCATCTTGATAGATTTTTGTCCTTGTTGTCTCAGAGCCCATTAATATCTGAAAAGGTGCTGGTGGAGCGTCTATCATGCATTTCCGAAATAGTGGCATAGCTTTCCACATGACTATTGATGTTAATGATTGCAGTCATGTCTTATTGTGGCTGCTGGTACTGAAATCAGTAACCTCAGGATCTTCCACCAGAAAAAAGCTTCACATAACTCCCAGGACTTCCAGGAGAGATTTACCAGGGCTTCAGCTCCATATGTTAAGACAGCCGAGACCTTCTGTTTGTAAAAGATGGCGGTTGGGAGCAAAGAGAAGGTCCCAAAACGGCGATGTATTGCTCTCCCCTGGTTTGTTAGTTTCAGCAGATTTTCCCTGATCAGCCGGTAGTGACCCAACTCATTGACATTTTTATTCATTCTTATCTCCAGGTAAAATATTGAGTCCACCACTTCTAGCGATCGGTTTTCAATTTCTCCATTTGAAGTTTTTAATTTTGTCTGCTTACAACATGCAGATTTCATTATTAACACTTTTGATTTATCTATATTGATCTTCATATCGTTTCCATCCAGATAGATTTTAAAAGCTTCCAATCGTCTCTGGAGTCCTAAAGTAGTCAAGTCGATAAAGAGCAAATCGTCCACATATAGGATCCACATGACTTCGCCATTTTCAATCATGGGTGGAAAATCTCTGACTTGATTTTGGGAATCCTTCATGTCAGCCAGGTATAGTGCAAAACGAAAAGACGCAAGGGCACAGCCCTGTTTAATACCCCAAAAGGTGTGTATCTTCTTAGTTATGGTGCCCTATCTAGATAGTTGAATATGTATTGTTGTATCTGTATACAGTGCTTGTATTGCTTCTAGAAGATCTTTTGGGCAGTTCCACCATTTAGCTTGGCCCATAACAGTTCTCGGCTTATGCCGTCGAACGCTTGTTCTAGATCTACGAATCCTAGGTAAATGTTACCTTTTGATTCTAGTGCTCATTGTTTCAGGGGGTTTAAAATAAATACATTCAGCAATGTGCCCACACCACTTATAAAGGCTGTTTGACTTTTGTCTAAAATGTCTGACTTCATAGCCCAGGATTTAAGATCACGAATAAGGATGGATGGAAAATCTTTGCCAGTAGAATCGAGCAAGGCTATTGGCCTGTAATTGCGGGCGTCACTGTGATCCCCTTTTTAAAAAATTGGAATGATGATGGCATCCTTCCACGAGGACGGCACCATTCTTGTTTTCTTGACTTGACAGAATAATTAATATTTCAAGACTGCCCAACTTTCTTTATTTTCCTTCGGCATATGACTCTAGATTCCATCAGGGCCCTACGCACATGAGGAGCTCAGCTGGTTTATCACCCCTAGTATGTCTTGCCTGTCAAAATCAATTGACCAGCCTAGTGGGTTATTTTCCTTTCCTTGTTCACTTGGATTTTCCTTGCTTCCAAAAAGAGACGAGTAGTAGGTAACCCAACGCTCCTCCAAAACCTGGGTGGTTACAACTGCTGCTTGAAAATCGTCTCCTTTATTGATAATATCCAATAAGTGTCTTGGATTACATACTCGGCCCACAGCCAACATTCTTTCTGCATCGTGCTGGGCTCTTTTTGCTTTTGTTAACCTGAGCAAGTTTTTATAGGTTTGTTTACACCTTCTAATTTCCACCTACTGCTCTGGTCAGTCACACTTAGATCATCAAAGTAGTTGGGCTCTGTATTGCTTCCTTTTTCCACTAGTTCTGTGTTATAAGCATGTTTCCTGTTGACCTTAGTGGTTTTGATTAATCCGTGGTTACCTTCAAATTCCTTCAACAAACATCCATAGTTGACCTCATCTGGATTTCTGGCCACATTGAGATCATAACATGCCACTAATTTTGGTAGGGCTTCCTGTTTGTTGCACCGCCATGATACTTCAAATGGATTTGATTTGGTCCTTTTTCTCCTCCCGCTGTCCAAGCCATTTCAATATCAAAAGGGAAAATAGTCTAGCCATGATGTGTGGCCTAATAAAAAATTAAAATGATATGCAAAGTGTACAAAATGTAAACTAGAAATTGCATATTATCTTTATGTCATGGGAACGGGCCATGATGTACCAAATAAAAAAATGGTATTGATTTGCTAAGTGCTCATTTTCTGCTAAGTTAAATAACGTAAACTGGCAAGGATGAGCTAAGTCAAAAATGTGTTAACTGACATGGATGTGCATAAGCATGTAAGGTTATGTTATTCGTTTTCATACTGTGAGCACCACCCCTGTAGTGATTGCGCTTCAAGCACTAAGCCTTGGATGTGTAGATGGAATGTGTGACCTCACATCCAGACTGCCATCTGTGCGATGAAAAGCGAGCCAAGGAGAGCAGGAAAGGAGAAGGGTGGAAAAAGTCAGGGAAACAAAAAAAAAAAAACATATACACACGGATCATAAAATGTAGGGAAATGAAAACGTTAGGATGAGTGACAGTGATCATCGGGATGGATGTATGACCAGAAGAAGGGATGAGAGCTTCCCTTTTTGGCCAGCACCATTTTCCAGGATGCTATTAGCAGTGTGGTTGAGGTATTATGTTAAGTCATGTTGCGCATGCATGGAGGCCTTATGTGTTTAAGAATTCCTAGAAGTTGCGGGGCTACTAACCACAAAATCGAATTGAATACCCTCATGCTGATGGCCGGAAGGGATTCTGGTAAAGCCAGGCAAGAACAGAAAGGTCAGAGCCAGGAATTAGCTGTGTGAAGAATGGGTGCTGTGGACACAAGGAGCGTTGGACACAAGGATCTCCCCACCGGAGGAATACTAGATTGGTTTCGGGTGGTGAGAACTAGTTTTACCCTTGTATGTAGTGAATTTGTAAACAAGCCACTGGAATGCAGGATGAAAAAATTACGTTATAGTTATGGTTGTAAAATAATGCATGGCAGGCTACCTGGGTCAAAGGCGGCATCAACTTTAAGGACAGCAAAATAGAAGGGCATCTGTCCATTATACAACCTGTGTGCCAGGTTGCCTTACACCTTAAGCACAGGCTTTGATGCCTTCGTGAAATGCACCAACAACAGATGCAGCTACAATAATTCAGGCAAAGCAGCAGGGGGGAGGGGGCGAACACTCGTTCACATGCATGTGAACCAGAGAGAATGCTATCTATAAATACAAATAGTTGGTAACTTTTAGTGACATTGCTTCTTTGATCTGTGTGTACGTTTGGGTGCCCGAACATGCTCCTGTAAGCAGCCTTAGAAGCCTTTGTTTGCAGGGTTGTGGGTGCAGGGTACAGGGAAGTATACTGTGTATGGAAAAGTCTGGGGTCCATCCAATTCCTTATAATCCCTGTAAGTAATTCATTGACTATTTGTATACATCTAGATTTTTCATTACTTGAACCATATTCTGTTTTGCTGCTGCAAAGCTGCAATCCGAATGCCGGTACTATTTTCTGATGTATGTAATTATGTCTTGTGCTGGTCTGACCTTTTGTAGGAAAAAGGTCAGCGTCAATTACTTTTGAGACATTCATGATATATCGTTTGTTATCTTGAAACCTTGTTACTGTTATGTGCAAAATGCAATGCGGATTATTTGGTGTTACACTTTTGTACACAGAGGGGGAGTTTTAAACCTGAATATCATGTTTCAGAGAAACAATGCACACACATCATTTTTGGGGACCACTAACAGAAGCAGCTTTATTTATTGCTTTGCAAGCCAAGGAAAAGACATATTGAAACTACCGTGAAATGACCGCTCTAACCTGATCTGTCCTCCAGGCCCCTCACCCTTATAGTTCACTTGGTCAGAAAAAACTAACAACATTCCAGATCCGCCACAAGCCTTCTGGAACGCACATTCTGCCTCCCGTTAAACACAGTAGATTATTTCATTACTCTGTGATCTCTCTACGTGTTCATTTCCATCGATTACGTCATACGATGTGTTGTGTTATCACAATTACTGCCGAGGGGCTTAGTACCTCTCCCCAATGATGACTTACGTTTGCTTCTGAGCAGTCGCGTTGTTCCTATCATTTTAGCCAGGACGATCAGGAGGGTGCTCAAAACCTCGGCACTGATTTCTGTCAAACACCACTTGTTGGTCCATTAAGGGCATATGCCACGAAAATCCACGAAATCGACAAGTGATGTCAAAGTCATTACAATTAGGACATATCCGAAAGGCTGCTAGAAAAAAGGAACTTAAGGAGTATGGGGCTGTTAAGCACTGTGTGGCGTGGGCAACTTCCTTTTCTTTGTGAATATTGTCCATCATGGCTCTCTTGATTCATTTATTTTTATTTTATTGTTTGAACTTCCAAATCTGTATTCATAAGGGGGAGGTAAGAAGGGGCAATTGACCACCACCGCACCAAGTCTGCATGACCATTCTGAGTGCAGCCATTCACGTGCCACAACAACCATCTGCATACCTTATTATTCTGTGTGGTTCCCAGTTTACAAACACTTTTTCCTGGTTTTTAGTACGCCACAGACGCTCTATGAATATGAACATTTACATATGTTCCATCCCATCATGGCAACGAAACTCCACCGACCCGGTAGAGCAACCTATATTTTTTTTTATTTCCTAGCCCATACACACATGACTGTGACAAATGTTGCCATCTCTGTTTGTTCTGCAAATAATACCTGCATGACTTTTTCATACATGCGCCCTGACTCCGACCATATTGGCTTGTTGAGGAGGAGGACATAGGCATTGCCAGGTACCTTTGGCTTTCTGTGAATGATAGCCTTTGCACATGCCACATCCATCCTTTCATGGTCACCAATGCCACTGGCCAGCTGGATCAACCTTTATTCATCAACCCTCACAGTGACATGTCACAGTTTATTACACGGTGACACCCAAGTCAGGGAGGACCTTTCCCCACAATGAATGTGGCGCACAATTAACACTTTTCGTTTTTGTAAAGTTCAGTGTTGTAAGGCCTCCAACCCATCTCGCACCCAATCCCCAACAAGTACCCAGTGCCGCAATGGACTAGGAACCACGCCGGTGTGTCTGAATATATATATATTTATTAATTCAATTAAATAAAATTTCACAAATAGGTTAACATTAGCCACCAATTTTGTGACAACACAATAACAAAATGACTTTCGTAAAGCACCAAGCAGAGATAACACTGAAATATGCAATTCCAATTGTTCCCTTTTAAATCAACCACCAATACAGAAAAGAACAAGTCAAGACACACAGTGAGTGCAGATTTAAAACACAATAAGATGGTACCTTTCCTCCCAGAAACCCTCACCCTCCAAAGATCAATTAGGCTTGACTCTTTTGAAGGCAGTGGCAGGGAGTGGGAATACAATGGGAAAACTGCATTTTGAGTGTTAATCGCAGAAACAATATGAGAGAAAGAAAGGCAATGGAAATTCGTTTTAGCACACCTAAAAAGAACAGGTAGGCCTTTTGGAGTTTTAGTCAGCACACAATGGGAAAATCGGTTTTTGGGATAGTTGATCACAGAACCAATATGGTAGACAGAAAAGCAATGGGAAAAATTAGTTTTGCCACACCTAACAATAACACTCAGGTCTTTGGGGTTTTTATCAGAGCACAATGGGAACATCCGTCTTTGGGATATTTAGCACAGCTGCAATGTGAAAGAAAACAAAGAAATGGGAAATGAGTTTTGTCAAACCTACAATGAACAGGCAGGGTTTATCGGGTTTTGGTCAGAATAGAATGGGAAAATGTTTTTTGGGTTGGAATCACAGATGCAATGTGACAAAGAAAATGAAAATTGGACAATTCATTTTGCCACACCCACAAAGAACAGGTGGTGCTTTTGGGGTTTTGGTCAGGGCACAATAGATACAAAGGGGAAATTTCGTTTTGCACCTTGCATATGCAAAAGCACTGCCAGGCTTCACACTTCTGATTTAAACTGAATGGGATCAATGGAGAATTTTAATTGCACCATGCTCACTCACGTGGAAACAGGGTTTGGGATTAATTTTTTGGCAGTGCGTTATATCTATACTGGCACAAAACACACTGGAAAAAGATTGTTGGTTTTTGAATGCCACCAATACAGATCCTGTGAATTCAATAGGGGAATTAATTGGTTTTTGATTTGATAAATATGCTAGGGATCTACACAGACAAACAGGATATTTTCACTGAGGAAATAACTAAAACAATGGTGAAGAATATAGGGCCTACACAATCTATGGCTTTGGGGTAGTTTTACTTATAGGAAATGCTTGGAACTGGGCATTAGTGAGAATCAGGGCACCGCTGGGACAGCAAAGGGAGTCAGTCAAGGGTCAGTCAAGGGTCTCCTCTCTTTCCTCCAAGGGGTCCCAGTCAGCTTCAATGTCTCCTGGCTCCTGTCTCCAATGCAAGACTTCTGCCTCTCTGCTGGGATGTTTCTTACCAGATTTCGGCAGCAGGTTGGATCTTGGAATTAGTGGAAGATCTCCAGTTTTGATGCCCACTGGCTTATTTATCGAGCAAATTACATCACTAACTTGTCATTATTCCTGCAAAAGGGATTGGTTATTGTTCACCCACCTGTGTGCTAATACGACCAGGGTATGGGGGAGTGCTTTGGGATAGCTGTGGGAGGAGAAAGCTTCATCATCCCACTTTGACAGATGGGCTCGGTCTGCATTGAACTCACAATATATCCTAACATGGCAAGTACCCTGAATTTTCACATTTTTACAAGTATGAATACATTTTTGAGAGCTATATTTTAAGGCAAATCAGATGAGACTAGTCTGGAGTCTGCACATCCTTCCTGTGCAGAGATACAGTTTCTCTTCATTTACTCAGGAGCCACAACAGTGAAAAATACGCCACTTTACAGTCATCATATTAATTATTACCGGCATGCTTTTACCAACTTTCACATCTCTTGGAATCAAGGGAAGGCCCACATCACATTTTCATTAATAACTTTTGTTGTGTTTATCCCACCAAAATTGTTTTAGCATGGTTAGAATGGGCTGACTATCATATTTAATAAAAAACTGGAATGACCATTGTGGCATGGATGCTGCCCCTTTTATGCAATACAATGTATTTCTCCCATTTAAGCAAACTGCAGTTTCATATCTTCTGTCTCTCTGGCCCTCACCCTTGCCCCCTGAGTTTTGTTTCTCTTTCAGGTATGTGCCTTCAGAAGAGAGGTCTGTGTCTAGATTCCACCTCCCCCTTCAATGCCCAATAGTCACTAATGGATTTACTTTTCCAGAACATACATCTCTTATCAGTTTACCACCATGTTTTTCATCTAAAGCACTTTATTTCTTTCTATATAGTGAAGTACTGGTTTTGATTGTTGATAACACCCAGGCCAGGTCTTCAGTGCAGTAGTGGGAAGAATGCTGGAGGTTAGTTTCATTTCTGAAGAAATCACCAGCAGCACATGGGTTTTTAAAAACACACACAATCACTTTGAAATGACATTGTATAAGGCACACAAATTCAACACATATATAGTATCGCTTTTCTATTATCTTTTGTATACAGTGGTTTAATGAAAACATCATATTCACACTTTTTGTGATTTTGGTGAGCATTTTGCTTAACATATTGTCAACGTTGATGAGTGAAAAATGAAAAAGACATTCTTTTATTTACTACTTTAGCTGCCTGAAGCACAATTCTGGTATCCCATTGAAGATACTGTGCGCTGCAGTTTCTTTTTATGTCAGTGCAACTCTCCATAGATTGTCAGCCATAAGTCTTCCTTTTCCTTCCTGAAATGCATTGCGCACATTTTAGCATTTTTGTATTTAGGCCCTCTTTCTTTCCTTATGAGTTAGGTTCAGTAGGCCTTATGTCAGACCTAATTTCTATGCTGACCTTCTATTTCGGTAAGCACTTATAACTGACTAAGTCTTCTGTATTTCTGGCATCCATTTCATCCCACAAGTACCAACTTCCAGCTCTTTGATTCACATGAGACAGAGAGAAGATCAGAGAGAAGAGCAAGGAGACAGTGGGGTGTCTGCTCCAGGGATCTTCTTTAGAGCATGTTTGCTCTTTTCCTGGTCATGAGGGAGTGGCACTTTGGTCTGCCCTCCACTCTTTATCGGATTTTAGATTTTGTTCCTGGGACCATCCCTTTACAGCAGCTCCACCTCGAGCCTGTAGAGGCAAGGAGTTATTTAATCTGCCAAGAATAAAGGAGAGGTTAAGTATTTCATACAGTACCAATTTCGTGGTATGATTAATGTGTGAATTCACAATAAAAACAACAAGTTATACTTTTTCATTGCATGGCATCCCAGTCTCAGACAATTTCAAATCTGTGTACTTGGTAACTTCCTAATAAGTTTAAGTGGTTTTACCCCCTGTAAATGTGTTATATTCTCCATCTGTGTTCCCATTCTTTACCTTTATTCATCAGATGGTTCCTGGGCTCTACCCTTACTGGGTTCTTCAATCAGTCACAAGTTCTGTCTGGGATGGCAGCTTTTCATCTAATTTATATGAACCCATTTTTCTTCTGTCTGATTTCCTTTAGGGATGCAGAACTTATAGGCGTCAGGTGTGATTGTATCGACAAATTCAAATGTACCGCACCAGGAGGGAAGGAACTTTGGTCTGGTTCCTTTGGAACTTGTACAGGTAATACCTGTCTCCTACTTGGTACTCTTTCTTGGATGTCTTTAAGTTGTAGTAGGTTTTCATCCCCTCTGCCGACTTTTCTAGATTTCGCTGAGCATGAGCAAAACCGTGCTGAACTTGTTTTCATAAATTCTCAAAGTACTCATGGGTCGTGGAAACATTGATCAGGGTCTGCTCTTCAGTTCTGTAGAGCAGATGCTGAGGTAGTATCATATTTTGTACAATCATGAGCTTGAATGGTGACATTTTTGTCACAGAAGATGGTGTAGACCTGATGGCCATCAGTACAAGTGGTAATCACATGTCCCAACTAGGTCCAGAGTCCGCCACAACCTTTTTCAAGATGCTCACAATCATTTTATTGTACCTCTCAGCTCCCCACTTGGGACTCGGTGGTAGGCAAAGTGGAGTTTTCTCTTTACACCAAATAGCTCCCACATCTTTGTCATCACCTCACTGATAAAATGACTTCCTTTGTCCTACTCAATCCTTTTGGTGAAGGCTGAAGTGCGAGAAAATGTGATTGATCATTAGGGTAGCAGCTATTTCTGCCTTGCAATTTGGGCCTGGAAAACATTACACCCACTTGGTAATCAAGCATGTCACAGTCACCATGTGCTTGTTTCCCTTAGACGAGCGAATCATGGGCCTAATGAAATTTACTTGCAAATCCGACCAAGGCATTGTTATTCACCTTTTCTCTAGGGAAGCTCGGTGTGTGAGCGAACTTGGCTGAAGTTGAGCACACACAAGACACCCCTTCAAGTATTGGTTGATGTCCTGACCCTCGTGTGGCCAGTATGCAACCTCTCGCATGATTTCTAAAGTTGAATGAAACCTCCTATGACCGGCAGTGGCGCGCCATGGGCGTGAATGAGGTAGGAACTGCCCACTGCTCACATCCAGATATGGATCTCCGTACCAATAAATCGTCTTGGATTCTGAACATTTTGGAAAACTTCATCAACACCTGGAGATCCTCTTTCTGATATAATCGAATTTGGTAAGAGGACAATTCTCAGGGTCTTCAATACGTTGCTAAAATGTCCCAATAATATGGTCCCCTTTTTGTGCCATAATCAAATCAGCATGAGGTTTCCATACTCCTCTAGGCAGTTAAGAGCTCATTTTGGGCATGTGTTTGGGACCTGGTGACAGCAGTGACCTGGATTTCCCCCAACAGGTATTCAGTTTCTATGAGATCCCTGTGAGACTGTTTTCTTAAACACAGTCATGAAAGTCAGCCAATCCTTGGGCTAGAGGACTCTTCTTGTTTTGCACATATCTTATTGTACAGGAAAGCCTTGTATGGAAAGAATCCAGGAAGTCATTCTGGAATTGCTCACATTCCCTGTGTGGATTCGGTCACTTGGAGATATTGCAAACATTGGTGAGGACTCTTCATAATGATTTGTTGCCCTGGATGAATGGGCTATAATTCATCAGTGCCCACACTGTTGCCCGGAGTGGCTTTTTTATAAATCATTGAATTTGTCCTCCAAAGATAACAAAGTCTTGCTCGCATAAGAGATTACTTTGTTGAACTTGTCATGCTTTTGGTATAATACTGTTGTTAAGCAAGTATCTGAAACTCCATCTCCAAGAAGAACTCTGTGTTCTTTGTGGGGTAAGCCAAACAAGGGGCTTGGGAAAGGCTTCTCTTTTAACTGCCTCAGAGTGTTCCGGCCCCTCTCCCACTTAACTCTGGCCTATAATAAATGGTACAAAGGTCGTGTGACCTTTGCGTAGTCTTCAATGAACTTTCTACTATATTTAGTGAGTCTAAGAAGGCTTATTAGTTCTCGCAGAGTAGTAGGGTCTTTCAATTTCAATAACGCTTCCACCTGATGAAAGGGCAATTTTTCTCAGGCTTTCTGCAACTGGGTCAGAACAATTTCAGCTATGGTTGCTTCAATATTGATCTCATGATTAAGACATCATCTACATAGACCCAGTTTTCCCTTTCTCCCAAATAGGGCATGGCCTTATGTAGGAAGATATTAAATTAATTGCCGGAGGTCAGGTCAGTGGCATGTACACCTTTGAAACTTAGATCTGGGCCAGTCCTTGATCGATGTAGGGAAGGCGCCATCTTGACATGTAGTCCTGGTTTAACTTCCGTTGGTCTGTGTAAAGTCTCCATTGGCCATTGGGTTTGAGTATCCCCAGTACTGGGTTGTTAAAGGTACTGTTGATTGGACACATTATTCCCACATGATTCTACATTTTTAATAATCTACGTGAGTGACTCCATAGAAGAGAGAGGTAACCAGTATTGCTTCACAAATACTGGAATAATCTCAGGGTATAGTGGTTCAATGTATCTCTGTGCGCCCACAATCATATGAATCCACTGCAAAGATATCCTGAATATCCAGATACACCTGTTTCAGCTTCTGTTTTTGCTCCTTCGTCTCACAGGCATCAGCGAGATTGATTTGTTCCTCGACCATCTGGTTAGACCCTGGAAATACCTCGGGCTTGGCAATTTCAGCAGTATCCTCCAGTTGGGTGGAGAGATCTCTAGTTATGGTGCTGGTCTGGGCGTGAGGTTCCAAGGATGAGAGGTAGTCACTGTTGACTCAGAAAATTAGTTCATCCTTCATAATGTCACAGGTCACCTCTTCCACACCATAAGGGCAGGAAGAGTACCCCAATAAATTCCACCCTTGCCTGGTGAACATATTTTCCAAAGGGATAGCGTTGTCTATGTGTACACAGTCATTTTGAATTGGTCCAATGATCTCATTACCTAAATCAAAACAATAATGTTGGGCATCAACCGCCATCCCAATAAAGGTATTTGCACCAAAAGTGATACTTCAAGGGTTGCGGTTATCCATCAATATTCAAATGGTGTGTTCTAGTTCGAATGGGGGTGTTGGATGTAAATACAAACCTTGCTGTTGGAGATGATAATTCAAATATATATATATAGGCACCCTTGTTTTTGAGGTTCTGTCCTTGCTTAATCTTTAAGGGAATTGTAAATTGTTGCACTTGTCCCGTATGGTAACTTCTTCTCGCACTTGAACTTAATCACATACAGCAGCAATTGTAAGTTTTTAGCATACACCTGCTAGGAAGTAGATTTTGAATCTACTAGAATTTGGAGTTTCTGGCCCCAATTCCCACTTATCAATCAATTGAAATGTGGTAATGGTTTGATCTTTTGGGAGTATCCTGAATATTGCTTCGCTGGTGAAGCTTCTTCCGTTATTCATGCATACTTTGAGAAGAGCAGGCTCCTCCCCCTCATCTACCTGAATGCGGAAAAACAGTTGTTCACCCTTTATCTGGATGTCGGTCAAACTTTGAGCTGGTATTTCATCATCTTTTGTCATGGGATTTGGATTTTCCTCTGATTGTGGATTGGTATAGAACTTCAGAGTATTTCCATCCAGTGTGGAATGCCACTTAATACTGGGAGGGAGGTTGATTTTCAAGAGTTGAACAGGGTTCCCATCACCATTTGGTTCTCATAGGGAGATGACAGTGATGTCTGGGAATTGATTGTTCATAAAATTGAATTCTATTTTGTCAGACCGCTGTTCAATCATGTGGCATGTGCCATTCAAACTCACATAATTTGTGCTTTGTTTTAATTTAATTGGCAGGTTAGTCCGAGTCCAGAGGACCTGGTTCATGCAGTCAATCAGGGGTGATAACCTCCGCAGGGGGTCATTTCAGAAGAGACAAGGCGTACTCTCTGGAGTGACAACTATCACCCGGCATTTCAAACTATATCGCTGTTAAGACGGATTTATGAACTAAATACAAATCCCAAGCAGGTTCTCAATCACTAACCACACGTTATACATTTTGATAAAGATCTTCAAGTTGGAAGCATTGACATTGTGCCACCAAAAGATATCCTCCTCAATACATTCAATGTTATGTACACATTTATCGTAGTATCTTTTGTACATACTCGACATCTTATGGCAACTACTCAGTAGATGTTTCCCTGTCTCATCACATTTTTAACTTGCACAGCCGACAATAGCGATCAGTGATAGGTATCTTACTTACTACGCCAGTGATTGGCAAGACTGGGAGCTGATTTATCCTAACTAGTAGAATGGATCGTCTTAGTCTTGGCGCTGGGCATAAGTTCAAATATTGCTGTGGTTTTTTGTAAGTATATAACATATACTGTACAAACTGATATTTTTTGAGACTTTCTAATTGGCCATAGTTTTCTATCCAGTCCCCCAAAACAACTTTCCTTGATAAAGCAGAATTTACTAAAGGAGAATATTCTCCCGCTCTCTTACTCCAATTTATCTTGTCTCAGTACTTCTCAATATTTTCCTTAAAAAGAGACTTCTTAGACTCCTTGCTGAGTTCCTGCCGCATAGATACTAACAAATGGTTACTAGAAGTATTCATTAACTTCATGTATAGTTCTTCCTTTCTCTTTAACACCAATGATTTCATTGAAAGGAGTCCTAATTACAACCTAAGAATAGCCATAGGTGTACAGGTAGGAAGGCCCAAGATCTTTTTCCAATACTTGCCCTCAACTACCTGCAACCAATTAAGATTGATTACCTGCAGGGCTTCAAGACCATACACCATCATTGGTGCAAATACTTGTTGATACAATAGCCTGGCAGCCCACATTATGAATCCCCCATGTTTCTTAGTAATACGATAAATGAGGGACATGATTTGTGCAGCTTTAACCTTTCTGGCTTGTATGCATAATCTGTAATCATTACCCTTTTCAAAATCAATGCCAAGGTACTTATAACTGGGCGTGTATGATATCTCTAATTCTTGTACCTTTACTCTAGTACGGGCAATACTCTTGCTGCTGAACACCATTACTTGGGTTTTCTCCATATTAATTACTAGGGCGTTACTTTTAGCATACTGCCACAAAGCCTCTGTAGTCTACTGATTGTGTGGTCAAGAATGACCAGATCATATGAGCATGCAAGCACAGGGCATTGCTCAGTTCCTACCTGTGGGGGACAACTATTCACAAAGCAGATTGCATCCGGCAGATCATACACAAGCAGGTTATATAATGTAGGTGCCGTAACACAACCCTGTTTGACACCTCGATTCTGCTCAACTTCTATCGTCATGTTCCCTTGAGAATCTAACTTTAACAAGGCAGTGTTGTTTAAGTGGAGGAGTCTCAAGTAATATAATAGGCTGTATGGACATCCTAAAGATTCTAATATTGACCATAGAATCGAACTCTGTTGAAAGCTGCTTTAAAATGTATAAATAAGGCATATAGAGGAGGATTACCCATCTTCCTGGCATTGGTCAATAGGGTGTCTAATATCATCAGGTTATGAGAGGTAGAGTAACTCTTCCTAAAACTGCTCTTAAAGCGGTTCAGTAACCCTCTCTTGTCTGCCCAATCCTTGAGTTCTTTCAATAGTAGGCCAGCAAACAATTTGCCAGAACAATCCAGCATCGATAATAATCTACAATTTCCTGGCTCATACTTGTCACCCTTTTTATGAATTGAGATACGAATTGCCTTCTGCCAGGAACTCAGGATCCTCCCCTCAGCTAAAACCTTATCAAATAGGATCTTCAATAACCCTGCCCAAAATACCGGATTACTTTTCATTGCACTGTTTGCTAAGCCATTAGGGCCAGGCGCACAAGATGACTTTAACCTTTTTATTTTTAATACAAGTTGATCTACCATAATTGTAAATGGCGGTCTCGGCGGACAGCTAATTGATGGGCTCATACCAACTACATATCCTGACAAATTGTTATATCAGGATGTTGTTCAGCTGCTATTGCATTTGCCGCTTTTGTTATATTTTTCTCTGACCAGCAAATACGTGTAGCAGCGTGGTTAGTTCTCATATTTCCCAGCGGTCTCAGGTTAGATTTCAGTTCTTTTATCTTTAGGGTCAGAGAGAGTGATGCATGGTCACTCCAGCTATTAATATTTATTTCAAGATCCTTTACGTAAGCCTCAATTTCAGGGGTGATAAAAATATAGTCCAGGGTGGTTTTAGCTTTGCCACCTTCCCATGTTGATTTACAAGGGTAGTCACTTAGCGTCCAGCCATTGATCATTTCCATCCCCCATTGGTGAAAGAAGCTTAGCCATTGGAGCCCCACATACTCATATGTTGAGTGTAAAATTTTGCATACCGATCTTAAATTGGGATTATTAAAAGGCCAGTACCCACCCGTCATATGGCAGTTAAAGTCCCCCATTGTAATCATGCATTTGTTTTCCTGCTTTAATGATCAGTCATTCATGACCTCATGCAGTGTTTCCTGCATAGCCTCAGAAGACCAGCCTAGTTTCTTGGAACAGGGTAACCTTCTGGACAAGCCAGACTAATCAAGGTAGCATTGGCGGCGGTCAAGATTAGGTCTCAGGAGGGGTGAGCGTGACTGAAAGACCACAATGAGCACGTAGAGAAAAGTCAGGTTTATATATATATTTATTAACAATACAAATACATTTATTTCAAGGCCTTTGAGTTTCTACACACAAATAAAATCACAGTAATACTTTTAAGCCAACACAATCCTATCACTATAGATATATACAATACCAATGGAGTCTAAAGGGTTAATGCACAAAATGGGTCCACAACTTAAAAGGGGAAAGAAACAGGCAGTGCAAATAGTCTTTTGTCCCTTCTTAATCAAACACAATCCTAACTGAGAGGCAGTACAATCCCTAAGAAGAGAGGAGACTAAAGCTCAAATGTACTTGCAATGCTGGCACATGCGGTAATGCAGATGGGCAAAACAGGGTCTCTTCAAGGGTCTGTAGCATCACATGAAGGTGGGTGAGGTGATGAAGAATAAGTTCCCACTATTCATGTATGGTCTCTCCAACAGGGCATAGCAGGTTCCAGAGTTCGGGAATAGTTTTCTAGTTTGCACTAGCAGTGGAAAGGAGAGGGGCACTCAGGGGGCATTTGTGTGTAAAAATGGATGGAGGCGCTAGGGGCCTCCTGTTAGGGTTACAATTACTCACCGACCCCCGGCACACTCCGGACCAAACTTCGGATTTACAGAAGCAGAAAATCTACCTTCTCTCTCCTCAAGGGGGCAGAGAAAATGTGCATTCTGTGCCAGATTTGTGGTTAACTTTTATTTACATTGAACTCTGACACTGTGATCTTGGACAGTTTTCTCTGTTGGAGTCCGTGAATCTGTAAAAAAGCAATTTGCTCCCAGAAACAGATGTGATTGGGAAGTGCCCTTTTCCCCCAATTCTTTGCTGTTCCCCTTTTCCTGGAGACTTTTACCCAAACCGGTTTGGGGGGAGGATACCTCTGTGATTCCTGGGACCTCTGGGTGACATTGTTTAGGTTTAAGAGCTTCTCGCTCTGGGTCCGTTTCCATACTTACCCTGTCAAAATTAGGGTCTTTTGGATCCCAGTTTTCCTTGGGAGAGATACCTCCATATCCGAAAAAGAGAAGATTTGCTGTATCCTCCTGGGATTATTGTCCTTCAAAAGCGATGACGCAGACTTCCTCTGCTAAGTGGGTTTTCTTTTGCATTCGATTTCTTCTACTTACTATCTGTTCTTTAGGTTCCAGCTTTTGGGGCATAGAAGATTTATGTTCAGGCTCAGAGGTTTCCAGGGGCTGTTTTTGGGTGGGAAAGGAAGTTTCCTATACGGCTTTGCATCTCCCTTTCACCCAGGCCTCCTCCTCTGGAACCTTTTGGTTGTCAGCATTTATTTCCCATCATTGTTCCAGTGCACCAGACCCGGGTGTCAAGTTATACTGGGCAGAAGTTTCCAGTTGAGGGTTCTGCTGAGCCCTCAACCTGTGACTCAGGTCTTGAGTTAGTTGTTGTACTTGTTGCTCCAGCTGTGACATTTTTTCTGGTTGGTAGGGAGGTTTTGAGTCATACCTTTGCTGCTCCCAGAAAGGGTAGCTGTCCCTTCTCCCAGAATAGCTTGGGTATTGTGAGTCTCCCCGATAAGGTTCCATCCTAGGTCTCCCTTCTCCAGATGCAGGAATCTATTGTCCTGTAATCATGGAGAGAGAGGAGGATTGTGCTGGAAATTGGGGTTTAAAGGGTATCTGGGAAAGAAACTTAGGTTGAGGGGTGGAGTATTTCTTTCCTTAGTAGACTGAAGGATATAATTTAGCCATAGGGGTTCCAAATTTCACCCACGACCTCTTGGGTACACATCATGCAGTTTTTGACCCAATATTGGCTCGGAAGCCCCGACTTTCCTTCACAGGCTTCATTGAAGAAGTACGACGCAGGTACTAACCTTACTCTACCTATTGGGTTTCACTCATTGATGTTAGACAGTGCTTCCTGATAAGCCACTACCCATACACACTGTGGACTTTTTAAGATTGAGTGATACAATTTTCCACCATTTGTACCACTCTTTTGTTTGCATGTCCCATTAAGTGCCATTCACTGCTTGTTACCAATTCCAGCTGAGCAGTACCTGCCTCTGCAACTTTTTAAAGGTTGGTCTGTATGTCCCAGCAGGGATTTTATCCTTTACTCTTTTTAGTGTTCTACACCATCCTACATGTGAGAGGCTGACTGATGTACGCCAACATTTCCCTTTATTTATTCCATTGTATTGTCATGGCTATGTGCACTAACTCGAAACGCCAAGGAGCGCGTTTCTTTTCCTTTCCTTTCAATGGACTAGCGTTACGCCTTTAGCGCATGCGCAGTCATACGAACCAATCCCCTGTAGCGTGTCGGGTTACCGTAGAAATGGTTTTCCCTGCTTCACGCTCAGCAGTCCTCGCCACCAGCTATTCAAACTGGCGCCTGACACGTAGGAGTCACTAAGGTAACTATGTGTATCTTCTACACAGTTTTACGAGCTCAATGAGATTTATAGCTCATTTACTTGAAAACACCCTATGTTTCCCACCCTCGTGTTTCTACCTTTTCTTTTCCTTTTCTGTCCGCGCCCTGCTTTTGTACAGGGCATCCAACTCATGGCTGTGTTTATTCACAGCATACCTCTGAGGCGAACAGCTCATTCGAGCACGAGCATTTGCTGTAACATCAGTTGTCCATTGTGTGCAATTTCTCTTTTGTATACATATACAAGCTGACTGCAATCAGTCATGCTCAGCAGTAATGAGTTATATACACTAGCGTTTAGAGTGTAGCTACTAGAACGCTGGGTGCTGTGACCATGTTGAGAGCACTCAGGTCCCAACGTACTTTCGTCTCCATACACAAGGTATGGTTATGGACTTTAGAAGCCACTAAACTACCTACAATTGTAGTTGTAGATGGCTTAATGTGTTACCCTTTATACCTTACCGCTGAACTTGTGATTGTTAATATTACAGGAATCTACTAAGAGTCCAGGTCATTGACATCTGTATTCGTCTACTCACAATACGACAAGACGACTACTTTGTAAAACTTCCAGTTACCTGCCAAGTAAGTCATGAACAGGGTTATTTTGCTTGAAAAACAGTAACACTGAATTTGTTTGCATGTTGGGATTACAGGACTATGTGTCCTCCTTTTTGTATGTCTATAGGGATTTACGGGACTGCCATACTGAGTACCAATGCAGCCCCTTAGGATTATTTACTGGCACTAAGAGACGGTAAGCCCCTTAGTACATCTAATTACTCCAATGATCATTGATGTAGTTTAACAGCGACCCTTACTAATGAGAATGTGGTCTGTCTTTGTATTTAGGTTTGGCCTGGACTTTATGTTTTGTGTTAAAGACAAGTGCTTGAAGACATTTACTTTACTATACTGTCCCCTGGGACTCAACTTCCAAGATCTCACACCGCCACGACATCTCCGACTTGTCAAGCTAATTTTTGATACCACCACAAATTGGGCACTGTGTGCTCTCCTGCCCCAACCTATTCGCTCCCCTGAAGAAGTTCCTAATACCAACTTCAAAGATTATAGGAACGAAACATGTAAGGTAATCACAGATACTAATGTCAAGTATCTAGTAGAATATAAGAACTTTGTAAAAGGTGCACTGTAGTTACTTATCGACCAAGGTATCAAAAGTAGAGTTAGTACACAACAAAGGTCTCTTTTTCTGTATATTCTGTGGATCCATGTACTGAAGAATCAAGGTCTAAATAACCTGAAGTGGTTTATATATATATATGTATATTTAATGTGACTGTAGTAGCTATAAGAGATACAGCTTTATTACATATTTTGCACATTGTCAGCCCGTTGGTGATTAGCACTAAGCACTTTTTGAAGCACTGGTCACTTTGTGAGTTTTTATGTGTTTGCTTTTAAGACTTCCTCTTATTAAATTATATTGTTCCTATTTTAAATGAAGAACTACTGAAGTCTGGTTGTATTTTCCATGAACTTCCTCTTGACATTGTTCAAATTTTCTTGAAAGTGTGATAATCCCAGAATTATCCAGTGAATTGCGAGTCCAAATCTACTAGAGGCGAGGGAGCCTTTTTTGTTTTTGTTTAAGGAGTATTTCTTTCCTCCAGAGGTATGTTTTCAGAGAAGTTTAGTTTTGAAGGGAGGTTTCCTGGGGCAATACTTACCTGATTGGACCCCCCCGGGGGAGTCCATACATACCCCAGGATGTTACCCAGGGAGGGTGTGTTTGATGGTTTGGGTTTTTTCATTTTTTTTTTTCAGAGGGCTTTTGGACTTCATAAATCTGGGTGGCCTGTTCTATCACCCAATCATGGGGCCTACGCTCATGTAACTCCCTTACTATTTGGATCATAATGTATTTTGGGAGCACATGGAAGTATGTGTTGATGAACTCCCGGCTATTGGTGTTCACCCCCCTAGGATTCTGTGCAAATACTTGCATCAGCTGCTGCACAATCTCTCTAAGTGCTTGGTCTTCCCCACACTGCAGGTTGTATGCCACCTCGCGGGCCTCATTAATCTTTCAATGAATGGAGAACTGTTTCAGAATGGCAGCATTTTAGGTGGACCATTTTTGGTGATCTTTGTTCTCCAGCTCTGCAAAGAAGATGGAGTATTCCAAGGAGAATGTCCATTTGACAAACTCCATGGAATGTCTATCATTCTTAATACCAAATGAAGTCATCATTTGGCCATAAAGCTCTAGATCGTCCCATACTAAATATATGGCATTCTTATGGTAGGAAGTCATAAAGCTCATTAGGACCTTTATCTGCCGCATTGGGTCTTTCACAAGACCTCTCTTCTGTTTGGCAGACTTTCTTTCCCTCTGCACCTGAGTCCACTCACCCTTTGACTCATAGCTTCTGCTATTGGTGGCCCAATCCCTCTCCTCTAGGCCATCCCTACCTCTATGAGACTGGGAATACCTCCAAGAATTCCAGAGTCTGGAGTCTCCTTTTCTCTGATGTCATTTCCTGGGTACTCCCATTTTCGCACCCGAGAGTACTCATCCTCCTTGTCTCTCCTTCCAGGGACGGTGGCAAATTCGCCCCACATCCTTGAATGTGTGAGAGTTTTAAAATACTCTTTTGAGGCCTATACTCTGGTCCTTCGCGTTCTGCAAAGCAGACCAGGTGGTCCCTTTGTAACTTCATTTTATGCCAGTCCAACTCCCTGATCTTTTCATCAAAGGAACCCTCCTGGTCAGAAGTACACGCCAGGGTATTTTTAAATTCCCAGAGCCCACTGGTCCGGCCACCTTCCCTTCTGCTTGGTAGATATGAATATTAATCAATATCTGGCTCAATTTGACCATGCCTGGATGAGTCCAGCTGCCTCATGTTTCCATGTTCTTGAGAAGCGGTAGGCATGAAGTCAGCAACACCCTGTCCATAGGAGGTGGTGAATTTGCTTGAGATCCCTGGTAGAGAGGCCATCACACCATAATCACAGAGGACTTTTCCACACCCTGACTGGTCTTGGGCTTCAAAGTCTGTTTGTATTTGGCTACTTAACTTTCCAACCTGTCACATTAGTTTTTCTGAGTTCCTATTTCTTGGTGGTATGCATAAAACTGAGCTTTTAATTCTGACACCAATGCTTGATTGGCTTCTAGCACTTTACTTTGTGCCTTTAATCAGTCTCTTAGTCCCTTGTTCTCTTCACAATGGGACTCATTTTCCTTCTGTGAGCCTTGCATTGTCTGTGCATATTCAGAATGTCTCTTTCTCAGGAGACTAATATCCTGCCCTTGCACAATTTTAGCCTGTGTTGCCTGCTCGATGCCAACCTCTGCTTGCCTCACATGTTCCATTCAATTTGCTTTTTCTATCGTTATGTCAGCCAGTTCCTGAGAACATGATTTGCTTTTCTCTGCACCCATCCTCAACTGACACACTTCCTGAAACAGGACACCATTCTCTTGACTTAATTTGTAATTTTCTTCCCTCAACTGCTCTCTCTGCTGTTTCAAGGCATTCAGATCCTGGTGTATCTGATCGAATTCACCCTGAGAATCAACCTCCTCAATTATTAAGTGGCTGTTTTCAGCTTTCACTTATTTAACCTGGCCATGAAATGTGAAAATGTCCTCTATGCATGATCTATTATGAACAACCTGGTAATTTATTTTGTGTTGACTTGCTCTCAGATTTTTTGACACATTCTTTATACTCCCCTTGCAGTGCAGAACATTGAGCCTCTCACTCTCCACTGTCTTGCTACTGTGCTTTCAACTTATATTTTATCTATTCAGTAATATTTTCTAAGTTTTGGTTCTGTGACGCTTTTGATTCTAATTGTTTCAGCTCTTTCTGGCCTTGATTCAATAGCTCTGCTTGGTTTTGCACAGAGGCCACACCATTCTCGTGTCTTTCTTGCATGATCAGTATATGAAATACATCTATGCTGTGAGCTGAGCCATCTAATGTGCTCATCTTTGCTGGTTTGTGTCTTGTAAAAGTTTGTCAGGGCCTTATGTAACAGGCCATTGTCCTGCCACTTGTCAACATTTGCAGAGGTAACCACCTGCATCATTCTGGCTTGCCACATTTCACGTTCTTGTTCTACCCATTCACCTTTACTAAACAATTTGGATAGGAGGTAATTCCTGGCCATATTGATTTCTACAGTGCTCATTCTGAAATGTGTTCTGCACCTTCTCTCTAGGTAAGTAAAAATATCTCAACCCTGTTCCTGCTTGGTTTCCATTGACAATGATAACTCAAAATCAAAACTGTTTTATCTATACACTGCCCTGGAACGAGGCTGCTATATAGTACGAATATTTATTAATGTATTATTATTTTGACATTTGCATAGTGCACTCAACTCCGGGGCACCTGGGCACTGGAATACGTGAAGGCAGAGGTTGCCGGGTTACATACATAGGTAATGCATTGGTTACAGGAACGTTTGTTACAAAGTCTATAATAATCATTAACAAAAAAAATATACTAATTGCCAGTTGTTTGGGGTGATTTCCTGGACATTTTTGGCTATCGTGAGTTGTCAAGTTGGGGAGGTTCTGTTAAGTTTAGGGGTCATGTAAGAAGAGGCAGGTGTTGAGGCCTTTGTGGAAGCACCAGCAGAAGTTGTCAGATTTTAGGGCTAGAGGGAGGTCATTCCAGAGTTTGGCCGCTATCAATGGGAAGCTACTTCCACCTGCTTTCTGGCGCCTGAATACAAGAATAACAGGTAGATGCTAGTAGGCAGCCCGGATAGGTCTGGTGGATTGGGTATTTGAAATGTTTCTGTACAGGTAGGTAGGGGCAGTGTTTGAGATACATTTATGGGTTAGTGCTAGCGTTTTGAGTATGATGCATTCATGGACCGGAAGCTAGTAGATGTTTCGTATGGCGGTGGAGATGTGTTCTTTTTTGGAGATGTTTAGTGCTGCTCTTACTGTGTTATTCTGGATGACCTGGAGTTTTTTTTTAGATTGCATGCATTGTTGCCTGCAAATAGGGAGTTGCAATAGTCGATCCTGGATAGTATGAGGACTCTGGCAAATGTGATGCAGCTGTCAGTGGAAAGGAATGGTCTGCAGGCATTGATCAGTTTCGCAATGTATGCTGCTGTTGAAGCAATGGTGTTTACTTGTCTGGTAAGTGACAGCGTGGAGTCTAGGTATACTCCCTGGGTTTTTACCTCTTTGGCAACAGTGATGATATTCACATTGAGAAGTTCTGTTTTCTCATCATTTAGGCAAAGTCTATGTTGAGCCATCCAGGTCTGTCGTTGTTGACGGAGATAGGTAGGAGGATTTGAGTGTCATCCGCGGAGTTGGTGTAGGTGACACCCTTGACATGGAAGAGATCAAAGAGTGTTTTTGTGAAGATGTTGTACAGGGTAGGTGAGACGCAAGAGCCTTGAGGCACTCCACAGGTGGAACACACTCTCATTGTACGGTTAGATAGAAAGGACGCTATCCAGGCTAAGGCTTTGTCTGAGAAGTGGGCAGTTGAGGAAAGGTGTGGACAGAGGATTTGGTAGTTGACCAGGTCAAAGGCTGCCAAGAAGTCAAGTAGGAGGAGGATGGTGATGTTGCCATTGTCTTTTATGTCGTCCATTTGGATTTTAAAATCCAAGAAGGAGGATTCTGTTCCGTGACTGGGGCGGAAGCTGGATGGACATAGGCTGAGGATATTATGGGTTTCCAGTTCAGTTTGGATTTCCAGGTAACCTGCTCTGTCTAATATTTTGAGAAGGAAGGGCATGGTTGTGATAGGTCGGTAGTTGGTGAGAATGTTGGCATCTAGAGTGGGCTGCTTGAGGAGGGGGAGTACCCAGACTTCTTTCAGATTCTATGGGACATTGCTGGCTGAAAAGGAGTTGTTGATCATCGCTGTGATGAAGGGGTATGCTCTTCACCACAGGCCTTTAAGAAGGCAGCTGGGCAAATGTCTCCTATGAATTTTGAGGGTTTTAGCCCTTTGATTATCTTGATAGTTTTGGCTGGTGTGACTGAGATGAATTCAAACCTCGGAGTGGTGCGAGCGGTGAAGGGACTGGATTGGATAAGGGTTGGTCCCTTGTAGGAAGTTTGATTTTTTTGCATTGATTTTAGTTTGGTAGAGTGATTTTGTCAAGGAGAGCATTTGGAAATTCTCGCACCAGATAGTGTCTTTGGTGGAGTTCTCAGGTGGTGAGATTGGTATTTCAAGCTCTCGCAGGAATGCAAAGAGCTCTCTTGTGCCCGAGCTTGCTTCTTCAATTCTCCTGTTTTATGGTGTGCTTTTGGTTTGGAGGATAGCTTGTTTAAATTGTTGGATAGGGGAGTGAAGTGTTCTTTGTTCTTGTCTGAGGAGCGTAGAGTTTTGAGACACGGGGTGTACCACGAGTTGAGGTGGGCAAATAGGTTTGGGTTTACACATGCTATGGTGAGCTACTTTATTGAAGGCTTTGAGGAAGGTTTGGTTATATATCTCGACCATGGCAGTGAGGTCAGTGTTTGTGTGAGGATGAGCAGTTAGCATTGATGTGTTGCGAGAGTTTATCGAGAGGGAAGCTGGTGCTACTTGGGATGATTCCTCCGAATGTACTGTCTCAGTGATATTGAAGGAAATGACACTGTGGTCAGACCATCGGCATGGAACTTTGACAAGAATGTTGGTGTTGCAGTTGAGGTCAGTTATCCAGTCTAGGTCACATCCTTTACCATGTGTGGGGCTAGATATTAGGTGTGAGAAGCCTAGGGATTCAATAGTGTTGGCTACAACATGTGCATGGGGATCAGCTGGATCATTGAATCCCAGGTTGACATCTCCCATAAAGATGATTTGGAAGAGGGCTTTGCGTTGGTAGAGAGGATTTGTGCAATATATTCCTCAAAGGAAAGCAGTGGGCCTGGGGTCTGTAAATTAGATGGACAGCAAGAGTAGTTGCAGCAGGTATGGTGATTTTGATTGAGAAAAAGGTCTCCTGAACTAATGGATTGGTTGGGAATTTCCCTGATGGGTAGTGTGTTTTTCACAATAAAGGCGACTCTGCCTCCATTTGATGTAGCTATATCTTTTCTAAGGATGGTGTAGATGTCTGGGATGTCTAGGGAGAGGGACGAGCCAACCTCTGGGAGCAGCCAGGTTTATGTGATTGCTAGGAAGTCTAGTTGGTTGGTGGAAAAGGAGGCTGGAATTTCGAAGGTGTGGGCAGGACGGGATCTGGCATGGATGAGCGCTCGTGAGAGGCATGTTATTGGATTCTCTCTGGTATCAGTGGTGGTGATGATCTTGTTATGTGCGTGTTTTGGGCTAGAAAGGGTGTTGGTCAATGGGGAACATGTAGGTTTTATCTTGTGTTTATGGTGGGTGCCCAGGAGGGGTTGTGGAAGTGTTTTCGTTGTGGCAGGGATGTTGTCTCTCGAATTGAGGTATGTATACCTCCAACTGATCATCGGGATTGTTGTTTGATGGTACTGCCGGCATGTAGCTAGGCGGGATGCTAGCCTATTATTTCAAATGTCAAAGGGGCGGGGTTGACGAAGGTTTGAGGTTGGCATATGTATCGTGTCCTGTGGGATAGCTGTGGAGTTGAATGGGCATGCTTTGGTAGGAAGCATGATGGTGGGATGTCATTAGAATTTGGGAGATTGTTTAATATTTTTTTAGAGTGTTTATTGTTGGCTGTGGCAAGCTGTGAGTGGTTGGGGGGCATATCACTGGCTTCTAGTTGTCCATGGTTAGGTGGGGCCTGGCACGTGTGTGTCCAGGGCTGGTCAATGAGGGTTTGGTGAAAGTCACCATTACGTGATAGTTGTTGTGCGGCTTGCGACAGTTGAACAAAATCCAGGTTAAAGTTCGTAGGTAGGCTTGGATGATGTGGCAGTACAGTGTGGGTACTGCCTGTTATATGATATATGATATGATATGATCATTTTTTTATATAGCGCCTATACATAATGTGTTTGAAAGCTCTTCAAGGCAAGGGAGGAAGCAAGGAAAAATACAATTACATTCCTACACGCCATGAACAATAAGAATGTGAAATTAACTATCATACTCGTCCTGGCGAAATTTCAGATAGTGCAAGAGCTAAGACATAGATAAGGAAGGGAGAGGGAAGGAAATGGAAACAGACAGGCAACTGCCATAATAGGCCTGACTTAATTTCAGATAATGCTGGAGGGGGGGGGCAAGTAGGGGAGAAGACAAGCAAGGTTGCTATCATACTAGGTCAACGACAATTCTCAATTCTGAGTAAGTGCATAGAAGAAAGTAAGGAGAGGGGGGTAGGAGATATGAAAATGGGGAAAGGGAGAGGAGAAGAGAACAGACAGAGAGCACTGAAAAAGTGGAACTTCACAGGCAGTGCACCTAAATGCTGTGTTCTAGGGGCGATTAATCTATGTGCAGTTTTCAAGGCAATACATCCAAATGCAAATTGCAAGACAAAAAGCACTGTATGAGGGCAGCACGTCTAAAAACAGTTTTTATCAGGGCAACACATCTAGTGCAAATCTGAGGGTCACACATCTACATGCAATATTTCAGGCAGCACATCTAAGTACAAATTGCAGGTAGCACATCTTAATGCGATATTTCAGGGCAACACACCTAAATCCAAATTTCAGGCAGTACAGCTAAAACAGTATTTCTGGGAAACACACCTAAATACAAATTGCAGGCAATATCGCTAAATACGATATTTCAGGGCAATACACCTAAATATAAATTGCAGGCAGTACAGCTAAAAGCAGCATTTCAGAGCAACACACCTGAATACAAATTGCATTCAGTACAGCTAAAAACAATATTTCAGAGCAACATACCGAACTGCAAATTGCAGGCAGTACAATTAAATGCGATATTTCAGGGCAACACACCAAACAACAAATTGCAGGCAGTCCAACATAAAAAGGTATTTCAGAGCAACATACCAAAATGCAAATTGCAGGTAGTACAGTCAAATGCGATATTTCAGGGCTACCAACCTAAATACAAATTGTAGTCGACACATTTAAATGTGAGTTACAGGCAATACAGCGGAATGTGGGATTTCAGGGCCGCACATCTGCGTAATTATAACCAAAACTAGGATATACTATTGAAGTGATATGTCCATGGCTCATAGATCAGAGTCAGGGTCTCTATAGCTAACCACTTTCATGAACACATGAGCACATACAAGTGCGAGTTTCTAGAGGTCTAAACTGTGGTCATGAGGTGGCCATGCAGTTAGCTATGCTGTGGCCAGGGTAAGTGCATGCAAAGATGTATTGGTGGGTAGATAGATCGCAGATTCTCACAGTATGGAGCATAAGGGGGTGGGTGTGTTCGATAGGGTGTCCTTACCGATGCCTAAGGAACCTGTCACTGCTTACTTCAGTGTGAGTCTGTAGGAGTAAGTGGAATATTGTCCGAAGCTCCACCATGCTTGGACATGCTGAGACAGGGGCCTTGGGAGTGGGCCTTTTATGGGGGGGCAGTGTTTGCCTGCTGGTGAACTTGACTGAGCATGTGAGCTAGGCTCAACCAAGCGCAGGTCTCGGGCACTACAGACTCGATTGCACTTGGGTGCTCTAATGGTGGCGGCCATCTTCGAGTGAATGTGGCAAAGGGCAGCACAATTAAGAGGAAAAATGCTTGGATTGAGCAGGTACTCAATCTGCTGCAGTTTCACAGTGAAATGAAATGCACAACTATTTAAATGACCTTGCAGATTCCGGCATGATGATACACAAAGCCCCAGGTGAGGGCTTACCTTCAGGAGGCTTTACATGCTTTTTAGCGATGGTGCTTCAATGTGTAGAGGGAGCCTCCATAGTGCTCCATTTCCCTGATGTCAGTTAGGATGTCCTTGGTGTTGCTGAAGTTGGTAGGAGTGAGGCAGGAACTCTGAAGCAAAGGTCTCGACTGGGCCTTTGTCAGGAGGCCGGCATTCGCTTGTGGCAAATTTGATTGGGAAGATGAGCTAGGCTCATCCAATCGCAGATCCGAGGCACTCCAAACACGAGAGCACTTTGGTGCTCAAATGGTGGCGGCCATCTTCGAGTGAACACACCAAAGCCCAGCAAGATTAAGAGTTACAATGCTTGGATTGAGCAGGCACTTGATCTGCTGCGGTTTTACAGTGAAATATATATATATATATATATATATATATATATATATATATATATATATATATATATATATATATTTATGGTTTGACAAAATGGAATAGCAACCAAAACCTCAACCACCAATTTGGCACTACTCCAAATTACTTTCCTTTATTAAAACAACACAGTTAGAATTTTGAAATATGCATTCAAAACTAACATCGGATATAATGGCAAATTAACCAAAAGAAGCAATTTACAATACAATGGAAAAATTGTTTAGACTTTACTTTGAGAAAGGCAATGTTAGAGAAAGAAACTCAGCAGGAACATTGTTTTGTCATGATATTTGTCTCCTCTTCATCATTTATCAGCATCTTATATTCATCCTGTTTCTTTTTTGACATCCAAATCTTTGTCTCCCCCTCAGGTTTCCCTCATTCTTGATGTGTTAATCCATACTCCAGGTCATGCGCCAGCACTCCCCAGATGGTGAACAAAATATCAAACTTCCTACATTTCTTTTCCAATCCTTAGGGTAATGGAACTTTGTTACGAGAGGTGCAGGGGTACTTTTCTTTATGTTCTGATGGGTACTGGCTTCATTTTACATCTGCCCACTCACTCTAGCGTCAATGTCAATCATTATCTTCATGCCAATTGCTTTCTTGGCTGTCTTCTTGCATTGTCCCACAATGTTCCTTATGAAACAGAATCTTAGCAATATGAACACTAATATTGCTCCAAGTACTTTAAAAGTGTTTGCCAGCCAAGTTGGAATCCACAATAAAAATATGTAAACCAGTCATCTCCTGCAGTTGCATCAGATACATCCTACATTTTCGTATGCAGAGACATCAGCATAGTTATTGCCTCTGTCAGGGTTCTATTTCCTTCATCATGAGATGGTTTAATGTACAGCAGGAAGGTCTGACCTTGGCGCATACACCTCCTTCCATTGCTGTAATCAGGTCTAGAACATACCTGTTCTGCAGGGTCATCAGCCTGATGGCTGTAAATTCTTCTCTGATTGCTTTGAATCCTTTTTATTGTTGCATTAATTGTCTGCAGTAGCTCACATTTCATGATATGTAGCCACTTGGCGCTTAATGCAGCTTGAAGTCCTGACAAGAATATAGCTGCCAATATCATTGCCATCTTGTTAAATAGTTAATGCTCATCTGGAATATTGTCATGAGATTCCATTGATTTTGCTGAAAAATAATTGCTTCATTTAATCCTTAGGTGCTCATCGATTTTTGGAAATTCATAAATATGCAGGTCACTTTGGGGAATCACCAATGTTGGTAGATGTAGCATTACCATGGAGCATATTCCTCCCCAATTCTTAGGCAACTGCCTGTAGGCTCTGGATCCACAGACTCAATATTGATCCATTAATACTGCATTTCCTTCTTTAATTCTTGGAACTTCAATTATCCGTCCACATGCTTTGTTTTTCCACTGAGGATCAGGGCGTCATTATTGAAGCATGTTGTTGCATTTCTTAGTAGAATGATACATACTGGTCCAGCTTAATTGTTGACTCATGTGAGTAGTTTTGCGTACTTAGCCCATGAATCCAGGCATTTATCACTCATTATCTGCACAATGCTTGCTGATTCTTTCTTAAATAGATGTTCAGGGCAGGCCAATAGTCCTCCTTCCCATCTGGTACTGGCGAAAACACATCCACTAGATGAGGTCTTTCTCTGCACCTTGGCTCTCCTGTTGTTTCAGACATTTCTGAACAATTCAGCTTCTGTATAACTTTAATTCTTTCTCAAATCTGGGATGGATACATACAATTCTTACTTGTCCATCCTATTCCATTTTCCATCCTTCTTGTTTTCACGTAGGTATCTTCATATGGGAACTCCAGTTTTGATCACCATCATAACACAGCCCATTTTCCTTCCAATCATCCAATGGTGGTGCATACTGCTAGATCACTGAGGTGTTTTGCAACATGTGAAGACATTTCTCTTGCAGTAACTCTTCCTGCTACATTCATGGCATGCAGTATTAAGGATCAAACATAACAGCTTTCTTGTGAAGTTCTTTTGCCCACCACTTTCATGTGCTGGCACCAAGAGTTAATTTTTAAATTAATAATATTTTAAAGATATGTAATTATACCTTCATGGTGCTCCTCAATATCCCTTTTAAATTGAAATAAACTCCTAGTCATATTAGAAAACAGGCTGTTTATACTTTTAGTGGAGACAACAGTAGATGTGTCATTAATACCCTCAATATCAGTGTCATTTTTTGCAACATTTCGTAATGCTGTAATAATTAGGAGAAAAACACAAATCATAATACCAGCTGATATCACAATTAAAATTGCATGAAAACCTATTGACTTTCTGAATGGCAATGCATTTCTGAAATGTAGAAGCATCTACATTTTTTATTTAATTTAATATGCACATTTGCCATCTCCTTTTTAATCACTTATATATCAAAAATGGTGGTATTACTGCAATTATCACTCTTCAGACAATACAATTATTTTAAGAGTCCTCCAAAAACATGATATTATGTATTCCTCTTTGTATTAGGGCAGGATAAGTCTGTAATATATAGGAAAAAAGAACAGATACAAATGTGTATACTAGTGCAATAATAGGTATCATAAACAATGGTCGACACAAGGGGTTGACTGGGAACCATACGAGGCCTGGAAATAATGTTCACAGTGGCTCCATATTACACATTGTCAGCCAGCCCAACCATTTTCTTATGAGAAAATGTGGAAATAAAATAGGTTACCACATAAAAGAGGCCAGGGCACAGAGGCCTACCGGGAAATCTCCAGAGTACCCTATAGGCCAGTCCACCTATGGATGACGCTCTTCTTTCTTCTGTCAATGTTTCATTACGCCTGTCAAAAAAAGAGTGATCCAAGGTATTTTCTCCTATCAACTTCTAAGAAACACAATCTTCAGTTAATTTGAAAAAACGTTGAACCCTAATCTATAGTGCTTGTGTGCACTTCATTCTTCTTGTTCTCGTTTATAGCCATCTGGCGAGTCTACATGCTCAGAACTACTTCTCCTGCTTCTCTTGGGATGTCTTTGGGAGGTGCCAATGTTTCACCTTTATAAGGTTTGACGTCATGTAGATGTAGCCATGCACTTTGCCCCTCAATTTAACTGCAGTGGGGCTGGCTTCCTCTATTTTATGGGGCCCTTCAAAGCGGGGCGTACTCCAGGTGAGTTTAAATTTCTGCACTAGCACCTGGTCTCCTGGATACACACTTGGAGGTTTTAGCAAGTCTTCTGTTTCATGCAATGTATTGTTTATGTCACTTCTTTTTGACCCCTCTCTTCTGTATTTGATCTGTTGAGACATGAAACACACACTTGCAATTATTGTTGTCAAATAATCATGCATTTTATCACCTATTGGCTTCACTACACTATCTGCATCATTTCTTGCCCGAGTTGGAGGAGTCAATGGAGTTCTAATACAATGTCCAGTCACCAACTCATGAGGAGTTAGATGGTTATCTGGACCAGGCTGATTTCTAAGGGCATAAAAAGTATGGGGCAGGCAATGTAGCCATCCCTTTTTTAAAGTGATCTTTAACTTAGCTATGTGCTCCTTTAATAATCTGTTTAACCTCTCACAGATGCCATTCCCCTGTGAGTGATAAGTGGAGGAGAATGTATGTTTTATACCCAATAGAACTACTATTTGCTCAAACAACTCATTTCCAAAATGTGGTCCATTGTCAAACTGCATAACGTTGCACACCCCCCACCTGGGGAAAACCTTTCGTACAAGGAACTTTGCAGCACACAGAGCATCAGGGTGTGTGCATTTACCTGACTCTATCCATCTAGAGAATGGACATACCACGACCAGCGTTTATCTTTTGCCATTGCATATTGTTAGCATACACACATAAATCTATATGCAGATTCCTACATGGGCCATTAGGTCTAGCGATTGTTCCTTTCACTGTTCACAAAGTGTGTCCTGCAGTGAATTTCTGGCACACTATGCAATTCACAATGAACCATGCCACATGTCCCAGAAGACTGGGTGAGAACCAATCTTCTGCAAATGTTGCAGCTGGACTCTCTTGAGTTGTGTGTGCTGCGTAGTAAAGTTGCTTAAGCTCTACTCACAATGTTACAGGCATAACTGCCTTTCCATTACTGTTCTGCCTCCAAATTGCCTCAGTGGGGGGTAAAGAACACCACCACTTTCTCCAAAAATCCTGTTCCTGTTGTGGAGCTCGACCTTGTACTGCAATTAACTGACTCTTCATGAAGGGGAATTGAAAATAATACATTGTTTTAATCTATAACTGTAAAATATGAAGCCTTAGGTGGGATGTTACACAATATTGTTGCAGGATTTTGAACTAAAGGAAACTCATCTTTGACTATATTGTTTAGAGGGCAAAGGTTTTGAATAAATCTCCCCAACTCCCCTTTGATTTATTCACAGGGTGCATGGCCATGTTACATGATTAATCTGATGGCACCAATATGCCTGGCTTCATTAAAACGGAAATGGTCTCAAATGTACTTTCATTTGCCTCTCTGGACATGGGGTATTGCTTTGCCCATGGTAAAAGAGCTCCTGGTTTTAATTTAATTTTAACTGAAACTATCCCTTTTAATAAACCCACATTATATGGGCTAATGGTACAGGAATTATCTGGCACTTTCTATAAGTCTTTCTGAAAGAATGATGGTCTTCTTTTTATCAACACCATTCTCTGTGATATGTCAATATTCGTTACTTTAATACAATAAGCAATACTTATAAAAAACAGTAGTTCATCTTCAGAATAGTAATCTCTAAACAATTCTTCATCTGTCAAATCGGTCAGCCTATATCCTTCACTAAGAGCCATCACTGTCCTACATCCCCTTCCTTCATCATCCGCCCCAAGAAATATCACCCTTTCTTCTCTGACCACTGCTTATTCTAATTATAAGGGAATTATCTGTCCTTCCCCATCGTTCATTTGGGATTTCTGCCCTGAACAGAAATGCATCATGTATTCTCACTATTTTACCTGCCAACCTGGGTAACCATGACAATAAAATAGTCACTACATGCAAAAATACCTCAGACTCTGAAGACAATCCTCATAATGCTTTCTGTTCTGTGAAGGCTAATATAAACTCCCCCACATTCATATATTGTATATCCAGAGTAGAGCACACTATTCCTTTGTCAGTGAAAGATATTGTCAGGTTCAGATTTGTCATTAAGTCATGTCCTAATATCTTAACTGGCATCAGCCTAGAGTATAACAATGGCATTCACATATCATGTTCTCCTATAAAAATTCTAGAAATGAAAATGTCTTGCCTATATGGTCACCTTGACCCTTGGATTTTCTTGGTGGTCTGGTGTCACTGATAGTACTGAACACATCAAGTCACTCAGTGGGCTGTCCTATTGTGGAAATAAATTAATCCCCATTTCTGTCAAAGCATTTCCTCCTACCACAGTCACACTCCCCATTTTGGGTGTGGGTGCCATTTGGACTCCTGGGATCATGTTCCATTGTGGCACAATATCCTACTGTATCTGTGCTTGCTGTAGTTGTACGTGCTGTCTTTTTAGTGGTACCTGCTGTGGTTCTACTTGCAGCAAATGCATTTTCAGCAGTGCTGTCTGCATTTGTTGTGCTTGCGGCACATATGTCTGAGCATACGTGTGATGTTTGGCATAATCTCCTACAGTTCTGTATTATATTGTGGAGCATAACCCATCCCCACTCTAGGAGCTTGTCAATTCTGCTGCATGCCTCCTCTGCTTCTGCACGTCCTAGCTATGTATCCCATTCTTCCACAATTCCAACAATGTTTTGTCCTGTCCAACATTAAATCCTCCTCTTTCCTGAGAGTTTTGAAATCCACCTCCTTCAACTCCTCTAGACCCATTCCCTCTTCCTCTTGACCAATAATAGTACCCACTCTGATCTGCCTGATATCCTGTGTTATTTTGCTGACCAAACTGTGTCTCCTGTGTCACCCCTCGTTCATCACTTGTCAATACCGCTTCCCGCAATGGTTATTTTGGACAACTTCTTCTGAACTAACTTTGCTTCCTCCTGCTTTCTGTTCTCAGCTTTCTTCTTCTCTTTCTCCTGCATTAATCAGCAGTGATGCATGATTGTCAATTGTATATCTGGCCATCGCGCCACTTCCATTCTCAACTCTTTTTTCAATTGTATTTACACTGGCTCACGCACCCCCTGACACAAAATATGGTAAAATAATGCTACTGTTTTATCCCATGGTTCACAAGTCACCGTCCGTCATCTGTCCTGAATGTCTTGAATAAAGGTAACAGGATCTTCATCCTCTCCCATCCTCCTAGTCATAATCACACTCCTATCCAGTGATCGAGATATTGCACTATGAGTGTTCGTCATACGTCTGCTCTGAAATTATTAAATGGCACTCCATCATGTGTTGTGTTTTGCACAGTCACATCTTCATATCCTGCTCCCTTTCAAATGTCATCAGCTTTCTCCCCTAGAATAGCCACTAGCAGACCTTTTATGTCACGTATGGCTAACGCCATTCCTGATGTCATCCTTTCTATCTTTTTAATCCATGTTCCTGCACTGAAAGGCAAACTCAGCAATTAACATCTTAAATTAATTTTATCCATCTTTGGCCCCGGTATATATTGTGGTCACCCGTCCCCTTTCTCCAAATATGGCATATGTGAACATCCTGATCCATAATCATGTTTACCTATACTCCTTGTCTTCAAATCAGATCTATCCTCAACCATTTATTTCCTTCTTGGTATGATCTTAACCTGCTTACGCATGGCGTGGTTATATCCCCTGTATTACAAGATCATGCTGGTGGTTGCTCAGTGTATGGTATGGTAAAGGTGTCCTCTCTTTAGGGTGCTCCAAGTCTGGCCATATTATGCCTTTCCCTGCACTCAATTCTTTTGAAAGCCTGCATGTGCCCTCTTTGTGCTCTCTCATTCCCCTCCATCTCGTTGTCTGGCATCAGTATAACCCAGCTTGGCTATTGTCTCTTTCCTCATTGTCAATATCTAATCTGTTTAAAGACAATGTTCCATATTCATCTTTTATGATATCACCTGATCTAGCTTCAGATCCCTTTAATAAGGATCCTTCTATATTCTCTTGGGTTTCATATGTTCCTCGGTCCCTCATTTGCCTGTATAGCTTCCAAAGTCTTTGCTCCATATAGTCTGTATCCTGTCCACCAGGACATGGTGATATCGGCATTCCTTGAAGCTACTACGGGCTGTTGTGACCCACTCTTTTCCTTCATTTTTTCTCGTGCATCGATCGGCAGTATGCTCCTATGGCATAAATATTATATTTCAATGTCTTTTAATCCCTTAGTCTTATTTTCTTCTTCTCTTCTCCTCATCTCCCTCAATTCATCTTCCTCTCACCTTCGTTGCAACCCAAGCACTTTCATTCTCTGTGTCATTGCTTCTCATTTCTACTCTTCTAACCTGTCCTTTTCTTTCTTTGCCTCATATCATCTTCACTCTTCTCTTAACTTCCATTCTTTATCCCTGACTTCCTTGTATGTGTGTTCTTCTTCCTACTCCTTCTTTTCCTGCTCTCCTCTTTCCTCTCTTTCTCGAGCCCCATCAATGACCTTATCATTGAGCTTAAGCAGTATTTGTCCTCCCATCCATTCATTCTCTACTATTGTTATTCCCTTAGCTTTATCCTTTATTTATTTCTGTTTCCCTGCCACTTCTTCTTCTATGTCCATTTGTCTGTCTTGTCTGTCCTTTCTCTCATCACGCTGTTTACTTTCATTGTGTGATGATATATCTTTACGTTCCCTGCACTTGCTCTCTTCCGCATTATCCTCACTGCTATAAGCAGGGGGCATGCATGCGTTGGATTAACATACACCAACGCTGCTTTTAATACCTTTAAAGTGTATAATCCCTTCTCCTCTGGGTCTACACTCTTCTTTTCAGGTGAGGAAAGGGGAGCCAAAGGTGTTTTCCTCCCCTTTATGCTGATTCAGCATCCGTTCCCTGTAGGCTGGATCTTCCATCTCACTCTGGTACATTTTCCAAAGTTCTAAAATGGCTAGTCTTTTTTGCAACTTGTTTCCCTTATTATTAGCATGCAAATATGTCATCATATGCGTAATATGTCTTTTGACAGCAAACCCTCATTTGGAGATGGCATGAGGGTCTTATTGGTTGTGCCTCTAACCAATTCCGAATGGTATTTCCTTATTTTGCTGTGTATCTCGGTAATGTCCTACACAAATGTAAAAGAGGTGTATTCAGCATGATGACACATCGGTTTTGATCGTCAGTACTCACCAGTTATTTTATTTGCTTCTTTATTTTATCAAATACACCACAACAATCAATTGGTGTAGGCACCATCATCACTGTTTATAATCCCAATTGGGATATATTTTAACTGCTCAGTTTATTATTAGAATTATTTTATTATATTTTGCCCATGCGACAATATTTTATTTCCTCCTTCGTTTTCACTTTCTATCCATTTTTATTATATTGTTCTTGTATTACTAGTATGTTAAGAGACTCTTCTTTATTTATATACTTCCCTTTGATTTCTCCCTGATTGACGTAAGTCTCTTGGTTGATATTTTTTCCCAATCTCTTTAAACGTTTACTATTGTTTTATAATCATCAGTCTAGACACACCAAAAGATTTATATTGACAATTGTATAACCCCACACATGTGCACCTTTAATTTGTTTTACTCCTTATACCTTCCTTTACAATCTTAGGAAATGTATCTCTTCTATTTTAAACTCCATTCTGGAGTTTGATAAGCACTCTTCTGTGGAACTTGCCTCAGGAATCCTTAATACACTTTACCTTAGTGCGTACCCTTCTGTCATCTTGGAACAACAACACAATCCCTCCCTCTATTTTGCCACTTTCTTTGTTCTACTTACCTCTGTGGCTCAGTTTGAGTCCTCTGGCATCGACTCTCTCTCAAACTACCAGTTTGCTTCCATCCACGGGGCACCTACGGGGACCGGACAGGGATTTTGTCAAATGGGAACCTGCCGACCAAATGTTTTTCACATGTGATTCTGCGCTCAGATCTCCACAGGAAACTCTGCGGTCTTCTGGCTAATGGCAGGAGTAACCAAGTGTTAAGGATTTCAATCAGGCAATACACTCTGCTCTCGGCCTAGTGTATAGCGCAATGGGAAAATGTATTTGACACATAGATTCAATCATTTGAAAGATGTACCACTCGTATCAGACCCCTTACTTAAAAATACCCCGGGTCACGCTGGACCAGGACTCAGGCTGGTTTGTAAAAGGTATTATTTATTTATTTATTTATTTATTTATTTATTTATTTTAAATCAAAATCACTATATATATATATATATTAATAGGTAAACAACAATCACCAATGGGGTGACAGAACATTGAATAATATATTTAATACACTGGGAATAAATGATGAGCAAAACAAATGCAGCACAGAAAATAATGTGTTAGTTCAGATCAGATAGCACTATGCTTAGAGGGTCTCCCTGCAACACCTCCCAACCCCCAATAGGCAATGCAAAGAGATGGACGGAGAGAGGAGGTATTCAGGAATAGTACAGATCAAACAGTGTCTCACTTCCCCCTTCCCCCTTTACACAGAAAGAGAAAAACAAAGTGGGCTTTTCAACTGTCGGAATGACTTTTAAAGTGGCTGAGCCAGAACTCTAAATGTGTGGAAAAATGCTTAATTTATTATAAATTCCTACGTGAGCCACTTTGAACAGTTGCACACAATCATCAGCAATGATTTAGTACAAAGAAAACCTTTGAAATCTTAAATTCCAGGTCAGAAACAAATGGAAGCTTTCACACGTGTAAACATTTCTCAAAATGGGAATTCACAGCAAACTTTTCCTTGCACGCTTTTGGCCATAAATGGAGAATCGCACTGTTTTGAAATGCAGCTTTGGATTCTATGGATAGCTAGGGATGTTAGGTACAAGTAGGAGTGACAATGTCGTTTCTATCACAAGGGAGGGAGTTATAGAGGTTTTAGTAAAGGTCATTCTTTGCGAGATAGGCGTGAGAATGGAAAGAGGCTTTAGTTTTAAAATCAGAAAATATTTAAAATATGGACTAGAACATCCAAGCTAAGCCACCAGGATGGCACAGGTAAGAGTCAAGAGTGATTCGCGACTCAGTCCTGGTTCCTCGCTGTCCACCTTGGAGCGCTAGGCTGGTCTCTCGAATGAAATTAATAGATCAAAGTTGACAAAGATGACTAGGAAAAAGGATGCTTTTACAGATAGACAAAATAAGATTTCACTACGGATTCAGACAATGTTACTGATTATGGAAGTAAGGATAGTTCAGAGGTTAGGAGGGGACAAGATAATGCATGGGATTCAACAGTTTCTAACTTCCTGTTAATACTCACAAGACAAAATGGATTTAAGATTTTGGACCATCAGGATTCTAGACCGTCAGGATTCTGTACCTGTCAGGGACGGACAGCTGGGCACATCGGACTGGACAAGGTCAGCAAGGCTCTCTGGTCACAGCACGGCACAGGACTGGATGGAATCTGCCCTTCTTGGTTCTCAGGATATTTCAATTCAACAGGCAAGCATTAATAGCAGGCTGTATTATGATGCTTCCCCTAGGCTTTTGGGGTTCTGTTCTAGAGTTTAAGGCCTAGCTGTGAATGGTTCAGCTATGCATGGGCCTTTGCTTTGCCAAGTTTCTGGAGACTGGAACAAGGAAGATGTAGATATCAGCAGCAGGGCGCTCCGCCAGCATCAGGAAAGTTAGTGGATCTGTCAGTCCCTATGTGCTGTCAGCTGTCTTTATTTATGCTCTAAAATGGCATCATAAAGGGAGGGTGTGGACTGGCTTTCCTAAGCTTGCCTCTTTGAGCTGGGATAGGATCAACACTTCATCTCTGCCTTGCATTTGGGGTGATTGGGTCAAGGCTGGCTGATGTCACATTTTATGATTTGCTTTACAGTCCTCAGAGATCTCCATTTAGCCACTGGTCTCAAAATTGGATATTACACCAAACACACATTTCTACATTAGTCACCTTTATATAAATCACACACAAAGATGCCATATTTTGTGTAGCATCTTTTTATCAAAATCTCACAGCTGTGGGATCCTGTTTTAACTTTCTATAGAATGTTGTCCTTTTCGCTATGCATACAGTTTCCAAATGTTATGCAACTTTCCACAAATGTGCTTGTTCAACATAGGGATAGGCGTGTACATTTTTACAATTCTAACAGTAATGCATTTTGCATAAAATCACATATCTTGCCATTCCTGTCCAGAACATGTCACACAGATCTGTCGCCTCTTCACACATGCAGCCAGAAATTAAATTAACAACTCTGTCATTTTTATATTTTTCACCATTTTGAATAGCAAGTTATAAGTCTTTTAAAATGTGTTCTTTGTTCACGTTTAGCAACAGATGGTCGCTTGGCTCCGCCTCTTTTTGTCTTCCTACAGTTGAAGGCATCCCTCTCCTGGCTTGTTCCTTCCAAGAGAGTTTACGACTGCCTTCACAACTCCAATTTCCTGGGCTGGAACTTTGTCATTGTTCCTTGCCTTCTGTAGACAGGATTCTGCTTTAAACTGCAATTAACACCTCCCTGTGAGTTTCTGCTGAGAGGAAGGCCCTCCTTCCAGGAAAAAAGAAACTGCTATTTCAGTTTTTTTGCAGCTTCAGCCAAGCTGATTAACTTTTAAACCTAGCAAAAGCCACAGGTTGCATCACATATAAATAAATTTGTTTCTTGGCCTTAACATCTGTGGAATCAAAAACACAACTAAAATCTGTATTCCTTTTTGTCAACAATCCTTTTTCTGTTTGCTAATCCAGCAGGCTTTTGAATTCTAGCTCACTTTTACATTTTCTTCAGTCTCCTCTGACAGCTGTCATTCAGGCAGCCCCGGGTACTGCACCCAGATTTTGGCAATAAGGCTGTCAGTATTCAGACTTTATATGTTTCACAATGTTTCAATTGACACAGGAATTTTAGCACCAGGCAACATTGTGAATGTTGAAAGTGTTGTGTTATAGGCATTTTGGAGTTTTTGGCAACGAAACAAATGTCATTTGTAGGCACATTTTTGGGTTTCATTTGTAAGTGCTGCCTCTCTCTCTGCACTCTGTTGCTGGTTATGGAACCTACTGGCACATTTCTGCATGGTGTGCTCCATTCCACTGCACATGCACCATGGGTGGCAGTTTGTGCATCCCTCTTTTTGTGTGCTGAAGCACACCGTTTTGGTAGGTTTTTGGCAAACACAAGGCTTTTGCCACCATTGTTGCTGTTTCTTTCCCCGAAACTGGCAGGGTGATGCCCCATAGCACAGCCGGGTGGGTCAATTCATCCCACACAAGCACCCGGCGGTCTGGATCTGGCCTAGGTCAACTAGACTGCAACGATCTGTACAAATGTGCTCTAGAAATTTAAAGCATCTTTTGTGCTAGATGCAATTACGATAATAATTCTCAGACCAAATAATCAGAGAGACACAAAGAATATGGCAAAGTAATACTTTATTATCAATTGAATAAAGCATGGTCAACTGGCAGACATCAGGCAGATGCTTGCACACTCACAACCAAATTTGATTACATGGAGGTCTTATTCCCCAATATGCGTCATCTATGATATTATTCTATGTGGTAAAATATAAAACCTATCAAGAGAAGGGATTGGTCAAGAGGACATATCTACTTATGGAACATATCAAGATTAGTGAATCATTGAATTACCTCTAAATATGTATAATACTGATTATAGTGGACATAACAGTGGATTGGCTTCTGCAACATTGAATGTTAGGTTGTCCCCTGACCCACTGATTTGTTGGCATACTATCCCAACCTTGGACTTTTGGCTCCATGGCAGCACGTATGTGAAATGAAACCTAGATTTTTGAATCCCATCAGACTACTCTCCATTTTCCCAATTAGTCCATCATCTCTCACTGGTAGCCAAACAGCCAAAGTGTTCCATTTGTAGTTGACCATGTGCCTCCTTAATGTCCTGCAACATTCAAGGGAGTGTGAGCACACCACTATCTTAACTTGGGCCCATCGATGCAGGTCCTGTGATCCCCTTCCTTCTTGGGGATGAAGAAGAGAGCTGAGGAGGCTGGTCACGTATATGCTGGTTTTCTACTTAAATATCCTGTTCCGTTGTTCTCAATGCACTTTTACTACCTAAACATCCCGGTCTATTTCTGTTAAGCAATTGAAAATGTTAGAGAGTATTTTGAAAACAATGCAAATTTACAAAACACCCCATTTTTGCTGTTAAGCAATTGAAAATATTAGAGAGTATTTTGAAAACAATGTACATTCACAAAATGTACAAAAAAACAAAACATGAATGTCTTTACGTGAACCTTTGTACTATCATAATATGCAAATGCTAATATTTTATTTTGGCTAACTTTTCAACAGATAACTGTACAGTGTATGAAAACAATACATTGGATTCAAATCTAAGTGTGTAAAATGAAATGAAAGCAAAGTATTCAAACCTTCCTGAAGAACCAATGCACTTGGGGAAATGCATGTCGAGGGAATGATCTACATTTTGTTAACCTAGAGGATAAATCAATATTTTGATTTAATTAAATTGTTTTTTTGACAAGCGTCGCAAGTACTTTATTAATCACTGTTGTGAGAACAAATCAAAATGTGCGCAAGATTCAGTGACTAGAACTTTTTGGTTCATTCCCAATCTGAGGTGCAGTCCAATTGACCAGAACCGCCCAGCTGATCCAATTCTGCCAGTGATAGACTGATCCGTGATCACCGGAACCTGACAGTCCAATCTTAAGTTACAGTGGACTAGGAATCCTAGTGACCCATAGTATATATGCATTATCCTATCTCAATCTATCTCCCATCCTCTCTTTAACTTAAGAACCTCTGATATTGTCAGATCCATTTTTGAAACCCTCTTTGTAATCCCTAGTGTTAGCACTGAATTTCCCTCATTTGTTTCATTAGACCATAAGCTATTAGTGATTTGGTTTAAATAAAGTAATTCCCATCCCGAAAAAAACTGTGTATCCGCCACATAAAGAGTTACAAGCGGCCATGCGTAACTTTGGAGATTCACGGGTGGCATTCTCTTTTTCTTAGTCATTAATATAGCTTAAATAAAACCAATCTGTCATTTAAAACCAAATTTCTTCTTTTCTCTGTTCTATTTTTTTTAAACGCCTCTCATTCAAACTTCCATAACTTCTTCAATTTTATAGCTAGAGATCTAATTTCAACTCTCAGTTAAACCTACGACATCCACAACCAAATACCGACCCATTTTTATTAAAAATCGCATAGTGAAATTTAGGCGCAAATTCACATTTTTGCAAAAGTTTTACACGTGTCTTTTCCCATTCAAAGTGTTTCTTAACTTCCATTCTGATTTAAAGTGTGTGTTGTTGCTCATCTTGTAGCTCATGTTGGTTAGAATCTGTTCAGTGTTGCTCTCATGGGAATTTCTATCAATTTAAGGATTTTTGTACACTTTTCCTTGTTTCACAAAGCCATTTTCAACTGTCATTTTAAAAAGTGTAAATTTCACAAAAAACACTTTTCTCTCTTGTTTTAGGAGGGAGACTATATTCAAACACAATACTATGTTTTTTTTTATTCCTAAATACCTGCTCCTTAACTACATCTGTGTAGAATTGCTCATTTGTGCATTAAGAACTTTGCAGAGGGAAATCTTAACCTGAGTGCTATCTTTTTACAAACCTAAACTGTTCTTTTTCCTGTGTTTTATCTTTGGTAGTGCCATAAGTGAATTCAATTGCTTTACTTACTTTCTGAATTGTTTTTACCACACATTGGTGATTGCTGCTCCATATATATATATATTAAAATGTGTGTTGATTTGAATTTTAAATAATAAATACATATTTACTTTTACCAACCAGCTTGATTCCTGGTCCACTGTGACCTGGGGGGTATTTTGACAAGGGTGTTAAATGAGTGGTATCTCACTCAGAATATTGAACCTATAGACAATAAATAAGTATTTCATCTGTGCATCATGCTAAGCGAGACCCGGGTGTATTGCCTGATTGAAATCCTTAACAGAACATACAAGGGCTGTCCTTCTGAATATTATTGATCAGTCTTCCTTTCCTGCAACTGATGGTCTAGTTGCACCACCAAGCCTATGTATTCTGAACAGCGTTCAGGCGGTTTGACCACTTGCGCTAAGACGTCTTTAAGTTTGTTGCAAAGGCCTCGGTAGAACAGAGTAGTCCTCTTCTCCTCAGGCCAATTTAATCTCAGCGATGAGTCGATGAAAGGAACTAATGTACACCAAAAAGTCCTGCGAACCCTGCCGAAGGGCCAATAACTCCCCGTCCAAAGCCTGTCCCTGAGTTACCCGTGAGAGAAGCTTATCCAGTTCATGTTGAAAGCCAGCAAAATTATATAGGATGGGATCATCCCGTTTGATTAAAGGCACTGACCAACTGACTGCGTGACCACCCAAATATGATAACACAAAGTCGACCTTGGTCTGGTCAGTGGGGAAGGGCCCAAGCCGACACAAGAAATATAACCTGCACTGGCTCATGAAGATAGCATACCTCTGGGGATCCCCCAAAAACCATTCAGGAGGAGCTAAGAGGACAGTAACAGGGGTTGTTAACTGGATTTGGGATGGCCCTGCTACAGCACCATGTGATGGGCCTGGTAAAGTAACCTGACCTGCTTGTGTCATGGTCAGGTATTTTGCAGGGTGCTCTGTTCTCTCCCAGTTCACCACAATTTTTTTTCTCATGGCATTAGTCTCAGAGCGGGCTGCATGAACCTCTGCCCGCAACTCCCCTAAAAGCGCAGCCAACTGATCTATCTCTGACTCCATGACACTCAGGCAGGGCTTAAAACGTGGGCTTAGCATTCTGTAATGCTTACCTCTGGTGCCATGTAGGAGTCCGTTCTGTTCCAAAGTGTTGCCCCCACTGGATGGACTGGTTATGATGGACACCAAAGCCACTCCTTTGCCACTGTCCCACTCAAGAGCGGTAGCCCAGTGACCAGTGTGGTTGTGAGTGGCCCGGTAGGATTCTGAGCCTCTGGTAAGGTGGGTGAGGGGGTCTGGATGGAGACCTAAGGACAAGTACAGGTATTCAGTATGTGTCCCCCGACACTCCCTTCACCCCCCACCCCATTATGTATCTCTTAGTTATGCTGGCTGGTGCACATGCGGTTGTGCTCACTTTGTATAAAAGATGATAGGCTGAAGGTGTCAGATAAGCATTCGACTCCAGTTGCTACACTGGGAGTAGTGGCCCAGGCCAACTGCAGCACGTGAGATGCTGAAGGTGCAGAGGTAGGTCTTGTATAGCGATGCGTTAGAGTTCTGGCAGCTTGGGGCACAAAGCGTGGCTTGTTTTGTATGGTTTGTTCTTGTCTTGTGGCACAGTTCGCTTTAACAAGTCTCTTTCACTTTTCCTTTGAGCAGGTGTGGATCACGCCAAATGCTGTTCCGGATCGGGCCCGAAAAATGATTGTTCTGGTAAGTGCGTTCTCAATGGGTAATTCGGGTGGGCAGTGTCTTTAAACTTCAGACTCTTACTGTAGTTTCTCTGTTTCAGGAGCTGCAGTTGCTACGGGACTCGATCGATGAAGATTTCAAGTAAGTATCAAGAACTGAGGTTGCTACGGAGCGCGGTCAATGAAGTCTTCATGTAAGTATGGATGCAAAGACAGATTCCAATCGCAGATGAGTTTGGGTGTGCACCGCTAAGTAAAAGTCTCTGCGCACGTGGAAACAGGAAGGGTAAGCATTACACTGCACTTGCTGGTAGCAGATGAAACGCTAAACACAGGCTGGGGCCCAAGGTGTGGTTTAATAGCTTCAGGCTGCACCCTGTAAGACAAGACCACCAGGGATCTCAGGCTCACGGGCCAGCTGGGGGCCATCTTGAGTTCCACAGCAGGTCCTAACTTGGCAGCCATGTTGGTATGGGTGGTACTAGCTTCCTAATACACACCTGCACCTGCCAGCCATTCTGAATGTCCAGTCCCTTCCTACAATACCATATGAGGGTGTGCCTTGTGTTCTCACTGGGTCCATGACAACGGTTTTCATGTGTCTCCCAATTCTTACAGCTTAAGTCTGTCTCTGAGGTAGCTTGTTTTTGTTCAATGTGAGACAGAATCAATGTCCCACGTTATATATTCCTTTAGAGCAAGCTTCTACATGTTGTCTTTCTACCTTGCATTACTGCGTGTTTACAGTTATTGGTCAGTAAGTTACTTTATTTTCTATAGATCCTTGATTGCTTTATCTTTAGGTTCATGGTATGCTTAGTGCTTCAGTTACATCATTACTTAGCATTTTCTTATTGTTTCAATATAGGTTCATATATCTCTTTCATGACATCACTTTGACCTTTTCAGATTTCACCTTAACGTACGTCCATGATGGCCACAGGTGCATTCTGACATCTTGCCAGGCAACATCCTTCCATGTAGCATTCTTCCATACATCATTCCGCCGTTTCCTTGTGAGGGTACATTCTGTATGCCTGTCTGAGTGCACAACGTCTCTCATACACTCGATGTGGAATAGGAATGATGTAGGGGTCCCATCTATGACTTTTCTGCGACTGTTCCAATATGAGAGAGGAGAGGGTGCAGGAACTGGCAGGATAGCGTCTACCTGCTCCTCTAGCATCACTTGTCACCCCTGTAAGTCACTTGTAGCCCCCATTGATCTCATCATTGCCATTTTCATGCCCATACGACTGGATCCTGGTACCCCCTGTGCAGAAGGAAAGGAAAAGGTTCATCATTCCCATCCTCAGTTATTGTCCATCCCCTTTGATCACAGGTACGACATGACTATCTTGTTCTTGGACACTCTGTGCACAACTGGTGGACCACATGCATTTGCCAGGTTGCTTCACATGTCTGTCGTTCTCTGCAGATCAAATGCAAATGTAAAATTGTATGAACATTACTTGATGATCAGCCGTGTTCTCCGGTCCCCCATTATACAGCAGAATAAAGTAAAGGAGGAGCAGGAAGTTAAACTGATTTCCCCAGGATCACACGTTTCGGTCAGAGCAGAGATTCCAGAATTACAACTCGAGTCTCCTCGTTGTACATTCAGCAACTGAACCTCCAGCCTCCATCTCCAAGGCAACCGCGGGAGGGAAACACAATGACATATTTTAGAGAAAAGTGAAGGTACATTGTAAAAACTAAAACAACATGAATTGTGAGAGTGAAATTCTACTGCCAGGCACTACCTGTTCTCATATTTTTTTAGATGCGGCCCAAATCTCCCCAACACTCGCAGCGACATCTGCGATTTATGCCCTCGGCTTACAGCGCTTACGAGCTCCCCAGTCCCCACCGGCGCGCGATGGTGGAGTGAAGGAAGGCGAGGCAGGCTCACCACGCAATGAAGTGCTGAGTTTATTATACTCCGTTATAGAAGTAAAAGCCATCGAAAAGGCGTTTAAACGGCCTGACTTCTTTATTCTCTCCTCAGTGATGTTTTCGAGCAACAGCAAAAATAGAGGCGGGCGAAAAAAAGCTCCTGACTTTGCGAAATAAATTGTCTTTTAAAATGGCTCTGGCCTCTGTTGGAAGCTGATCTATATTGTTCGGTGCCGCGCCAGTACCTGACGGCGCTCTTTTCTTTTTCCATTAATTCTCAAATGGCTATTTGCACTGAAGGAAGCCGTTTTTTATGTTGTTTGTTTAGTTACATTTATATTGGTCTCGGAGCAGTGCTCCAAGAATGCCTTACTGCTTGTCGGCAATATACATATAGGGAGAATACATGTCGCTCTGCTCTGAAATGCAGCACTGTAAAGCTAGCACGAGACGTCGCGTGAGTTATCTAACGCCCTGCAGCCTGCGGCGGCTCCTTCATCAAATCGTTCCTTCACATTTATAATATTTATTTAAATAGGAGCACGATAAACCCTTCTGTTGGGGAATTACAACCAGACAGCACCGAGGGTATAATCATAGCCTGAGAGTCTAATGCTGGGTCTCCCAAATGTTTTATGGTAACGAAAGCGAAGAATTTAAGCAACCCTGTCTCTGATAGACCTTTACCTGGTGTCTATATACCTGCAACCTGTAAGGATTCCTCTCTTCATTTTCTAGAGATCCAAGTTGTTTGTATGAAAGTGGAGCCTGTGGCCCAAAACACTGCCTAGTAATGGCTGCAGGCTTTTCCCCTAAGGGACAACCGAAAAAGAATGACACAGGCACCAGGGTGCAAGACAAGGTTGTATTAAATATTTGTGTGTGTGTGCTTGTTTTATGTTTGGGATGATCCATCCAACTCACCATGAGGCCAGGGCCACTGACTGAGGAAAGAGCAAGGAAAGAACCTTTTTTTCATGGTCAGATTCGACAAAATGCAGGGGCTGTGAGTGATGTCAGAGAAATACCGGGCGATTGATAACACCATCAGTGAGCCAGGTTGTCAAGTTCCTCTGGTGTGTTGAATCAGCCATGGATGATGGAATTGACATATTGACAGAATTTGGACCACCACAGCTTGAACAGCAATGATTAGGTACCCCACACCAGAAGGGTAGTGGGAGGCTGGGACGAATGGTTTGGCGTCTGCTGTCAATTCTCTGCTGAAAGGCCTCCTCTAAAGGTCATATCTCGGCTGGCCTTCTCTCACCAAAAGGTCTAATGGAACCATCTATATCCTGTCTTCAGGACAGTGTCTCACCCCTAGTACCTCAATCACCTCACTGAGGTTCTGCCATAAGCTCGTACATCATCCCACCACTCTGATACCAGATTTGCTCTTGAGGTGGGCGTATCCATCCCGAACCTTCTGCAAACCTTCCTGAAGAATGATGGCCTCTTCTGTTGTGACCTCCTCAAATCTGAATCACACCTTCTGCTCCTTTCTTCCTCCTTTCATAACCATTTCTTAAACTTCTTCCTTCTGCTCTTTTGCTCCTCCCTTCACCACCATCTCCACGTAAGCTCTTAGTCCTCTCGTCTTCAATTTGCTGCTCATCCTTTCACCACCACCTCCTTGGTGTCACTCCCTCCTCCTCCAGCTCCTCTAATCATTCTGCTACATCCAAGAAGCTCCAGCTTTCCCTTCGCTGACCACCCCCAAAACTTCTCCTATTTCTCCAAACTCCTACACCTCTGAACTGATCTGGCCACGTTATATATGCCCTTTACCCTCCCCCTCTGAAGGGATTTCCATGATGGGCTTGCAGCTCGTGTGATTTGCTTTCATGTTGCAGGATTGGCTGCTTTCAAAGATTCCAGGGGTCAAGTCCTAAAAACAAAAGTGGGAGGACTCATTAACATATGTGATGGGATATGAGGTCCCCGGAAATTAGCATATTAAGGTGAAATATGCTAATTTAATTCTGTCTTTGCGTAACCATACAAAATGAACAGGACAAACGGGCATTTGTATTTCATAAAATCAACATATACAAAAAGCCAAGAGAGGATGTTTTCGTCTGAGAGGGTATGGAAATGTTAACAAGTGTGCAGATTTTAAACCCCAAGAATCAATGGCAATGTTTTTCGCTGTAAACTGCAGCCACAGCATTTGACATTTCACCTTTAGTTGTTCATTGTCTTTCACCAGGTTATGTGGTCTAGTGGTGAAGTGCCTGCCCTGGTGACTGCAGTTCGAATCTCCAGGTTGCGCTTACAATTGTAATTTCGAAAATGATAAAGGGCCTAATTCGCAGAAGCATTTTATAATAGCAAACCCCCATTAGAAAACGCTCTGTGAATTAGGAAAGTGTTTTGTTTTTTAAAATACCGTGGGGGTGGCGTTTGCCCTCTGAAAAAAGTGGGGGGGGGCGCTGTCCACCCGCATGTACTCTTGACTTGAGCCCTGAAATATACATTGTACGACAGGGGTATCTAACTGAGGAGCACAGAGTTTGTGTTTCTTCTGGACTGTGGCTTAAACAGATGGTCAGCCATTTTGGATTCTTTACGTGCCTCACACATGCTGAGGACCATTAAGTCTCCATGATGGTCTTGTGTGCTGAGCTCTGCCCCAGCATTGACTTCTATGGTTGGTAGTACGGGTTTGATAACTCTGATACGTGACCCTGCCTCCTGGATGAAATCAAACTTTCACTGGATTAGATCTATGAAGATTTCTGCAAATCGGGGTGTGCATTAAAAGGTCCGCAAAGTGCACATGCTCACAAGCAACCTTGTGCATCTCTTGAAGAGCTTGCTGTTTCAATGTAGTAGATGTGATGATCCCCTGCCACCTGATAAGAAACTGGGGAGGTTGCTGCAGGATCCTCTCCGCTCCACCCATTGCCATGTATCATGGAGCAGGTGGCTTTTCTCGATACACACGCGGTCGGCAGTGGGCATCCTCAAAGCAGGCAGAACTCAGCATTTCTAGATAACATTTGACAGCCATGGGTTTCGAATAACAGAATTTTACCCAGGAATTCAGCCAATACTAAAATTGATTTATTACAGTCTCCGGTCTTGATCCATCTCAGTCCTACCCCAAGTGTGGCCTCATCACTCTCATCATGATTCGACCACTGAGCATTGGTCAGATCCATCACCCCACTTGGTAGATCTAATCGTCATACGTACAGAACCAGACTGGAGCCAGGTAAGTATGAAAGGAGACTACTTTATTGTTCTTATGAACAGCTGTAACATGTAGAAAGACATAAACCAACACATTCCCTTACAGTCCTTTGAGCCTAGAACTATATGTCATGCATTCAATCACACATCACAAGTATATATCATTCCACATCCCACTGCACATCAGTTACTGCACACACCCCCTTTCATAAAAACAAGAAGATGCAATGCATACCCCAGTCTGATACAACATGCATTCTGCTGCAACCACACATGAAACTAAGGAAACATAGGAAAGCAACACAACAAAAAAAAGACAAAGTACACATTTTATAGACAGAAGTGTGAGCGAGAGATTACACTGATACTCAAAAAGACACAAACATGGATGCCTATGTCCACAAGGTAAAATGAAATGTATTGAACAATGTCACTTAGAGAATGTCCGCCCTAAACCTATATAATTCCTCACGCTTAAACTCATCACCACACAATAAACCAGGAGCTATATGCATACAGAGAAACACACAGCCTTGACTCCTAAGTGCAGAGCGTGGCATGTCACAAGCGTGACTTGATACAGGTGCCACTTGGCATAACCAGTACATGGAATTTCCACCGTCACAGATTCCATGCATTTTTAGCAGTTTGCGCTTTGTGGCCCTGTTCAAGAGTGTGACATAAATGAAATTGCTGCAAAGTATTAAAGATGTATTATTTACAAAGTCTTTTCAAGCAAATTCTTTATTTTTGTATTTTATTTTGGGATTTGTAGAGCGCACTACAGCCCATAGGCATCGAGGCGCTATAACGGATACTCAAGAAGGCTTGCTTGAGGGTTACAATAAGCGGCCCAAGAATAAAGCTTCACAACAGTTGCTTACATGCTTATATTACATATTACTGTATACTGCATAGCATAGTATGTCATAATCAGTGGTAGATGAGACGTAACATATGAAAAATCAAACTCATAGGGATAATCCCTTTCAGACAAAGAGCCTAGTTTTTAAGGCCTTGTGGAAGGCAGCATGAGAGTCAATTGATCTGATCTGAGCTGGGAGGTTGTTCCAGAGGGTTGCAGCCATTTTTGGGAAACTCGAGCCTCCAGCACTCACTCTACACCTGTGAGGAACCGTGATATGGTTGGCATAGGCAGTCCTAGAGGGTCTGGATGCTGTTTGTTTGGTGATCCTTCACGCTAGGAACCTAGGTGCCAGTCCGTGAAGACATTTGTGTGTTAGGGCCAGTGTTGTGAAGACCACCTTTTCCTTGATAGGTAGCTAGTGTACCTGGCTCCTGACCCCTGAAATGTGCTCCCTGCGTGAGATGCCTGTTGCGGCCCTTAAGGCATTATTCTGGGCTATCTGAAGTTTAGCCAGGTTTCTTTGGGAGGTTCCAATAAAGAGGGCATTGCAGTAGTCCAGTCTGGAGCCAATGATGGCTCTGGCTATGGTTATACAGTTCTGTTGGGACAAGAATGGCCTGACAGCATTGATCAATTTAGAGTGATATGCTGCAGCGGAAGCAATGGCATTGACCTGCCTGTCCATAGTAAGGCTTGGTTCAAGGTACACACCCAGACTTCAAATCCATCAATCTCCAAAGACCAGAACTTTACTTCAGAACTTAAAGCAAGGGCCTAACCCACAAACTGAGAACTCTTCTCAGCAGGCCTCAACATCCTTAAAATCATTTGCAAACTATTCCACAGCCAGGCGAGCTGTTTGAATTCTTTTGCCAAGAAAAATTGCCAGAGACCAGACCAGAGATCCAGAGTGACCCAGACCGCTGTGAGCAGAACCAGAGAGCTGACCCAGATCACTGTGGAGTGCCGAGACCAGAACCGGAGTCCAGTCCAAAACCTGACCAGATCCGTGGCGAGGCCTATTTCAAATTTATATTGTGAGTACCTGGCAGAACCGTGCAGAACCAATCTCTTAGTTAAAATAATCTAATCCAAACTATTTTAACCTAAGTAGAACAGCCTCCTAGAAATCGTGTCATCTGTCATTTGTAAAGCTGCACAACTGTCACCTGTCAATTCTGAAGCTGCAAGCTGTCACCTGTCATTTTGAGTTTACTTTAAATCCGAAAAACTACCTTTATTTAATCGTCCGTATCTCTGGAACCGTTTGTGCTAGGGACGTGGTTTAACTTTCCTCTGAAAGCTTAGAACCTACGTTTTCCAACCAGCCTAGAACCGACTATACTCCTTATACTTTTTCCGCAATCACGATTTACGCACTCGCGAAATTTACCGCTATTTGCTATTTTGGCTCAATTTCTCCACTTGTCAAAATAGCAGCTCCATTCTTTCTTTTGTTAAAATCCGTTGCAACTTGGTAATAACTCATAGAGCATTGCTAAAGTGAGCCTGAACTAATACCAACACGCATCTCCCACTCACCCGAATCTCTAGAGGGAATTAAAATCAGTTGGCACATTTTCCCATCCATTGCCGTCACACTTAAAAAGCATTTTGGGCCTGTGTTTCAAACTCCTACCTGTTTCCTCTAAGCTTGCTGGGGGGGAACTGAATTTCGTATTGTATTTGATTGCATTCCTGAGAACTGTGTGCTCCTCTTTCCATCTCCTTCCATTTCTTACATTGCATAGGGGAGGGGGGTGAATTGCCAGAGAAAAAGCGATTATCTTATCTTTTGCTAAAATCATATCAAGTATTTCTGTACTGCATTTTATTCCTCATTGCATTTCCTTGAAACCATAAAGCATTTTCAGCTACCTCATCCTCTATACTACTCCTAAGTAATCAAGTGTACCACTGTTACATTGCCTATTGTGGATCCATATCATATGTCTCAGTGTACTATCAGATATTAATATATTATAAAAGTGTGATAGATATATATTGTTTATATTTTCGAATAAACCTTTTAATTTGCAAAACAAACCTACTTCTTGGCTCAGTGGGGTCAGGGGGATTCTATGAGAGGGGTGTTATACAAGAGTTGTCATCCAGAGTACTGAAATGAACATAAAAATACATCAATAAGGGTTTTCCTCAGCATCCCAGACTAGGCATTGACTTAGCTGTAGTGTTGATTGAATATCGCTTACAAAAGGGATCCTCATGACAGAGGAAAGAAAAACCAGAGTATCAGAGATAGCAGAGTTGCGCATGGAAAGGTCTGTGTCAGTGTGTGTGTCAGCCAGAGGAGAAGGAGGGGGAGATAAAGTGGCAGTGAAAGCCTCAACTGTCACATGCTTCATGTGTCAAAATGCGAGAAGGTAGGTGGCAGTGATGGAGTTGGCTTGGCCTGAGTCGTAGAGAGGAAGAGATGACAGGAAAGGAGACAGTGATCACTCCAGGAGAGAGGAGGGGTCAGAGGGATAGAGAGGGAGAGTTTCTGAGGAGATCAGAACACCCAGAGAGTGCCCCGCAGAGTGAGTCAGGCAAGAGGGGAGAATAGAAAGAGAGAGAGTCGCAGAGGTCAGGAAAGAGGCCAGAGGAGTGACAGGAAGCATCCAGGTGGATGTTGAGGTCTCCATGAAGGAGGAGTTGAGTGGTTGAGGCTAGGAGGGAGGAGGAGAGGTCCACCCAGTCAGAGACGAAGGAGGTGATCTTACCAGGTGTCCTATACATAGTAGACACAGTAAGAGAGTGGCTAGGAAAGAGAAAGCCTGTAGACAAGGGATTCGAAAGAGGAGTAGGCCTGCACAGGAATGAGAGAGGCAGGAATCCACTTCGGGAAGGTCAAGGCTACATCCCCTCTGGGGTGGTTGCATCTGGGCGCGGAGAGGATCGTATAGCCATCAGGGAGGGGAATGTCAAAGCTTATGACAGAGCTAGCCATGAACCATGTCTCGGTTAGACCGAGGACATCGAGGTCAAGTTCTTCCAGGAGGTGGCAGATGTCAGAGGAGTGCTTGACAGCTGAGTGAGAATTGAGAGTGGCAATATGGAGAAGGTTGCCAACCTTGAAAGACTTTCAGGGAGGGGTACATATCAGAGGTACACCCTCCAGAGGTGTAGAAGGAGCTGAGGGGGGGGGGGTAGAAGAGGAAGGAGGAGCGGGCAAGGTAGCCAAGGTGGAGGCAGTGGGGGAGGCAAGGAAGTCAAGAAAGGTAGATACGGAACAGCAGGAGAAGAAAGGAAATTGATGAGGCACAGGAAGCATCTATCAAATAGGAGAAGGTTGGCCTGAGGTCATTGAACCAAGATGGTGCCTCCCCCCGATTGCCACCATTAATGGGAGAAGAAGAGAAAGGAGAGAGCACAGAGACCATTTTAAGAGTTCATAGGTCTGGCGAAGGAACGACAAAGAGGGTGTCGGTGAGGGTCTGTCTGGAGGAAGCACTGGTATAGGTGTCAGCGATAGGGAGGCCTGGGTTGGAGACCAGGATATCCTTTTTGAACATATTCGTACCAGACTTAGTGAGGAGAGCAGTATAGTCGATAGACAAACAGTTTGAAAAGAAAGGTGAAAGAGAGAGCACCATAGAGTAGGTGGGGAAGAGGAGGGATGAAGAGGGGTGTAGGAGAAAGGTAAGGGGGCATGAAGGAGACACTAGGGGTGGACACAAGGAGAGGTGCAAGCAGACAAGACAGAAAGGGACCTGAAAATAGTAGACAATTTAACGAAGTAGACAAGAGCAGAGAAAACAAGGCAGTCCGGTAAGCATATCAGGTTATCAGTGCATCAAGAACACAGCAGTGGATAAAGAGAACTTAGAGGAGGGTGGAGCACAGCAGAACACAGAACAATATACCAAAAGACAGAAAAGTCAACAAATGTAACCTAGAAGAAGGAAGAATGCAGCAGAACACAAAGCAATACAATGCAAACAGTGCAGTCAATGACGAAAAACACAAAACAATATGGAAAGAGCATAGCAGTTGGCAAATGATAACCTAGAGGAGGGAAGAAAACAACAAAACACAAAGCAATACATTGCAAATCAGGGCAGTCAGTCAGGAAAACACAAAACAATTTACAAAGAACAAGAGCACTTGCCTACTTATGTATATTCTGTAAATTGGTTTTCATGCACCCACCTTGTACTTGTACCTATTTTACCTTTGTTTAAACTTTGTAAATTTCTGTACAGCAATGTAACCAAGGTGAGAATATCCTTGTTGCGCATTCACCCTGATAACCTTGGGTCTGGTGTGCACTACAAATGAATAAAACAAACAAAACAAAGAAATGATAACCTAGAGAAGGGAAGAATACAACAAAACACAGAGCAATACAGTGCAAAGCAGGGCAGGGAATGAAGAAGAGCACAGGGGACGCACTGGTGTAAGAGGATGGAGAAGGGGGGTTTGAGGCACGCGCAGTCAGGACTTGCAAGGGACCAAGTGGTCAGGAATGTGCGATGTGATGAACCAAGGATGGAAGTGCGAGGAACACGTGGTAAGGAGTTACTAGGAACATGCGGTTAAGGGGAAGCGAGGGACCTTGCAGTCAGGGACACGCCACTGCGAGGGTACCAGAGTGGAAGTGCGAGAAACCACACGATCAAGGATTGTGAGGGACCACGCGGGATAGGCTCAGGCACAATTGAGGCCTAGCCCTGGAAGGGCGCTAAGACGCATGACGATCACAGAAGTTCAGAGGAATGCACAGACGCGAATTTGGCCAAAGATGGAGAAAGCACTGGAGCACGCGCAATAGCGGGGTTGCGATGGACCACGCAATTTGGGGGCACTCGGGAAGACAGGGAAGAAAGGGTGTGGAGGCATGCACAATTTAAAATTGCACACAAGTCAGGGGAGGCACAGCATGTGCTAAGGGAAAGTGATGGAAGATTGCGAGGGGCCACGCAGGTAAGGGAGGCGAAGCGCTAGCGATGAGAGGATGGTGTTGGCAAGGGCGTGGTGGTACGTGCAATCAAAAATGTGGGGTATCATGCAAGTCAGGGGACGCGCAGCGCAGGAGGAGGCAACGCGATGGAATATTGCGAGGGGTCACGCAGGTGAGGAAGGAGAAGCACAAGCAATGAGAGGATGGAGGTGACGAGGGCGCACACTGATCACAGAAGTTCAGAGGCACACAGACACGAACATGGCCAAGGATGGAGAAGGTGCTGGAGCACACACGATTGCAGGATTGAGAGTGACCACGCAAGTCGGGGTGTGTGGGAAGGTAGGGAAGGAAGGGCGTAGAGGCATACATGATAAAAAATAATGTGGGGTCACGCAAGTCAGGGAATGCACAGAGCACAAGAAGGCAAAGCAATGGAAGATTGTGAGGGGCCACGCAGGTAAGGTCAGGCAAATCGCGAGCGGTGAGAGGATGGATGTGGTGAGGGAACGCGCCTAACGAGCAGGGATAGAGGGGCACAGATGGGTACTCGAACAAGGACTGCGAGGAGAAACGCAAGAAGGGGCTCAGTGGGACAGGAAGGAAGGGTGAGAGGGGAGCTCTGGAAGGGAGGGAGGGGACAGCAAGGTAAGAATCAATGGGAAGGGTAGCACCATGCAGTCTTGGCAGGGGAGAGGCATAGGTTGCAGGGGAGGGGAGGGACACAATTAGGGATGAGGCACGGTCAGAAGGGTTAAGAGATGCAGGGCAGTAAGCAAACTCCCCAACGTCTTACTTGGCTGCCGCAAAAAGGAAGGTGAATCGTCCGCACTTACTGTCTAAGCCACAGACCTCTTTGTTGCCAAACACCTACGTCATTCAACACTGCAGCCTTGTCCTGCGAGGGCTTTGCTGCAGAGGCTCCGAACCTCGGATTTTATAGGCTTGGTAGTGTGGACGTAACAAACGTGTTATGTGGAAATTGGGCAGAGTCTCCTGCGAACCTGCGTCATTCAACACTGTGACCTTGTCCTGCGAGGGCATTGACGCAGACGGTGCAAATTCAGATTTTATAGGCTCGGTAGCATGGACATAACAAATGTGTTATGTGGAAATCGGGCAGTGTCTCCTGTGAACCTGTGTCGTTCAACACTGCAGCCTTGTCCTGCGAGGGCTTTGCCGCAGAGGTTCCGAACCTCGGATTTTATTTTGCTGCAGAGGGTCCAGCGTGGACGTAACAAACAAGTAACATGTAAGTCGGGCAGCATCTCCTGTGAACCTGCGTCATTCAACCTTACGGCCTTGTCCTTGGAGGGCTTTGCCGCTTAGGGTCCGAAAGTACTAATTTAGTTCTGATGTATATACAAAAGGTGCTCTTACACTTATTTTTTTGAAAGCAATCAGTTAGATCCCAGTCCCCCCAAAAATCTGCCAGTTCCAGTAGTTCTGGATTGTACCAGAAAGAATCTAAAACAATCTTTACCAAGAACCTTTTTGCATGTTGTAGCCATGCCCAGGGTGTAACATGATTGTTTTCGAGAACATCCATCAATGTTCCCTTACACACCATTAATTCTTTGTTAGACCAAATATTGGCCCAGAATAAAGTGGTTTCAAATATGCGTGGTAGTTTATTCCAAACTGTCCTAGGTATAGCTTGACAGCTATACCCAGGGTACTCATAGAAGCCACTGATATATTTTTTAAAACCCTGTTTTCGCCGATTTTGAATTTTGGTATTTCAATAAACCACCATTTTTTAGCTACATACTGTACAGTGGTTTGTTTTTGGACCCTATAAACTTCTAGGGTTGTATCAATTATTTAGTATCAACTGTTTTGACAAGTTCAGAAGTGCCCTAATCCACCTTTACATGGTCATCAAGCACTTCTGAACATGGTTATTCCAATCCCCATAATTATTCAACCACAATCCCAGGATATGATAGAACGCTACACGTTCTATTTTTACTCCATTTAGCTCATGGTCGATAGAGGGAGTCTTTCTTTTATTTTTGTTCCGTCTATGACATGTCATGACCTTTGTTTTTGATACATTGATGACTAGTTTCAAGTTACTGCTTTATTTATGCCCTGCGGATATGTAAAAAACAAAACTGCATTATCTGCAAATAGTAAAATATTTGCACATTGATAAATAATGTGAATTAGTATTTTGCCATTACTCACCCTTGCTTTACCGCCTTTCTGACCATAACAGGCTCTGTCAATTCTCCCTGTTGGCCCCATCAAACATTAACCGTGTTGTTACTGTACAGTGCCTTAATACAATTGATCAGCTCTGCGTCACAAGTCCATTGTCAAATAAGGACCACCACAGCAGCCCTCGATCAACATTGTCTAAGGCTGCCTTGAAGTCAATGAAAACTAGGAACAGGGAAATTCCTGCGGGATGATATATTTATACATAATAAAAGAGAGCCTAAAAGTCTGCACTATGGTGCACACCCTCTGACGGAACTCAGCCTGTACATGATGCTGAAGGTTATTTTCTTCAATATGGTAAAGTAGGCTGTTAGCCAAAAACCTTTGCATATACCTTGCCATGGCTATTTAATAGGAAAATGGGTCTGCAATTTGACAGTTCGTTACTATTCCCTTTTTTGAATATGGGGACTATTATGGGGACTATTACTACCGAGCGCCAAGAAGTGGACGGTTCATAGTTCCCATTTATGAGTTTAACCAATTTGTCTAAAACAGGTACCTGGAAATCTTTTTCTGACTTGAAAGGGTCTGCAGGAAATCCATTGGCGCATGGTGCATTCTCGTTGTTGTGCCTGTTAAGAGCAGCTAATATCTCGTCAGCCGAAAATCAGAGAGTGAGTTCACTTGTGGAACCTAGAGTCTCAGGGTTGAGTGAGACAGAACCATCTGATGGAGTTGCATCATAAAAGGTTCTAAAATGTTCTAACTATGCCAAACCAGGAATAGTCATGACTGGAGCAGGAGCAGTGTTTAGAGAACCATGTGACACGGTTTTCCAAAAATGTTTTTGATCACGTTATTGGATAGCTTTTGTAAAATTCTCCAATCTCATTTCAATCTCAGCATTTTTTTAAATGTACTCATGGATTTATATTGAGATCTCTTTGATTTAACTGATACTGTTTTATCCTTACCTTTATATGATTTGATAGCATTTAATAGTTGTTTTTGCAAGCCTTCAATCATTATCAAACTAACCTTTTTGCTTTGGCTTATTAACAATCTTTTAGTCTTGATCAATCAAACATAAAAAGTCTCTTTCACTATTAGGATTGACCCTCACAGCTTACTAAATTCCTTTCACCACAATTTAAACAACATTATTGACCTAATTGCACCCTGGAAACTGGAAACAGTGCAACATTCATGCCTCGATCAGTCAATATGTTTGCATTGATGAGGATACTATGGTACTATCAAGAGGGATGATATGACTACTGGATCAACAGGTCTGCTGGCCAACCAAAAAAAATCAGCAGGAAGTGTGGGAAGTGTTTTTGGCTGAACATTATCCTACCGGTGTGTGGTGAGAGCGGAACGCTATCCTGGCTTTTGGACCCGAGCAATTCCAGTGTGTGGATCAACGTGCTGTGCTGTACCTGTACCTTTAACTACAGCAGGCTCCTTAAAAGGACCCTCACCTCGCAAAGCAACGTTAAGTGTGGGAAGTGTTTTCGGTCTTTGTGGTGGAGCAGAGATGTTTCTTGGGGCAATACCTGCTGTCCCAGACCATCTGCTGGACCATCTTTACCACCCGCACGGTAAGTGTTGCCATAAACATTAACTTTCTGTGGTGTAAGGCAGACCACCTGCGCTGATTGTAATTCAAAGTTGAAGCTGAATAACCAGCAGAAAAATACACTAAGAACTCTTGCACATAAAGGAGTAAAACTAGTGTGCAGCCCCAACTTGGTTGGCACTGCGTGTTCCCTCAAACCACAAAAGGATAAATTAAGCGTGCAACAAACTTCACAACCAGAAAACTCTGCTTCTCCCCTTGGCTGTTGCCACTAAATCCCTGCCATCAGCCTCTATTGATCTTGAGGGGGAACAACTGCTAGAAGAAAACCTGAGCCCAGGATTTGGAAATATTGATAATAATGAATCGCTCCTAAACATATGTCAGAGGTTTCACCGAGAATCATTAGGAGGGAGAGTCACACAGAAGGTGGATGATACTGACTTTGGAAATTTCATTGATACAAACCTTTCGGCAAGCCCTGACTTGGAAAGGCTGCTCTCCTTGACTGACTCATCAGTATTGTCTAGTGAGCATGAGAGTATCCTGTTATCCAAGGAAATAAGGTATACAGGGGGGGGAGAGTGATACCCCTTTACAGAATCAGTGAAAGACTGCATTACCAAGATAGACAGATAGGCTCCCTCCATCTATTGTGTAAAAAGATGGCGGTGGAACAGTGACACATGAAATGTATTGTATTGTATTGTATTTATTTATTTGTAATGCGCACCAAACCCAAGGGTAACTGGGCGCAGAGGCAGCAAGAGGGTTGCAAAGCTTCGTTACATACAGTAAGGTGAGGTCCAGCTGGGGTTACATTGCCAGACGTATCACGCCAAATAGGATGGGTAGAGCATGTACGTTAGAGGCAGTAATATACATATTTACATTCAATGAGTAAGCTAGAGCATATATATGTATGCTTGCAAGGCTGGCCATCCACTTTCTGATGGTGCATCTGCGGGCCACAGTGAATATGCCTAATCAAACACAGGGTCATGCACTGAATTAGGGCTGGAAACTCCCATTCCCCATCTGGAGCCCTTTGTTAGGATTAACAACATACAAGTGTGCCCCCTCTCAGAGATTGTTGTTATGAGCACCCCGCAGGAGGGGGCGGCACAGCCCGCTAGGGCGGGGAGGGAAAACATATTTGAGACCTATCACACGGTCCTAGATATTACGAGAAGTAGAGCTTGGCATAAGAAGGAGCTGACACTCTTCTAGGAAGAATCTGGGATAAAAGGGGGCTTGATGGAACACCACCTCCAGTATGCTAATAAAGGAAGAATCCGAGATAGGCCCTGCCGGGTCAGAGCCCCCAACAAGGTACCCGTGCCACTCAGGCGCAGGGGGTGGTATTACAAGGGATGTCGACCTAACAGGCCCTCTATATGGCTTGATTCAGTATGGGGTCGCCCCCATGCTAGCCATGTTGTGGTCCCAGAGCTAGCAACAGTTGTGCAGGAGTACGGAAGGGGACCTATGCTTTTTTGTCACCTAACAATTAAAATGGTGTGATTTACCCAGATCTAGTGTTTTAGACTTTAAAAATACTGACTGAACTAATTGATCTGTACTTTCTCTTTCCCACCTGAACCTGTGATCCCCAACTTTGAAGACATTGGAAAATGTATCCAATTTAAACAGCACAATGAGCACTGAAATGTTGTCCGGTGAGCCTATAAAATAAACAGCCATATCCTCAATAGGGTAAGTCTGTCACTATTGACAGTAATGACTCTACTCTCTTTTCTTAAATATATGCACAGAACATTTCAGCTTAGATTAACAACACATCTTTGTAACTTAATTTTCTAAACAACAGACATCCTTAGGGAACAATCAAAATATGTTACATAAGTGAATCACGATTGACAAAAGAGCGGATAAATCTATCCATGTATTCAGGCACTTTTTATAAATATTTATTTGCATAGAAATCAACAAATGAGCACGTTTCACCTCCTGGAGATCCACACTTAGTGGTGAAACAAGTGTAGAGGTTTCTCTTGAACAACTTACACTCAAAATCTAGGATGGATACAGTGCACTGAGAATTATACAAATAGAAGAAAATAAAAGATTGAAAAATGTAATGTATTCTCTTTGTTTGGGTCATGAAATCTAAAGATCAAATGAAAACATCATATACAGTGCGATCGGACTCTGGATGGCTGAGAACTGGTTGTGTTTCAATGGAGGAAAGACGGAGCCCCTGATATTTGGATCACCTTTAGCCAAGGTCAAACTGAATACCAGCGGGTCGAGCTTTAACATTAAGGATTGCAATATCTCTGTATTAGGGAAAGTTAAGACCGTAGGCATAAACCTGGATTCTTTCCTTAGTGCAGAAGCACATGTAAATTCGATTTCCAGAAATTGTCAACACTACCTAAGACTGCTAAAAAATAAAATAAAAGAAACCTCTCATCTCTGAGACTCCTTGCTGAATGATAGCACGGGCCATTGTAATATCCAGGCTAGATTACTCTAATGCCTTATTGATGGCGCTAATAAAAGATATCTTCAAAAACTCCAGGCCCTCCAAAATGACACCATTCACATAATAAAGAGGATTTCCTGGAGAGAGCATAGAGTTCCCTGATCCATTCTTGCTTTTCTTTTCTGTCCCTTTTTTCCTTGTTTGTCCCATTGTGTCTTTGTGCGCCCTCATGCCCACAGGTTTGCGGTGCTATACAAATCAATACATAAAATAAATAAATATCGGGCTCCCTCTCTCTTCTGTAATTAGAAGGATGGTGCCTTAATAAAACCTGTGGCCAGGCCTCCAGGCTTAGCTACATGGAGTAAATTCTCTGACACACTGTGGTGAAAGGATTACCGGGGTTATGCAAGGCTCACTGCAGCCGTTCTCTGATGGCAACAGGTAGCTGTAGAGGGAGGCAAAAAGCTAGCAACAGTTGCCACTGCCCAAACACTCTGTTTTCAACTGCTCACCTCACCAATCACGGCAACAAACACCCGTGAAATGGCTCAACTGGGCCTCTCCTCCTGGCAGCTGCATGGTCTCAGATGTTACTGTGGTTAACAGAAGGCAGGCGGGTGGGGGCTGGAACATCACTGGGTTGGGCGGGCCTACCATTTGTCTGCACCACACTGAGGTCCCGCACAGTTTGCAACAGTACCCCGATTAGAAAGTGATTGGTTCGTTTGTGCACAGTGTGCAATGCAAGCTTATATTTTGCACATCTTCCTCGCTTACACTTTCAATGCCCTTAGGACATACATGCATTATAATTCCCACAGGCAATCATGTACCCCTTCCATTGAAAGGGTGAAGACATTGCTCCATAAAGGCAGCACATTTAGCCGTCGAAATAGAATGATCGTATGCTGTATTCTACGTGAAATGTAGACACAACATTGCAATAGGGCATGCCTTACACCCGTGAAATACAGGGCATAAAGAAAATGTGCATGTACCATAGTCTGCACAGCATTTCAATATTTGAATAAGCAACAAGTAGATACATAAAACACTGCACAACCAGACACACTTTTCCTTACACAATCTTTCAACCAGCTCTAAGCATCAATATACCATTACATAACCTCATTCCACTGGATGCATTTACATTCTGATAACACATGCCACACATCACGTTTTACAAAATGGAAAAAAAAAATAAGTAAACATAAAAACAAACAAAAGCATACACATGTGTAAAAACAACATGCAATATACAGCCAAGAAGGCAAGCACACTGAAACTAACCAAGAAAGAGTTAATCTCTGCCTTGTCTTTCTTGTATCTCAAATTTATTTTCCATTTTATGTTGACTTCTGTCCTACTTCACTTAAGGAATGTGTTCATTGTCACCAGAAACCCTCTTGTGTCCATGTCCATCATGGTCAAAGGGGCCTCCTGCTTTTCATTGGTCCCTTCTTGCATACGCCTGGTTCCACACCTTCCATCAGATCAGATGCTCAGACAGCTTGACGATGATCTTCACATCCTTAACTGGTAACTTGGGAATTTCCCAAACTCTCTGCTCTCTTGCACTGATTTGTCCTCAAATTAAAAATAAACATAGTAAATTGTCTATTTGATTCTTTCTCCAAATCGTGGTAATTTAATGTTAATGTGTGTAGTTTCCCCACTCTGTCTCCACGACAAATGACTAGAGGAGGAATTCTAGGGACCCTGAGAGTGAAGAGGAACATTGTTGACTTGTTTTTCAATGATTTCTAGTGATTCATTAACACAGCCCACCCTGTGAACTGCCTCGGCCTCTGAACACTTCATATGACTACTATGTTGCATAGGTGGCTTGGGGTCAGAGGTTAAGTGCGTCTCCATGTGCATGCCAATCAATGATCGAGCGGGTAGAAGCACAGCGAGCAGGCCTAGAACACCTGGACCTCAGCCTTTCACCCGGTGTATACACTCGAAGGAGCACGCTGGCATAACTGCCACAAGGAATCGATGTACTCGCATCTATGGGTCACAGGACACTGACATATGGGTGACAGAACTGTCAAAATGCGGTGGCAAGGAACGTCCTCCAGTCCTGCGCAATCAATGAGCGAAATTGAAAGGACTTTTGATACTGACACTGTAGGATTCTAATGAAAGGTTCCCCTGCCAAGACGCTCTTTCTCTCGCCTATTAATATAGAGACCATGTGCTCTGGCCCAGTGCAGCAGAGTCGGACAGGCTTTTTTTTCCCTGCACCCTTAGTCCGGGACCCAAATGTAACACCTGTCCCAATTAGGATCCGGCTAGATGGGTTGTTTAGCGCAACCTATGTGGGGAAAAGATAGGTAAAGACACAGGCCCCAGGGTGGCTTAAATATTTTATTTAGTGTATCTGTATTTAGTTTATACAGCTTTTATTAACTGCCTATGGACTGCACCATCCAGCCCCTCTCTGGGTGGTAGGTGAGGCAAAAGAAGATGCTAAAATGATCACTAGCAATTGTACAATAACTAGCCGCTCACGGGGGACATCTGGATACCCCTATGTATACTAATAAAGGCGTGTGCCATACAGATAAAAGGACAATGAAGACCTACGATCAGATATTGAACGAGGGTAGGGTAATAACATGTTTTCTGCTGGAACTGACTTCTTGTTCACCAAGTAGGCATTGATTAACTTGTAAAAGAACACAACAAAGCATTTTCGCCATTTTGACATTGCAGTTGTCAGCATCTGGAAAGTATGTCATGAAAGATTAAATCGTTTTTAAGACTTCCTCTTCTGTTACTAGGATGAAGGAGGATAGTGTGGCCAAGTTACTTAACATAATGGGGGGTCCAAATATTTGATAGATGTTGGTGAGTCTCTAAAGCCTCTGCAGGAGATGTTTTTTTTTAATTATTATTGGAAGAAGACATCCGGTCGTCAAGCAACTTCACTGATGGACTTTGAGAGACATTGTTGATGGAAGAGGCAGTCTACTCTAGAAAAAGTTCAACATCAATTATTTTTAAACATGTGCTTCTACAAAGTGACCATTGCATTCATTATTGTAGCTCCACAGATACTGAATTGTTTAATTGGAGGTAAATACATTTTCCAGCAAATGGGTAGGAGTAACCAAGCATAGCAAGGGAGCCCAAACTAAACAAGCTGCTTTTTTATAGAAATAATGGGTTAAAATATTGTTTTTACAGTGAGGCATATAAGATTCCAGTAGATGCCAAGTCACCAACAGTACACAGGAACATTTTCCAACACATTTTCGCCATTACATGCCAGTATTCTGCCAGTGTAAAATACATTTCTCATGCAGACTGTGCCCATACATGCCCGTGCTGGCTGCACCAATATATGCCAGCATTTTAACATAGGAATCTTTACTTATCCTTTGCCCATGAGACAAGTAATGATAATATAAGAAAACATGTATTGCCTGGCAGGATCCCCATATGAGAAAATATTCCCGATGGCTTTGCCCTTAATGCCAGTAAAAAAAACTATGTTAAGTTAGAAAAGAATATCCTGGCTGGGTGTACAAATGTACCCCCGCCTCTATATAAGCACACTCTACATGCTGGCTTTACCCTTAAGGCCAGTAAACATGCAATGCCATAGTAAGAAAAAATGTCCTTGCTGACTGCACAAATGTACTCTTGCCCCATGTTAAAACACTTATTATGTTCTATTTACCATTAACATGACTAAAACATGTCATACCACACTAAGAAAACAACAAGGCTGCTTGTCTCTCAGTAGTATTCACCCCCACTCAATCCCTCCTCGACGTAATACAACCCATCAAGTTAGCTTTCCCAAAAATGACAGTGAAACTTGCCATACCACTGTAAGAAAGTGCCAGTACTAACTTCACCAATGCCCTCAAACACGAACATTCATCCCCATTTACAAACGCAGTCACAAAACCAAACAGTTTATTTATCAATCAATTATTCACAAGTTCACCCAGAACATTCAAATTGAATTCTCATTCACGCATTCACGCATGTAACCGCACCCATAGACACCTTTTACAATGCACTCTTAATCATAAGGACACTTACAGAGACTTCAGGCACACATTTATATATATATATATATATATATATATATTTTTTTTTTTTTTTTTTTTTTAAATTTATTAGAACTTTACTCGGTGAAAACCAAGTTTTGTCAAAAATCGACAGTAGCGTGTGGTGCAAATGTCCCTTGATAGCAATGGAAATGCGGTGTTGCTGCTTTGCCTCCCCCACCTAGCATGGTCACATTGAACAGGGCTCCTCCACTGGTCACAAGCCTGCTACTGTGGCAGACCACCTTTGAGGTCTTGCTGTCTAATTTGGTCGAACACCAGGTCGATGAGTTTAGCTAAGGCTTCCGACCACTTATTGTTTTCACCGGAAATCAGTCTATTCCACAGATCGTCTGTTTGGAATATCCATAGATTGTCGTCAAGCGCAGGGAGGTACAGATTTCTAGATTCCTTCGTGTTCACGCATTCCATCACCAAATGTTTCAGTGTTTCCGTGGAGTCGTTCTTTTTACATAATCTACAATGTTTATCCCCTCCGCCTCCTCTAATGGCTATGATCTCTCTGGTGGGCAGCAGGTTGAGCCTTGCTCTCATAATCACCATTCTCAGTCCTTTTTCGGGGAACTTGGTGCAGTACTGTAATGGTTTTTTTGCCTTGTTGAAAGTAGGCGGAAGGTGGTTTAGAAGTTTGTTCCCGGTAACATTTTCTATGGTCGTGATCCAATCCAGGTCTTCTATTTTCTTTTTAATTCTGTCGGGGTTTTCTTTTAGCTCTTTATCTGAGCATTCAATTTTTGCCAGATCGTCCCTTCTCCTTTTGGCACAGTTTTTCAAGGCCGTGCACTTCCCAGTTTCGATTTCCTCACGTATGGATGCCACAATGGGTGGCGCATCGGCCATGATGATGTTTCTATATAGGCGCATCGCACTTTGGTCAACCATGGAAGCCAAGGAAAGCAGCCCTAGTTCTCTCCTGATCGCCGGCATGGAGGTGGATTTTGGGAGGCCTAGTACTGCTTTCCACACATGTCCTTCCAGCTTGGCCCACGTATTCCGTGGGAGGTGTAACGAGGTCTCTGCTCCGTAGATTAGCGTCGGCACCACCTTGGCTTTATAGAAAGTTATCGCCGGAAGCAGGGAGAATTTGCCAAATTTGCGGTCAATCGCTCTGGTTATATATATATATATATATATTGCATTTTTCCCTCCAGCTCCAAACTCGCCACCACCTTATCAGCTGCTCTCCAAGCCTCCATATTCCACGCAGACAAAACCCAGGAGGCATGGAGAGGTTTCTGGATTCAGACATGCCTGGTGAAGCCAGAGCACCTGCATCTGACAGGTCCAAGGAGAGCTAATTGAGTGGGTAGACTCACAGGTTCACCCTGCACACATTTAGGCATATAGATCCCCTGCACACATGCCGAATGAACAATGCAGCGCTTGGAAATATGGACAATGCAAGGTTGGAAAGCAAAATGCCATGTGTTGGCTGTTCCTCCATTATAGGTTGTAGGTCAGTGTCCTGCTTCTCATTATGGATGAGCCAGCCCTGGCCCTTGTAATAGCAGGTTTGTGCCCTGCTTTGCCGATGAGCCATGTGGTATGGCTGTGGATATAATGGACCCCTTTCCAATGGCTCTCCGGTGTGCTTCATCAACATTTCAGAAGAAGGAGGTGCTCACCAAACCACTCATTGATGGATAGCTGCCAGGCTGAAACATTCTACTAGTGACTGGAATATCTAGAATCTGCGTCACATTGCTTTCTAGGATCTCAATTATCTGCAGTCGGGTAGTGGAAATGTGAAAGCCTGCGGTTTCAGTGATTATAGGTCACCATGCAGATTTGGGCATGGGCTTGTTAAGCGTCCTGATGTAACCCTTCGCGGAGAGTTGAACGCTTCATCTTGAGGTAAACCTTGCAATAGTCAGGTCAGGAGAGAGTTTGTAGGAGAAAACTAGGTTGAGGCAGTGGCACACTCATGGGCAGGCTCTTTGCAAGCTTAGAGGAACTGATGTAGTCTACATCTGTGGTCAACCCTTGTGTGAAATCTGTTCCTGGTGCTACTCTGCCCTGTGGCAGACTGACAGTTATAATGTAGTGCCCTCACAAGCCAGGAAATAGAAGTTCAAGTCCCTTCCCATCAGCCTCTTACCACCACGCGTTTTAACATTGTCCTTGAACTGTGCCACTTGTGTTACTTGTGATTACTTGTTCATATTGTTTTGTTACTACTTTTCCATTCTTGTTCCCTTTTTTTTACTTTTTCTTGAGCATGCATGTGAGCAATAATAATAATTGATCTCTATCCGCAACAAGCAGCCTTCAAACCCCATCTCTTAAAGGATGTAGGTCTCTACATTTTTAATGTCACGCTAATTATTAGCAGAGATTTATATTTGTTAATTTTTTTTATTGCTTACATTAGTTTAATACAAAACTTTTAGCAAAATAAGTTCTGCCCTAAAGGGATTGTGCACCTCGTCAAAGTGTCACATATTGTCATCTAGTCCTTATTGCTAACTGAGGTGCTCCTCTGTCTCAAGCATTTTTCCAAACATTGTACTGCTGCAATGGTCAGGGCGATCTTTTCTACTCTCAGCAATATTGCCCTCTTCAGCCGAGAGGAAAGGGGTACTTTCCACTATTTTTGCAAAATGATATGTTGTTCATTCAATTAGGGCTGGGCATCAGGTGCAGAGGTAGACAAGATTTTCCAAAACTCTCAGTCTTCTGCAAAACCTGCACAGTGCAGTTTCTGAACCCCTGCTCTCTCTTGCCATAGGATCTCCTTTGAGGGGTATATGTTGAATCTGATCCTCATAAACTACCTTAAGTAGCGGTCTGAAAATGTCTTTATGTAACCCAGTGGTCTTACTTTGTTGCTGGGTGGCGAAACTATTTGCATTTGCTTGCTTTCTCACAGGTCACAATACAGCATCTTTCCCATAGCTTTTTCTTAACTTTGCGTGGGTTGGCCAACAGTTCTTCGAGGGTTGTCCCCAGTTCCTCCATGAGAGATCTACAAGTCTGGTCCCACGAGGTCACCAGGGTACTGGTCACAGACTCAACCTCAGCTTTTCTTAGTGCAAACATCATTGCAGGGCAGACTGCAAAGTATTGAAAAAGGTCAAGGCTTTCCACTCTACTGCTTACTTCAGAGACATTTGCCCCAGCTCCCTTCTGATGATCTGAATTGGGATATATTTGGGGAAGACAAGCGCTCTCTTCCAGAAGTGGCCTTCTAATAATACCAATTGCTTTTTTGGAATGGCTATCAGGGCATCAGCACTTTATCCAACCACAGGAACTGCTTTGGCTCTGTAGAAGTCTATTATTGATTGCATCAAAAGCCACGAAATCTGCGTTTCAAGATTACAACTTGATTCGACAAAGGCACTCCTTTTTTATTTCAATGTTTGAACAGTTTTTATTTGCGCTGATGTTTTTCAGATCTGGACTCCCAGGTACCACCTCAATTTTCTTAGATCCACATTGCCAAGGGAATGGTTCGTTCTGTTTCCCTCTGCTCTTCTGCAGGACAAGGATCTTTGTCTTTCTTGTGTTCACCTGTAGGTTGATTAGGACACTATATTCCTCCAGTCGATTTAGTTGTCTTTGCAGGCCTATAGAGGTAGTATCAAAAAGGGCCAAGACATATACGTACAGGGGTTGACAGACTTTTGCTCGACCAATTTTTGATTGGAAACACATCACGCCATTCATAGAAGTCTATTATTGATTGCATCAAAAGCCACGAAATCTGCGTTTCAAGATTACAACTTGATTCGACAAAGGCACTCCTTTTTTATTTCAATGTTTGAACAGTTTTTATTTGCGCTGATGTTTTTCAGATCTGGACTCCCAGGTACCACCTCAATTTTCTTAGATCCACATTGCCAAGGGAATGGTTCGTTCTGTTTCCCTCTGCTCTTCTGCAGGACAAGGATCTTTGTCTTTCTTGTGTTCACCTGTAGGTTGATTAGGACACTATATTCCTCCAGTCGATTTAGTTGTCTTTGCAGGCCTATAGAGGTAGTATCAAAAAGGGCCAAGACATATACGTACAGGGGTTGACAGACTTTTGCTCGACCAATTTTTGATTGGAAACACATCACGCCATTCATGGATGCTGTCAAGTCTGAGATGTAAAGATTAAAAAGGGTTGGTGCTAATGGGCAACCTTGTTTGACACCTCGGCCTATCGGGATCTTATCACTCATGAGTATGGATGCATTCAATCGAATTCTACAGGAAGAGTCTGTGTGCATCGCCTTTAGATGGTCAACTATGTCTACATGGCAGTTCCATGACATCAGCTTGTTCCAGAGTTGGTTTCTACTAATTTAATTGAAAGATTTAGATAAGTCATTGAAGGCTATATAGATTCTCTGTTCATCAGAAGTGAAAGGAGAACAATCGGTGGAGAGTTCCCCAGGCCTTTTACAAAACCTGACTGGAACGGACCTTAATGCCCCTCGCTCAGTGACCATTTGCCGAGTCTTTGTAGGAGCAATGTGGCAAAGAGTTTCCCCAAAACATCAAATAAAGCGATTTTGCGGTAGTTATTCGTGTTGCCCCTATCTCCACTTTTAAAGATCAGGACCACATTGGCCTCCTTCCATGAATTTTGCAAGCGTCTCATTTCCAAAACATTTTTCAAAATTTGGTCCAAGGCGTAGGCCCAATTTCCGGGTTTTCTTTGAGAGTAATGTTTGAGAGGTCATTTTGGCCTGGAGCTCGGGAAGATTCAGATCACTTTATTAGATTGACTAGATCGGTCTAATCGTATGGGAGGTGCCAAGACAGTGGATTGTACATAATCTCCTCCACTGTGTACCGCTCTGTGAATGAGGCTGAAAAGAAACTAACCCAGACGCTTTACGCAACTCCATTTATTAGTGGTGCGTTCCTGCACTCTCCAGTTGAGTTGATGATAGCCCAAGTATCAGGTATGTTTTTTTGTTCTAGAGTTCCTCTGAGCATCTCTCCGGATCATTTCTTTCTTATGGCCCCTGAACCAGTTATTGGATTGTTTCTTTAGTCTCTCTATGTCTTCCGATACAGAGCCCGTTTTAACATAGCCACGGCCTGTCTTAAAGCTCTCTTTTTCAGGGTTACCTCTGTCGTATTCATGGTGGTGTCCTATTCCGGGTCTCATACTATGCGAGTTCTGTACCAGGTATGGGGCTAGCAGCGAGACATATTCTGCTGTCGGGTGGTACAAAGAGAGTTTTCTTGAAAAGACATTTCCTGATAAAGTCAGACCCAGCTTCTCTACATCCTGCTTTGACATATTCAGTCTGCATCTCTTATTTGTGAGTTTTACTTGGACAGGTGCAAATTGATCAGGCCTCGCCTGACAACCCCTCCCACTCAGCACATTTTAAGCAGGTTATGATATTACGTTTGTATTACTAGGAAGGAGGTTATTAAGACGACCAGGTCTCATGATACAAACACAAAATCAATTACAGATGATTGTATTCCCACTGCCAGGTTAGAGGACATTGATTTCGGTTTTAAAGCGGCCATTTAAAAGATGTAGATCCCGGGAATAGATTAGCAAGTTCCATTTTTGACTTCTCTGTATCTGTTGAGAGCGTACCGTTGAGTTATTTCCTTGCTCCTCAACCTTTCTCATCCCACACAGTGAGTTTAGGTCGCCATACGATGATTGAGGGATTCTCCTGGCTGTATGCATCATTTGTGTCTTTGGTAATGTTGTTGGTCATTTTCTTTATTGCGGTCTTCACAGGGCTCAAATAGGTGTTGATTAAGGACAGATGTTTACTACATGATGCCAAACCCTTCTTGTTGTGCTGTCTTTTCTTGAAGATGGTTTGCTCTATGAAAGGCCCGCAATTGGTAGGCTTTACTACCTCAACATTAATTCCCGACCTAGCCAGGGTCAAAAGACCCGCCCTGCCGTTGGTCGTCTTATGCCAGTTGAAATTGCCAGGTTTTGAAAAAGCTGCAAAGCCATCCAGTGTTGATTTATTTGTTAGCCATACTTCTTGGAGGCAAATAAATTCTGCATCAGCCCAGGGTGTCTCACCTTTTTCCATCAAATGTGAGAACCCCTGTGTGTTCCAGGAAGCCGAGATTTATATTTATATATTTTGAGTGGATGATCATCACTCAATGATATGCTTGGTAGGAGAGTAGTCATTGCATTGTATTTGCACCAGGCGTTAATGTCTGTTTTTTTCTTCTGTGCAGATTAGTATCTTACTGCTGTGTTTTACTATTTATTTATTTTTTGCTATGAACCATTTCAGGTCATGGATTTAGGTGCGGTTAGGAAAACAGTTAAGGTACATAACTTTGAGTTGAGCCTCAGCCTGACCACTGGAATTGCAGGCAATGAGACAACACACATGAGCGTTGGCCAGTCTCTGTTGTTTGGTCATGTAGTCTTCACTGGTACTGATAGCAGGGGGCGACTAGCACTTTGAAGGAGAAAAGATACCGGAGATGATAGGAAATAGAAGGAAAGGATCGTCTTGGTGGCTGTAGGAGGGGACCGCGTGGTGACATGTCTTGCTCTACTTCTGGTAGAACTTGTGTATCAGCAAGCAATTGTGAAATGCCACTCATCATTCATACAAGTTCCAATGTAATGGAATTGGAAAGGATTTGAAGCAATAGGATATCAAGCTCGCTCACAAAGCAGCATGGGCCATGCCTTGTTTGGTTCACTGCAGTGTCTCAGTGCCCTATCAGCATACTCCCCTGTGCATGCAAGCCGCAGCATCACTCCCCATTTTCCTAGGCAAGCAGAGGCATGAGTGATACAAGTTTATTGTCAGTGCTTGTTCTGCCCCCTAGGTGTCATGGTGGAAACACACATTTTTATCTAATAAAGAGGGTTTTCACTTGTCACCTCGAAGTACTGAGTTACATTTGGGGATCGTTCTGATAACAATCTTCTAGCGCGGGAGCTCACATGCACACTCTCCTGCATCTGAAATCCTGCCCAGGGACCCACGATGCTGACAAGGGCTGTGCTTGCAAGAGCGACTAAGCGTGGAACCACATGGAATCACCAACCCACACCAATGCAAACCGACACTCACTGCAAAACAATGGGGAATCCAGAGCGAGGGAATACTATGCAACTGACATAGTAAGATGCACCCGCCTCCTGCACCACTTCTGCTAAACTCTGAACACCACTTCATATTTAGAGACGTATGCCTCCGACTGAGGGAGCTTGCCTTTCAAATAATGAGGGAGCTCCCCCACACTGGTCGCGAGCTGCTTTTTGTTCTTCCAGTTTGCACGCACTCCTGCCACTTCTCTGGGGCAACCTTTCTCCTGTCCCATCTCTGAGAGGAATATGTTTCAAATCAAATCAAATCAAATTCTTTAATGTGATACAGTGTGAAATAATTTCAAACTTTACACATATAATTTACATATTACAATTAGATATAGTACAAATATTAAAACATATTCCATTCAACCGTGAACACATATATATTAATAAAATAAAATCATACTGCAATACATGGAACCTTTATATTGTCCACTTGATTGCTATTACCACACGGATTCACTGTGCACTCCCTTAGGCATCATCCATCCTGTGATGATTCCAGTTCGCATTTTAGTTCCAATTCAACTTGTTGCCAGATGTTATATAATGCGACGAATAGGTGCATATTACTAGTATTGGTACAATACAGCCAAAAGGGCATTTCAGGAATGGTCGCATGATCGTGCACAAAATCCCCCAAATGACGTATAATTATTGCTCTCAGTGCAACACATCCAGTGAGTACATGTCTAGCTGTCTCTAAACATTCTGTGATTTTACAGAGGCGACATATACGTTTATCTATCGGGATTTTTTCCCAAGCGCCTCGCTTAGACAGGGTCGGTAGTTGCTCACATCTAAATAGGATAATAAAACGTCTAAGTCTACTGGAGGGGGACAGGGATAAGTAAGCTTGAGGCTTCATGTAACTAAACAAGCGATATTTAATAGATTGGTAGGACCTAAGAGTGCTTAGGTGGGCAAAGTTCTCAAGCCAATCCCATAAATCCACTTTTTTACCCAATATATGAAGGGTTTCCCTGGAGACCAGATTCCCTCTTAGGATCCATCCAATCTCAGTAAGAAATGCAGTCATGTCTTTATGTAAGGGTGACGTAGAATATTTTTTGGTCACCTCTTGGTGGATTGCAAAGAGTAGGGGATTAGCAGTGTCATTTGTCATCTTGAGATGGAAGCCAGCTCTTTTCTTCAATACCATGGCTTTGAGGGACAATAGGCCCAATTCTAATCTAATCAGGGCCATCGGCACCCCTTGGGGTAAACCCAGAATCCGCCTCCAGAAATTGCCCTCCAGTATTTGTAGCCATCCAAGATCCATCGTATGCAGAGCATCAAGGCCATATATAATCATAGGTGCCATTACTTGGATATAGAGCTGCCGCGTTCCCCAGAGAGTGAAACCGCCCTGTTTTTTTGTAAACGAGGCGATAAGCGAGGTAACTTGCAGCGCTCTTATACTCCGCCCTTGTCTACAAAGTGAGTAGTCACCGAGGGGCTCAATGTCAATGCCCAGATATCGATACGAAGGAGCATAGGGTATAATGCTTCCGTGAACTATCAGATTTACCCGAGTTGTTTTTTTTCTAGTGAATCTTAGGACTTTTGTTTTATCTAAATTAATCCTTTAATGTGATACAGTGTGAAATAATTTCAAACTTTACACATATAATTTACATATTACAATTAGATATAGTACAAATATTAAAACATATTCCATTCAACCGTGAACACATATATATTAATAAAATAAAATCATACTGCAATACATGGAACCTTTATATTGTCCACTTGATTGCTATTACCACACGGATTCACTGTGCACTCCCTTAGGCATCATCCATCCTGTGATGATTCCAGTTCGCATTTTAGTTCCAATTCAACTTGTTGCCAGATGTTATATAATGCGACGAATAGGTGCATATTACTAGTATTGGTACAATACAGCCAAAAGGGCATTTCAGGAATGGTCGCATGATCGTGCACAAAATCCCCCAAATGACGTATAATTATTGCTCTCAGTGCAACACATCCAGTGAGTACATGTCTAGCTGTCTCTAAACATTCTGTGATTTTACAGAGGCGACATATACGTTTATCTATCGGGATTTTTTCCCAAGCGCCTCGCTTAGACAGGGTCGGTAGTTGCTCACATCTAAATAGGATAATAAAACGTCTAAGTCTACTGGAGGGGGACAGGGATAAGTAAGCTTGAGGCTTCATGTAACTAAACAAGCGATATTTAATAAATTGGTAGGACCTAAGAGTGCTTAGGTGGGCAAAGTTCTCAAGCCAATCCCATAAATCCACTTTTTTACCCAATATATGAAGGGTTTCCCTGGAGACCAGATTCCCTCTTAGGATCCATCCAATCTCAGTAAGAAATGCAGTCATGTCTTTATGTAAGGGTGACGTAGAATATTTTTTGGTCACCTCTTGGTGGATTGCAAAGAGTAGGGGATTAGCAGTGTCATTTGTCATCTTGAGATGGAAGCCAGCTCTTTTCTTCAATACCATGGCTTTGAGGGACAATAGGCCCAATTCTAATCTAATCAGGGCCATCGGCACCCCTGGGGGTAAACCCAGAATCCGCCTCCAGAAATTGCCCTCCAGTATTTGTAGCCATCCAAGATCCATCGTATGCAGAGCATCAAGGCCATATATAATCATAGGTGCCATTACTTGGATATAGAGCTGCCGCGTTCCCCAGAGAGTGAAACCGCCCTGTTTTTTTGTAAACGAGGCGATAAGCGAGGTAACTTGCAGCGCTCTTATACTCCGCCCTTGTCTACAAAGTGAGTAGTCACCGAGGGGCTCAATGTCAATGCCCAGATATCGATACGAAGGAGCATAGGGTATAATGCTTCCGTGAACTATCAGATTTACCCGAGTTGTTTTTTTTCTAGTGAATCTTAGGACTTTTGTTTTATCTAAATTAATCTTCAGGCCATTTAATTTCGCATAGTCCCACAGGGCGGAAGCAGAGCGTCTCAGACCACCAATGGTAGTATCGAAGATCACCAGATCGTCTGCATAAGCTAACACTATGCAAGGTATCTTACCAACTTTGGGGGGACAGTTGTTAGCCTCGCACAGGGCTACCGGGATGTCGTATACATAGAGGTTATAGACAAGGGGTGCAGTAACACATCCCTGCTTTACCCCACAGTCTTGATTTATCTTTCGTGTTAGATTGCCTTCCTGATCGAGTCTGAGGCAGGCCGAAGTATTGTGGTGTAGTAATTTCAGGTAGTATAACAAGCCGGGCGGGCATCCCAATTTCTCTAGTTTCGCCCATAACCTCATTCGGGGGATGGTATCAAAAGCTGCCTGAAAATCGATGTATAGAGCATACAGCGGAGGCTGTCCCTTACTAAGCGCCCGTGAGCGAAGTATGTCCATAACCAGAAGATTGTGGGAAGTGGAGAAATCTTTCCTAAATCCACATTGGAATCTACTAAGAATGTTACACTTATCCGCCCATCTCTGTAACTCACTGAGGACTAATGAGGAGAAAAGCTTGCCCGAGGCATCTAACATAGATAATAATCTGTAGTTATTAGGCTCCATGCGGTTGCCCTTTTTGAATACTGGTATCAAAATGGCAGTTTGCCAGGAGCAGGGTATTTTCCCCTGCTCTAGGATTTTCTTAAAGAGCAGGGATAGCAGATCTGCCCAAAATAGAGGGTGGCTCTTGATCACTATGTTAGCCAGGCCATTAGGGCCAGGTGCTCTAGATGCCTTAAGGGTAGCTATCCTCTCCAATATTGCCTCAGGTGTGACAGAAAAAGGTGGACGTGGGGGTACTATTCCCCCAAGATTCCTTGGGGTTTCTGACCCTCCAATATTCCTTTCCAATAGGAATTTTTCCCATACCACCCTGCTTATAGGATTGATTAAGGGACCTTTAATCTTCTCCCTATTCTCATTTAGGAGTGCCCAGATACCACGGGAATTTCTAGTGCAGATAGTTTGCACTAGTTTTTGATACCTATTATTTTTCTCACTGTTCTTGATATATTTAATTTCTGCTCTATATCGATTTTTGATTTTCCTAATTTTCTCACGATGCATAGATCCAGGTAAATTCATCAATTTCAATCTTCGGGTAGCTGCTCTTAGTCCTCTCTTGGCATCCCTAATTTCCCTGTTATATGGAGGTATTACTCCCCCTATTTTTAGCGTTGATCGCTTATTTGCCACGGCATGTTTACATGAGAATCTGGATATCCAGTCCTCAATCTCATTGATCGACATACATTCAAAATCATGGAAACCCGAGGATGCAATAGTTTCAAGTGATTCTTTGGCCATGCTGATATTTCTTTCTGACCATACAATTCTGGTTCCTGTCACATTAGTTTGGATGGTGCCAATGTTCGAAGGCATCTGCGGGTATATTGGAATATTTAAAGTACACTGCAATGAGGCATGGTCGCTCCATTCATTGCGCCCGACAGTCATATCCACTACTCTTGTCTGCAGCTCCGGGCACATAAATATATAGTCCAATGTACTGACTGACTTTCCATTTGTCCAAGTGGGTTTCCCCGGCCGGTCACCCAAAGTTCGGCCATTTATCATGGCCATGTCCCAAGCTCCAAACAATTGTAGCCAACCCTGCCCCTCAGCGTCCATTTTCTCATGAGTCATAATGCACCTGCTGTTCAGGTCCAAGTTGGGGGGTAAGCGTGTTTCATCAATCATATGACAGTTAAAGTCCCCCATGATCATTACAGCCACATTTCCTGTTTTTAGCCACCAAGTCGACAGCAGATCTTGTATCGCTTCCTGCAACAGGTCCCGAACCCGTGCACCTGGGGGGTTATAAAGATTAATTAATAGGTACCGTCCCGGGCCTCTGTCGTCATGGAGTTCGATTTCCACCGCTAGTAACTGCTCCTCTGCTTTGCACTTAATTTTATGAGATACAATAGAATTCACTATCCCAATTAATAAACCCCCAAAAGGACGTCCACTGCTACCACGCTTGGCATCTGCTTGATATATGGTATAGCCATCAAGTAACCACGGATCCAGTAACCATGACTCCTGGAGGCAGATGCAGCTATATTGTGCCAATAATTCTGCGGACCCCTTTGGTCTTAGTAGATGAGAAAAGCCTCTACAATTCCAGGAAAGTATTGTTAGGCATCAATGCTTCTTTATTAATCGCGGGATAGCTTCTAACAATGTTTTTAGAGCTTGTTGTATTTCAATAAGAGCAGGGTTGCCATCTTGCATAGATTTAGTTGCAATCTCATCCTCCGTAGGTTTAGAGGCCATCTCCACCTCGGGTGTTGAATTAACTTCTACTTCCTGGATTGATTGCTCCTCCAGAGGGTCCACATCAATTGCAATGTCCACTGCTATAAGCTCTGTTTTATGTTTCTTGATCAATTGGGCTGTGGACGAAAACATACAATGTATGGCTGATACATTCGGATTAGGGCATCCCAGTGGTTCGATGAACATAAAATCCTCTGTTTTCAGGACACGCAATTGCGGTATATGATATAATCTTTCCAACAGTTCCGAGCGTGCTAACCAGGGATTTTTGCCACTAGGATATAGATTCTTAATGAAGATTATGCGATTAGTGGTATCATCATTCTCTATTTTTTTCTGGTCTATTGATACTATCTCCCCAGGGTTTATCGATACCGATGCCTCGTGTATGCATTCCACCTGTGGTTGTATACTGGTCTCCAGAACTGATTCATCACACATCACAGATACTTCATTATCATCCACTTTATCAGCCTTCTTTTCAGGTATCAGCCAGTCTGACAAGGAGCCCCTAGCCTTAGCTGCCCGTTGGGCTGCTCTCATCATTCTTTTTCTGGCCTTTTTCGTTCGTGTCTCCAGTACAGGTTTAATCCCTGGTGTGGGATGTTGAACATCTAAGGCCACCAAGTTATTCTTCTCTGCCTTTTTTGCACGTCTGCGTTGTTTTCGTGTGAGAGGTAACCTAAGTCTAGGTTCCTGCTCCTGTTCATCCGCCTCCTCCAAGGGTATCTCCAGTATGCTACTGTTGTTAGGAGCCTCCGGGGCATCTATCTCCTCCATCTCCATTTCTTGTTCATTGATCTCTTCACCTGCACATAGCGCTGCTGATAGATTACTATCTGCATCTTCACGGGGTAGATCTTTAGTGTCCAAGTACATTGTGATGGCATTTGTATTAGCCAGAATGCGCCCCGACATCTGGAGCAATATCTTGAGGGCAAATTGTAATGCCGCTACCGACGATTGCAATTCAATTATCTTGTTTGCGCTAGAGTGGACCTCGATGTTATCGTCCGTCCCATTAACAGGGTCATCCTCCATCGATGTCATTACTAAATTAGGTGAGACAGACAGACGTTCACTCCTTCCATCCACCTGATACACCCCTGTAGAACTGTTCACACAATTATCTTTGGGGATAGTTATGGAGCTTGTTGGTCGCGGTGAAATTGGTACCCGCATCCCTCTCTGTATAGACAGACAGAGCTCCAGCAAGGAATTATTGTCGATATCTTCAAAATTAGTGATATCAGGGGGATGTTCGTCCTTATCTTTAGATGCAATTGTTTCCTCAATTGCTGTTGAGTTAATAGCAGGGGGTGGGTTCACCGGGAAAAATTCAGTTATGGCTCCTTGAGACACCGGTTGATTGTGTTTAGCATTCTTTTTGGCTTTGCCCACTTTCTTTACACACTCTTTAGCCTCCTTAGTCGGTAGGCACTTGGGTTTCCTCAAGTTGTATATCGAGTGGAGGGCTCTACGTCCCCGCTGCATGTCTGTGATATTAATCACACTGTTTCCTAGACTCCACCGATATCTATTATTCCCAATATATGGGGTATATTGTACAAGTAGTTAGGTAACTGTGGTTAGGTAAATTCCCCTAACTCCCCACCCACAGTGTTGACTTCCTACTCTTATTTTGTGCTCCCCATGCCGGATCAAAGGCCCAGACCCAGGCCCACAGTCTCCGTATGGGTTTCAACAATTTCCCTCAGTGAGGTGCTTAGGGTATGCTCACCCCCCAGTTAACCAATCTGGGGGCAACCAAATCCCATTCACAGGCAGGCCAGGGAATCACAATATTATATCCCACGTACTCGTGTAATCCGCCGAAACGCCATCTGTTCAATGTGAGCGTCGGCGAGTTCACTCCTCCGCCCCCAGTTCACTGGGCTCGTTAGCTCACCTTAGTACGCAGACTGCGCAAGAGACGGCGTCGGCGTAACAGGCAGTAAAGGCAGGAAAATTGCAGCCCAGGTCCTCGTGGTCAACTCCAGTTTTCCGTCGGCGCCCAACGCCCAACGCAAAGGTCCTAATCCGGCAACGGGTCCCGTGGTCCGGCGGGTCACAGCTGACAGCTCCCGCTATCCGCGCGCCGCACTCCGCACGTCGCCGGTATTGCCTTCACCGCCTCTCGCCTCTCGCCTCTCGCCTCTCGCCTCTCGCCTCTCGCCTCTCGCTTTCCTAGCGAAGGAATCAGAGTAAAGGACCTCGCACACAGCGTGTCACGTGACTATCAAGCCGGCACCGCTAACATACGAGTACAAGTGAGTACGAGTGATTGCGGTCGCTTCCGATAGTCCAATATGTTTCCCAACAGGTGGCATATCATTGCTGCCAGAGCAGCCAGTCAGTCGGAAGCCAGTTACTCAAATCTCTCCCTTCGGGTGGCAAATGTTGTGCTGAAAGGGCATCGTTGCACCCTTTTGCTATTCTAATTGTTTCTCTCTGAGGTGTGAACTGCAGCACCCACATGTGTTCTATACTCGTTGGCTTGATGAATCTGGGTAACCCTGTCTTTACGTACGATGGAGCTTGTTACTGGTGTTGACTGTTACAAGCGGCCTTTGGTGTGTGTCAGTCTGGTTCACTATTGGTGCTTGAATAATCTCCCTCTTGACATTTTCGAATAGCCCTTGTTGGTCAGATCCCCAATATAAAAGCGTGGCTTTCTTTAGGAGGTCATGTAGGATATGACCTCAAAGTGAAATTCTGTCCAGATTTTTTGTGAAAATCCACACAAGCACAGTAATGAAGTGATTTCTTCATATGTCTCTGGGGAGCTGGCATTCCTGACAGCTGTAGAACAGTTTCAATGGATCTATGTGATCACTGCGCCGCCCGCAACTGTGACGCCGAAAATGCCGACGGCAGTCACGGCGCGGCGCAGTGATCATATGGATCACTGTGCCCGCTTCCCCTGGCCTTCATTACCCCTCCCAACCCCCACCCCACTTACCTTTTACGCACTCTTTGATCCTGCGGTGTCAGCTCTTCCCACTAACGTGGGTTGGAGCTGATGCCGCAGGGTGCTTTTTTTTCTTCATTTATTAACGCGTTCCCGCTTTCCGATATGGTATGCGGGGGACACCCCTGGAACCCCAACCCCCATTACTGCACCCAGGAAGACCAGGGGACACCCCCGCAACCTCGCTCTGCTTGGGCGCAGTAAATGTCACCCTCATTTTGTGGGCCTCCAAGTCGCAGTGACTGTGGGGACGCACAAATGAGGGCGACATTTTTGTATGATACCGCTTGAATGTCTCTTCCTAGAAGTGAGACCCTTATTTAGCAGGGTTGGGAAGCTGGCTTTCAGGGCGAGCAGGTGCTCTTACGCCATCCCAAAAAAACCAAGGATGTCATCCTGTAAGAAGGCAACGTGGCTGACCCCCATTCAAGATATATCCCATGATGCGCTGGAGGGCAACTTATGCACTGGCTAGCCCAAAAGACATTCACATGAATTGAACATGGCTGAATGGAATTATGAAGGTGGCCCTGATCTTTGAGCAATTGCCAGTCCTACCTGGTGGTATGCTGATTATAGAGTGTGGAGAATAATCTTGCTTGCTTTGTGAGCAAACATTTTCACCGATATTCTGTAGAGTATGAGAATCCTGCAGGATGTTTATCTTTAAGAATCTCAGGTCTACACACATCCGTTGCAGGCGTGGGCTGGGAACCAAAATAGGCCCTGGAACTAATTTTCAAAGTGGCCCCATATTACACATTTTCAGCAAGTCCAACTGTTTTCCTATGAGAAAACATTGAAATAAAATCGGTAACCACACAATGGAAGCGCAGGGTACAGAGGCCTACCGGGAAATATCCAGAGTTCCCTATAGACCAGTCCACCCCTGATATGTTCCTTTTATGGCAGCCACAACAATTTGGGCAACCACTCTAAGGATTTGGCAGTCTATATCTCATATTACTCTTAGAGCTTGGAGAGTTGCTCTTCATGTTTTTCGTGTAGGTGCAGAGTGGCAAAGTGTTATGTTTGAGCAAAATCCGGTGTTAGACACCAAATCGATTTGCCAAGCCCTAAGTTAAAGATTGGCAGAAGCCTTCTCATGATGTCTGTTTTGTGGTCATAATTGGTTCAGCGGCTTATTAATAGAACTTGTTCTGGACGTCTGGGTTTCAGGGTCACTTTGAAGTCGGCATGGTTTTCCAAGCTTATATGGATACCCCCGTTGTGTCTACTAATATTCTCCCTATGGTTTCACCTTTATTTGTATTGCATTATTGATTGGCCCATAGAAAGTGTGCTGGGAAGAACGAATCAACCAGCAGGGGAGAGTCAATATATCTGACTGTGGCCAGTACTTCGAGTTGTGGTGAACCTTTCTGCTTTTCCAGTTCTTGGACCATAAGCATGGTGTGGTGCATGTCGTACCTGAGTTTGATGTTGAATTCACTCGGGTTGTTATGTAGGGTAACTGTGTTTGTCTACATTGGTCCTCTTGGCAGACTTGGCCAAAGTGATTGTTCCTCTCGCAGGAAGAGCACCATTTTCACCAGGCTGGACCGTTTCATGCAGAGGAGCTAAGTGATCTACTGCCCTAATGGTAGCAGGCTCTGCTCTTCAGTTCCCAACTGGCAGCTTGGCCTCCATCATTGTGCTGGCTGATGTGCTGCCATAGGCCTTGTTTCTTTCTCTTACAGTACTTATGAGGTCGCTGCTTTCTGCCACTCTTTCTTTCTTTTCTCTGGTAATGGCAGAGTCCCATGCCATGGATTCTTCTGCATCACTGGCTATGGTTAATGCCTGCTCAAGTGAGGGGTCTGATGCCTGCCACAGCCTCTCTCTAATTTGGTCGCAATGTGTGTGTACCATGATTTGGTCCCGTATGTTTGACCTCCTCTAGGAAGTACCAAAGTCACAAGTGGCAGCGATCTTGCATAGGGTGGGTGTCTACATGTTCGTCAATGGTTTTGCCTTGTTGTTGGTATCTAGTATAAAAGAGGTGCCTTTCCATTACTGCATTGAATTTGGTGAGTTAATTACTTCTTATCTATTTTGGCAATGGTGTTTTGGAATGTATCCTGTTGTTGGTCTTGCAAGGAAAGGACAGCTGGCGGGTGTCTGCAGCATTGCTGGGCTGCTCACCCCAAGTAGTGCATGAGGATGGCTGTCGGCTTCACTGCTGACTCGTTGGTTCTGGACATGGCTTCTAGGCACATCATTAACTCAACTTTTCCTCTTTTCCAGAGAATCAGAAGGACTTCTGGTTTCTGAAGACATGTCGTTTGTGGGTGGAGGCGAGTCATGTTTTACTGTGATTCTAGTGGACGTTGCTCTCACTTTGCTTGGATTTGGTGGCTGGTCCATGGTTTGGTCTCCGTGTGCTTGCATTCTTGTGGTGATTGGCAGGCTTGCTGGGAATTGGGAGATGACCGCTGATGTGGGCATCTGAGGGTAGCATTGTGGTTGCTAGTGAACGGCGATTCATCATTTGCTGGGCTGCCCGCGGCTTGCAGGAGATGGTGCCATAGAGTGTTGCGCTGGAAGCTGTCGCGTGGTGGGTGCGTCAGTTGCAGGCCCAGATCTGGAACGTGAATTGACATAAACATAACATAATACACACAGCATGTAGACTGCATTTAAAGTAATCAAACAGAAAACATGTTTCTCCTTCTTCGTGGGAAAGAGTTCATTAGCTTTGTATGTAAATGGCCATCTGCATTCGTTTGGCCATCTGCCATTTTTATTATCCTTAAGAATACGAATAATATGCCACTTTACTTTAAATTAGTGTTGACTGCTACATCTTCATGTTTAGATCTCTTCGTAACCGCTTTTGCATTGTTCGAGGAATGGGTTTAGTTTTTGGCTTCTTTTGGAGGGGTGCTGTGTTTCTCCTTCAGTTCTGACGCAGCAAAATTCATTCAGAGGCACGGGCGATACAAGGCTCATGGCTGCCGCAGGCCACTACCCACACTTATCGAATACAGAGGGTTATTTCTAACCTCCAGCCCTCGCAGTATTAATGCTGTGTGTGCGTCTATATCTATATATCTTATATAACAAGCCTTGCCGCGTGGGTGCACTCCCTTGCACTCTCCTGTACCCCCATAGCGCCATGACATCACATTAGGACTAATGAACACAACAGAGATTGCAATTGTCTTTCCAGTTGCACAATAACAGGGTATGACCAGGCGGAGGAAGAGGGTGAGAAGGTCACTGGGTATGGCGATCAAGGGTGGCTGCAACGACCAGGTATGTGCCCCTGCCCCATATCGGCTGGCATGGTGGGCAAGGGGCAGGCCTGGAATCCTAGCAGCTGAACGGCTAGCCCAGGCAGCCAAGAGCGTGCCTTTCAATTCCATCAGTGCTAACAATTCACCAACGCCACTGCATTTCAACAAAAAGCAAGTTCCATTCCGGATAGATTAAAATGTTGCTTTTAATCAAAGGACATGTCCCTTCTGGGCACTGTCACCCCTCATGAGCTTGCTGCCATCGCACTCAACTTCCAATGAAATATTGCCCTTTTTACAGAAATATTTTCAAACAATGAGATAAGCTTTATTTTTTTGGATACAGCCCAAGATAGAGGAGAGGCACAGGGCGTCGATAAATCAAACCGGAGACATAAGGTCATTGAATTTTACATTAATACAGGGAACGGAGGGGGGTGCATGGAGCGGGAGCAGCGAGGAGGGCTTCTAAGTGACCGAGGAAATGTCAAATCTGATTTGAAAAAGAAACAATTGCCGCAGTGGCGCTGCGGCCTCGCCAGGGTGGGCCCTGCTTCTGCCAGTGATCGGACGTGCATGCCAAGTAGACACCCGATACCGCCCTCCTCTGCATGCTTCACGGAACTTGCACTGGGGCACTGACAGCCCCAATGGATTTCACATGAGTGCTACATGTACTGCACATTTGTGCCGTGACACAGTGGGTCAGCTCCGAGCTTTACCCCCACCCAGGTGTCCACCATTTTCCAACACGTCACTGACTGACACGTCTACATCAGCCGACAACCTCATCGCTTGTTCCAGGGCTTCTCCCAATTCTCATGGCTGACCCAGCAGTGCTATTCCAATGCAAACCGCCTCGCTCTCGCGTCTGAGCAGGCGGTAATCATGCACCCTATTGTTATTAAATGCGTCCCACCCGCGCAGGAGCATTTAATAGCAAAAGGGCACCTGCCGCACATTCTCTCACTATGCCAGCTCGGCGGAGCCCTTGGAAGACTCCCCCGAGCTGGCGTGGCCAGGGGCTAATGGTGCCCTGGGGGGCATGGCGATCGGGGCGGTCGCCCGGCCCTCCCTGCCCTAAGACCGGCCCTGCCCAGCACCACCACTGACCCAGCGCCTCGCTTTCTTACTTCACGGCCATCCACATAGGAGCAACAAAGCGCAGCCTTCGAATCAAACAGACACCTCTCCAGAATAGTACTCTGGCACCCAGCAACAAGGATAAAATTGCAGAGGCTTGGGGGAGTGCAGGGGAAGTGCAGGGGTAACACTTCAAATGTTGGGAAAGCTTACTTGCGCGGGGGGATCTTACTTCTTTGCACATTTTGAGACGGTTCTAGTGCAGACTCCATGTTACAAGCAGTTAACTCTCTCCTTCACTTCTGAACCCACAAACTCAGAACTGCTCAAATAATGAGCTGTCTCCTGTACCCCCTCCACCTTTGCAATCAATCCTGTGGCATGCAAGTACTTACACCCCATCATAATTTCAACTGCCTAAATAAGTGTGCATAGGAATGCAGGTGCTAACAATGAACCGATGTACATTGGTATTTGCTGATACTTTGTTAACTGAGAAGCCGCAGCGCCGTTTACTGTCTGTATTCTGTTATGTCCTAAATTAAGCCCGATCTGCCCAATGACGTTCACCCACTGCTGACACCACAACTCCCGATGCGGTCCCATACAATGAAGTGAAGTGGGGACGGTGCATTGTTCTGCCCACCCACACACCCACATGCAGTCATGCACGCCATGCATGGTGTAACACGGAGAATGAGTCACTTTGCCAAAATAAACAGCGAGCGCACGAAAGCACAGCATGATGTGGCACCATTGAGGCCTGTCTCCTGTCTCTTATTGCTGCTTGATCTATCCTGCAGCAGAGACCACGGGGAATTCTTAACAAGACACTCTGAATAAAGACGGAGTGCCAGGTAGATCCTGAAAGAGCAATCTTTCAATCTCTTTGAGAGCACCGCACGGCACCGGAAGGTGCCAGAGGTGCAGACCGGCCAGCCTCCTGTTAGGGAGAGCACAATTAACAACCATCTGTGCAACCGCTGTGTGGGCTCCTGCAGAGCTAGATGCCGAACGACGTGCCTCAAAGTCTCAACGAATCAGAGTGGAAAGCAGGTGAAGATGAGCAAGGGAACTCGTCCTTGGAGTGGGGGACATTGGTCTAGCAAAGACCTCCTGGCCACAAGGAAAATGTAACCTGATATTTGAGAAACAACTACTCACAGTGACTGCCAAGCAGGGCAGCCTGGTCGCGGTATGTCGAGAGCACGTCTCCATCAACAGGAACCCATTACCTCTATAAACCAGTGGATTCGTTGAAGGGAGAGATTCCATGATGGGAATGCTGTCCCAGAAGACAAAGGAAAAGAAACAGAGGTGGGAAAGTTCATGAGAAATGAACCCCCGGTAAACCCATCACACGGAGGAGTGGATGACACCTTCGTGCAAAACACAGAACACCCCATTGAACGCGGCTATAGATACATCAGACCACCAGACAAGTTCAAAGCCTTCATCATGGGCTGATGATAATGTCCGTCTATGGACAACGTGAGTTTTGTTGCTGACGTGTAGGGATGTGGTGCTGTATGACATGCGCACGGATGATGCTCTGTTGGCCGAGCCAGGGCCCACATGCAGGCATGCATGCGGTCATGCAGAGTATGCACCTTTGGACCGAAGTAACTAGTAAGGTAATCCGGTGGTGCGCAGAGAGCACACTGGCAGCAAAGAGCCCTATCTCCTGTCTAGTGTGGTTCCAAAATTCTGCCCGCGAATCAAAAAGTGCGAAATTCACACTGGAATCTGCTTCTGCCCCGTCCGCAAAATTAGGAGGACGGTTCATCCGCCACTGAAATTTCGCCACCACAAAATTTTGCACAAGCAGGTTTTTTTTAGCGATTTTGCGCAGAGCTAGCGAAATTCATGCACCAATGAGTGATTTCACCTGAGCAAACAAGCTCCGACCGATCCCGGTACATTTTGAGACCTGCTGCGTTGCACATGCAACAAAACAATGAAACAGGCCTGGCTTCATTTTGTATCGTTGTCAAAGCCATGTGTTGTTTCGTTTTTGCGTTGGTTTCGTGAAGCAGAAAGAGAAGCTTTGTGCAGGTTTTTTTTTCAATCCGTGCACTTTCACACAATGGCATGAGAAACTTTGCAAAGTTCTTTTCTGACCCATGTTGGTTACACGCAGAGTCACATGAGAAACTGTGTGCGGTTCTGTCCCGACCCGTGTTGGTTTAGCGTTGCACCCCAATAAACTTTGCATGGTTCTTTTTCGGGCCTGTGTTGGTTTCACACAGTAATGCAAGAAACTTTTTCAAACCATGTTGGCTTCGAGGAATGAACTAAGAAACGTTGGACCTCATTCCGAGGTGGGCGGTAAGGGGTTAATGGCACCCTATCGGGGCTCGAATGGGAATGGGGATGGGTTCCCTGAATGGGGAAATACCGGGTCTTCCAAGGTTGGAATGGCCCAGTAATTCTCCATTCAGGGAACCCGGACCAAGTATGCAGTAAGAGGGTAGCCATGGTGGTAACCTTGGAATGAGGCCCTTTGTGTGATCTGGTTTCGATTTGTGCTAGTTTCGTGCCATGACACACGAACATTGGAATTGTTCTTTTCAATCTGTGTTGGTTTCAAACAGTGAACACAGAAACTTCACATGGCCCTTTTTTCGGTTCACCGGTATGTTATGGCCCTAGTAGGTATGAGGGTTTGGCCAATAGTGGCTATTTTTTTACTTTATAGTTACTTTTGTGCCAGTCATTAGAGGTACAAAATTAATAGCCAAACCCAGGCTAGTATTAATAGTGGGGCTTTTTCTGGTGTGTCCATCATCATCTGTCAGTTGGCTTCCTCAGTGACTGGTGATGTCCGCTTGGGTGGCTTGAGTACAAGGTGACCAGGACAACCATACTGTTCTTTCTATTGTTATTCCACCTCCTGGAATTGGTAAGTAAGAATAGAGGAAAATAGAGGAAAACAGGTAGGAGTTTTAAACACAGACAAAATCCTTTTAAATGTGGTGGCAATGAAGTGAAACATATACTCAAATTGCTTTTAATTCCCTATAGGAGGTTCAGGGTAGGTGATAGATACTTTGAATCAGTTCGGGCAAGCCCTATCAATGATTCAGGGATGGTTATTAGGTTGAAAACAGATTTCAGGGATGGAAGCAAAGACAAATATTTTTACCCGTGGCTAAAATAAAGCAAAATGTCAAATTGCAGCAATTTAGTCGCGTGCATCGAGCGCAATTACGGAGGCACTATAAGGGATAGAAAACGGTTCCGCAGATACAGCCGATTTAGTAAAGGTAGTTTTTCGGATTTGAAATTTTAAAGCTCAGAATGACAGATGACAGTTTTCAGGTTTAAAGATGATAGAATGACACGATTCTAGGAGGCAGTTCTAAATAGGTTAAAATAGTTTGGATTAGATTATTTTAAACTAAGAAATTGGTTTTGGCACAGTGCTAGCTAGGTACTCACACTGGATTTTGGACAGGAATGCAACTTCGTCACGGATCGGGTCAGGATTGGACTGCGGTTCCCTCGCCATGGACGATCTCTGCCTGGTTCTGCTCACGGGATAATTCTGCCTTCTGGGTCAGCTCTGCTAGCGGCGCTGCACAGCGGTCTGGATCTCTGGCTCTGACAAAAGTTCTTTGCACTGCACGGCGGTCTGGTCTCTGGTTCTGACAAAAGTTCTTGGCAAAAATTCAAACAGCTCGCCCGGCTGTTGAATAGTTTGCAAATGATTTGGAGGCCTGCTGAAAAGGATTCAGCTTGTGGATTCAGGCCTCTCTGCTACAAATTCTGGAGTTAATTTCTGGTCTCTGGAGATGGATGGATTTGAAGTCTGGATCTGTGGATGTGAAGTCTGAAGTCAAAATGCTCAGCAGAAAGTGAAAAAGAAAGTCCTATCTGGCTTCCAGTGTCTCTTTTTATGTGTTTAGAAAGTGGGTGGGTCGGCTAATTCTGCATGCCCAACCCTGTCAACTTATCATTGGCCAGTTCCTCCTCTCTTCGTTGATTGGGGGAACCGGGTTGTGAGTCAGAGTGATGAGGTAGGTTTATGGTCAGAGGATCCTCCCCTTGTCAAATTGCACACAAATCTATTTCTGATCCAAATACATATTTATCTATGTACCATTTTTCTAATATTATACGTCCAGTTAACATATTTTCTGTAGCACCAAACCATCCGATCCCTGTCTTTGTAAGATGTCGTGTCCACTTATGACAGAATTCTGCCCTTTTCATCCAGATCACGACCTCTAAACCTTTCCAGATTGTACACAAATGTGCACCCGGGATATGGGTTTCAGATGATAAAGTGTCAGATTTTTAACATGCATACATTTGGAGTAACAAGCTTTTATTTCCGCTACTATCCCCAAGAACATACCTAACACCTCTTAAAAGGTGCACAGAAAAATCACAAGAATGATGATGTTATTTATATAATTTTTACAAGTCTGCACTATGAATTATCCATCTTTTTAAAATTATGCTCTGGCCCCAAAGGGGTATGGTTTTCCAAAGCACATGGTGGAATTTCTGGTTTATCTACTTCCCCCGAGCTCAGCTTGCTCACAGATGGAGTGCCCCTCCCAGTTTCTCCCAAAAGGAAGCCATTTTACGACCCCCCCAATACAAGATTTGCCTGAGTCCAGGACAGGGCTTTGTTCAATTTCCTGCAGTCTGCAGGTACCACTCCCCTAATTCAATCAGAGAGGTGTCCTCTCGTTTTGGCTGGGGCAGCAGGATGCAGCCAGGCCTGGGGACACAGCTGCTGAATTCCCTCTCCTGTCGGGGGTAGTTGTCAGGCAGAATACAGTTTCATTAAGCCAGGCTTCAGCTAAATGTCACTTTTGTTCCCAGTTTTTCTTCATTCAAATCAAACTCACAATTTTACACATGCAGCTAGAATGCTGATTCTAAGTTCAAAACTATGACATTTAACAGTTGCAAACTATGTGACACTCAAAGGTAGGTCACTCATTTAATTTAACCAGTTCTATTTTAGTGGTTTTAAATCCAATTTCAGTTAAGCTGCTGACAGCCACAGCTCAGCCAGTTTTGTTATAAACATTGTTTTGGGCTCTTCATCTTTCCAGATTTTGTATGCACACAAAATTTCATTCTGCCTGATGTCTGCAGGTGTTCAGTAAGATTTTTGAATATCCTGCAATGTTTGAAATAGGCATGTTTAGCTTGCATTTCAGAGAGACAAAGGTGATTTCAAAGCGTTTTTTTATTTTTTTTATTTTAGCCACCGGCACTGCTGTTTTTCCTTTGGCACACATTTCGCTCATGGCACTCCTGGCCTATCACGTTCGTACTGGTGGGTGGCAGGTCAGGGGACCATTTTGCTGTGTGCAAAACTGCGCAGTTCTCCAGGATTCTGGCGCAAATGTGGGCGGCGACAGCTCATCCCCACATCCACCCAGTCTATTGATTCAACATGGGTCAAAACCCTTGACAATAGGTTATTATACAATGCTACTTCTTAATCACAAAACAAAACCACAAATAATAAAAACAGCATCTGAATAGGAAAACTCTAGCACAGCAAAATAGTTATTGGAATAGGTAGGAGTTCACTTGCAGGGAGGATAGCTCAGGGGCAATATTCTTGCACTGGGAACCAAATTAAATGGCACTGTGCAAAATGGGTTTGATCACAGATTTGGGGGTTTAGAAGCTCAAGAAGCTCAGCATTAAGCATGTTAAAAATAATCAAAACCAATAAAAACTGATGTCATTCGTGGGGACTTGTGAAGATATGACACGACCTTAGTTAATAGGTTCAAAGTGATGTGCACAAAAAGAGGGACAGTACTCGGGATGTTCATGCGGTGGCAAGTAACTCAACAGGACAAAAACATTTAACAAACCTGTAAAATCTAACCAATAAACTCAAACGGGGTGTGTTGAAATTCCCTTCTCACAGGGAGGTCTTCCAGTCCAATTGGCACTACCGCAGGAGCTTTATAGCACCACAACCTCACCTTCTGAAAAGTGTCGAGACAGCAGTGCTGTATTCACCAAGATGGACACAATTCACTGTGTAGTCCCTTTCACATGGGTGTGGTTGTAGGGGCTCCTGCAGTAGGGCTTTCTGAAGAAGGTACACTTGGGTGAGACTTATTCTAAAGGCATATAACATCCATTGTTAGGATAGGTTGCACTGTGAACAGCAACTGCCAGCAGTGGCATCTCCTCTGAAACAGAAGTACAAGAGTAAAGACAATACATAACTCTTTGATCAAGATTTAGCACTGCATGATTCATTACTACATACTTCTATCAAAGCCAAGATGAATAGCTCTTTGCTGCTGTAGTGAGCATTACTATTATTTACTGAGCAATGAAGAGACATCGACAGGCATGCAGCCAATTACACCACAGCTAATATTAGCAAATATTACACCATACAAACAATATTACTGAAGATAGGAGTCCCCGTTACATTCACAATACATACATTTAGGCTTGGGAGGGCTTAACTAACAAGTGGGAATATATCTATCAAAAGTAGCAGAGCTTCTCACTGAACACACATACACTTTAATGTCAAGGAATTAGGCTTAATTAAGAGTTGGATCCCTCTTTAATTGATCTATGCAGCGTCCTCTAACATTTGTTCTACAGTGACAGTAATGTGGCAATTCAGGGTTTGCCTTATTCATTCACATGTAATTCTTTTAACTTAGGCAGTTAGCAAACGGTATGTTTTCCCTGAGCTATTGAAGAAACAGACGACATTTCAATGGCATTTTTCAGTATGAATATTATTAACTGGAAGTCCCCAAAGCCAACAAGTGTGACCTTTTCACCCCTTTGGATGATTGAAGTGAGGCACACCATCACTAGGAATTGGCTGGAGTCAATGCTGGTTGTCTTCAACAGCAGTCTTTGGGTCTTGCTCAGAAAAACTACAGCTTTGTAAATTGTGAAATGGTCAATTTAAATCTCGTTTTAACAGATCCATGGTACAGAAAATATTAAACTTCCTCCACATTGAACTGTGACATCATGCAAAGGAAAAGTGCTTACTCATGCACTGTCAGTCATAAGAAACAGATGTTAATAGGTTGCAATTATAATTAGGGGTTGTAGGTGTCCTATCAGAACATTTGTAAGAATACATGGAAGTCAATGAGAAATACAATCAAACAGGGCAAACAGTTTTTAGGTAAGCTGAAAGCAGATGGGTTGAGCAGCACAGGTCTTTTGTTTTCAAGACTGAACACTATCATTCTCAGTTTTCTGGGATAAGCACTAAATTAAATGTGTGTACCTAACAACATCATTGTTCCTTCAATTTTAATGGAAAGGAACAGGACGATTAGTTTAATGACATAAACTTGCTAGGATAGGATTGGTTAATATGGAATAAATAGTTGACACAAGGAGCCTGAATTGGAGACCTTAAGCCTCTACCAGCTGCATGCGACAGCAAGGAAGACTTAACAGATGCAGCTTGAGGCCACAGCACTCCATGGCAGATGGAGGCAGAGCTTTGAGGTCGCAGCTGATCCCACCATATGTAATGGCGCTGGTATGCAGAAAGCACCACATTTAATGGATAGTCCATAGCTCTAGTTGAAGACTATGGTCCTAGAACTGCCACTTTGACAGTTGTTCAGAAATTCTGATTGTGTATGCTTTCCTCAATAATTTGGAGGGAAAACTAAATTACTGATTATACCTGCTATGGAAACAAGACTCAAACAGTGTTCAGATGCTTTCATTCAGAGATAGGGGGATAACTTCTCAAAAAGCAGCACATATTAAAGGAGCACAGAGATTGTGTTTAATGTGGGCTGTTTTCAGAAATGCTCAGGTCACCTTATTCACCAAGGTGACCTGAACATTTCTGGAGTGGGCTGGACTGTAGCCCAAAGATATGCTGTCCAGCCCTCTTGCATGCGTTAGTGTCGGGAGCGCTATCCTGACACTAATGCATGGCTCCCAGCAACCACATGGCTGATAAACGGCCAGTCTCAGTGAAATGCCTTCCAAAAATGCATTTACATCTCCCTTCGGGGGAGGAACCACTGGTGTGATAGCCGTGGTTTACCCTGCGGCTATCATGATTCAAAAGAAAATCAGCAACGGGACAGGAATGACTCTGTCAAGATATGAACGAACCCATGCATCTGTTTCAAAAGTTAGAGGGGAATGACCCTCACTTCTGGGCATTTTAAAATGCTTCCCGTTTGTATAATCGGGATACACTTTAAAATGCCCAGAAACTCTCCCTTATTTGCGCAGATGCACAAAGGGGGAAAAAGGGCATCTGAATGGATGCATCTATATTCTTCATTGCGAGATTACAATCTCACTCTGCACACTGTCTCCTCACCTTCTGTTTCCCTATGTCTCCAACTGATTACAGCCATTATCCAAAGTGTTAGGAACTTCCATTAGCAGCACCAGCATTACTCACCTGGTGCCCTCACTACTTAGGCACTATGTGTTCGGAGTCTGGGCAATAGATGGGTATGTGTATGGCGTTGACATGTGTAACTTCTGGAAATAGGCTACTAAGGACAAAAGCTTCCTTCCGTCAGTCCTGCTTGGCCTCCCTCTGAGAGTGAGTGTACGGGTTCCATTATGCACTCCCCACTATTTAGTATCTGTGATTAATGCTGCTGCCTTCACCCGATCTTTTTGAGATACACCGAGAATCCTGTAAACTCCGGAATCTTAAGCTTATATGTTTTACTCTCCAAGAAATTATTATTTTCATTATTTTCTTGTTTAAAACATGACCATAGGTCCATAGCTGTGGAGTGCTGCATAAGGTGTGGGCAACCAGTGTTTGAGTTGGCTTCTTTCATCAGTAGCACATCATTGTGAGCTGTGCCCTATGCATTGGTCTGTGCATCCATTTCGGATTAGTCCTTGTTCAGATGTTGAAAAAGCCACGTTTCAGGACATTTGTGAAATTGAGAATTGTAGCAGCATTTTGAGCTATTCATGACTGCATTTTAGATGAGATATGGAGGCCCAAACATTATCCTGACCTGGAGAGGAAGGCAATGTTATTCAGGACAGTGCCAGAGAATCCCATCCCATCTGAGAAGAGGGAGAGGAGGATGAGGTGATCATTGTTGTCGGATTCATCTGAGATGTCGAGGACTAGGAAGCATGACACACCTTTATCCCTGATTTTTACATCTTGATGGTGGCTGTTTCGATGCTAAACTTTGGGCGGAACTCGGAAAGATAGTTGTTTTGTAGGTGTAGTTGTTCGATTCTGGTGAGTTGTTGTGCAGTGACTACTTTTTCCAAGATTCTGCCAATAAATGGGAGGTTCGTAATGGGACAGTAGTGTTCCAGTAAGTCTGTGTCTATGCTAGGGTCATTTTTTTCAAAAGAGACCAGTTTTGAGGGTGTCCAGGAATGACACTTGGAGCATTGATGTCTCGCTGCTGGCCCTTCTCACTTGGAAAATTCCTTGTTCTGCTCTTGTAGGTTAAGACTCTGTGGGTTTGGCCGGGTTCCTCTTTGTGTCTGGATAGTCATATGTCTCAGGTCTCCAGCTAATACATTTTCCACCTTTATACAGTTAAAAGGCCATTGGACTTTTTTTGCATTTCCACAAAATGTCCAGATAGTCAATACCTTCATCTCTAGCAGACACACTTTCTGTAGTGTGTTCTATCTCGGCCTTCCAAAAATGGCACTTTGCTGTCTTCACACCAACACTGTGCAGAGAAGAGGATCACAGGGCCATCACAGAACAGCAGAAACATAACTGAGAAACCAGAGCACCCGCCAACACGAACCCAAGTCCCAGGAAGAATGGTCATGTGCCACAGCCCAGAGAAATGTAAAGGGAAGTATTGAGACCTGGTGGTAATACGGGGGTGGTAGAACATAAGGCTACAGCTGAAAGAGACTGTGTCTTGTCCATCAGGAGTAATCTCACATGGCCCAGTGGCAGGGACAAGACTACTGGTGGAAGAAGCGCAACCTTTGCATCATGAGTAATCTCCCTCGGCCCAGTGACAGAGATACGGATAATGGTGAAAGAGACTGTGATCTGTGCATCAAGTATCATCTCCCTTGGCCGCATGGCAAAGACAAGGATACTGGTGAAAAAAAACTGTAACCTGGGCATCAGGAGTAATCTCCCGCAGCCCAGTGGCAGAGATAAGGTGACTGGTGAAAGAGACTGTGACCTGTCCATCAGGAGTAATCTCACTCATCCCAGTAGCAATCACTAAGCCATTGTTTGTGAAGATTGTCAATTGTTAATTGGCAGAAAGATTCCTTGTCCCAGTAGCAACCCTAATACTAATGGTAGAACGAACTGTGAAGTGTGCATTGGGCGAGAGTTCCCTCGTCCCAGTGGCAACCCTAATGCAACAGATGAATTGTAAAGTGTGCATCGGAAGAAAACTCCCTTGACCCAATGGTACTTCTAAGGTTCCTAGTGAAAGTAAGTGGAAGCTGTTCATCAGGAGAGAGATCCCTCATCCCTGTGGCATACATTGAGCTAGTGGGGCTACACGATTGAACTCTGATGGAACACACAAACAGAGAAGACACAGACACCGTTGTAGTAAAAGGTTTTATTAATGTGTAGTGTAGTGTGTATGTTTACTTATATGTTATGCCCTGTGCGTTGCGTGTCTGTGTTTGGGAGAAACCATCTAGCCCAACATGATGCTGGATGGAAGAAGTACAGTAGAGAAAACAAACAATAGAAAAGAACTCCCCTGCCCAAGAATGGGCCAGGCAGGGGAGAGAAGAGAATCCCAAAGGCTTTCAAAAATGACCAGTTGAAAAGTTAATGAAGAGAGACAGAGAGAGAGAGACTGGCCTGTGTGTGGGGGGGGGGGCTTGCAGCCTCATTCAGACCCCCATAGCTTTAATCCATCCAGTAGCACTGGGCAGTGCATGGGGGAGTCTGCCAGTGACTGTTTTCAAGGGTCTGAGTTGCTGTGCATTTTTCGTCCTATCTGGTTGGGCCAATAGATATTTGTGGCCCAGGCAGAATGATGATGTCTGCCTAGGCCCATTAAGAACAGCCCAGCCAGGACCGCATGTGGGGGCAGCCCCGACTGGGCTGCCTGGCCATGCCACAAAAGGCCTACCTCGTGGCCAGCATGGCAGGCCCATCATGAATAAAGTCCTCCTGGGCAGCCTGGGAGGTGAAGCAGAGTTGCGTGGGTGGAGCGGTGAAGATATAAGTGCCGGGTTGGCCTCGTGGCTAACACGGGTGAAGAGAGGAGGCGTGAAATTGAGCCCAGTGGAGTGCCTGGGTGAAGGTGAGTGATCCACCCTCTGCGTCTCCCAATGCATTGCAGAGGGGGTGGGACTGAATAGTAAGGCCATGGGAACGGCAGAAAGCGTAGTGGTGTGGTGTCCCTATGGCCACTGAAAAAAATACAAATGGCATCCGGGAGCGGTGGTGATTTCAGGTAGGGCCCCCAGCCAATGGGGCACACCCATTGAAATTTAAAAAAAAAGCCTCAGGTCGCGGCAGTGATGTTGGGAGGGCCCCCCAGCCAATGGGGCCCACTCTAAATATTATTAATAATTAATATTATTAATATTATTAATACCGCAGGGTTGTAACAGTGGGTGAAGGTGGGACCCCCCCCAGCTAACAGGGCCAACTCAGCAATAATATTAATACCACAGGTGTGGTGGTGATGTGTAAGATGGACCCCCACTGCACATGGGGGCTCCCCGGGATTATACCCAAAGAAAGGGCTGTGCAGTGAGTGTATTGGCCTCACATTGTGGATGGGGACACACCAAAAGAAGAGGAGTATCATCTGTGTGGGCCAAGCCCCATCAAGCCCCATTTAATCCTCCAGCAACATTGGAGGACAAGCCCCCCCATCCTGCACCCAAAACTTTGCAGCCTACACCAGCATGCCCAGACCCAGCACCCCAAGGACAGAACCCAAGGCACTGTGAAGGGGTGGCTCACTTCAGCAGTCAATCCCATTGATATAGCCTTGTATGCTGTATATAGCGTGTAAGTCTATGTATAAATGCCTATATGTATGAGTAGATGTGTATACATTTATTTAATTAATGTTATGTAAGGTAAATGTAAGTAGGTGAAGTACAGAGTTAGGGTTTTAGGGGTACTGTTACATAGGGGTAAAAGTTAAGTAAGGTTAGGTTGTAAATATAGCTGTTGGGTGTCCTGACCCACGTTTGAGCTATCATGCTGCAACATTTGGTGCTGTGGGCTTAGAAAATCCAAGATGGCCAAAAAGCCCACATGTGCGCCAGAATCCAGGAGAACCACGCAGTTTGTGCGCACACCAAAATGGTTACCTAACTTGCCACCCACCAGTGTAAAGAAAGATCTTTGTTAACAAAATCCACTGTTACGGATGTCAAAAAGTTGCTGAAATCGTGGCTCATCGGACCACTTTAAAGATTCAACCCTTTTGTGGGGTTCCACATAACCATTTTACTGTAAGGAGCCCCATCAAAACAATGTTAAGCAAGGATTATTTACTACCATGTAAGAACCATTACTGTTTAGAATGCATTAATCCAAGAAAGATCCCAAAAATGTATGCAGTACCCGCTTTTGACTGAGGGCGGCGCTAGCGGTCTAAACTCTGACAGGGAAACTGCATGTCAGGAGTTGCAGGAGAGGCCTTTACATCAAAGGCTGGGAGTTAATTAAAATCTTAACCACATACTGTTCCCAGAAGACAATTAACAGGCCAAAGGCTGGGAAACCTCTCACCTTCAGAGATTCACACCAGGGGTTAGAATCTCACATGACCTCTTGATTGATAGAAGGCAGACTGGTTGGGAGCCTCCTGGAGACCACACAATAGGCTCTTGCACTTGAATAGGATATGTTGATTTTGACTGTTTCCCATCAACAAAGGCCTGCCTGCCAGAAGACACTTCGATTCAAGCCCAAACTCCAATTTGTGTGATGTTCTGGGGCAAAACCCTGCTATTTATGGATACTACAGACTCTGTGTTTAAGCTAGAGACATGGGAATTTACTGGAGTATGTAGGACAGGCCGTGTATATGTGTATAATTTTTAATGAAGAACCAAGGTTGCATAACCCACTAAAATCGAAAATAAGTTGCCATTTTTGAATGCAAGCCCTCAGGAAGAGCAGAGTTTGAACAGAGTATACCTCATGTGATAGGTAATATGTACATGCAGATTTGTGTGCAATTTGACAGGGGAGTGTCCTTTCTGCAAGCCATTAAATGACATCATTCTGACACACAATCCTGCTCTCCAGTGAGAACGCAAAGAATTCTCCAGCCTATCAGAACTCTGAAGGGGTTGGGCCTAGAAATCTAGCCTCTCCACCCACTTTCAAAACACATAAAAAGAGCCACTGGAAGCTAGAGAGGACATTCAATTCCATTTGCCGCGGAGCATGCTGACCGACAACTTCACATCCAGAGATCCAAACTTCAAATCCATCAATCTCCAGAACCTGTAGCAGTACCCAGAAAGCAGTGTTACATCCAGGATCCAGAACCAGAGGCCAGAGATCCAGAGTGACCGAGACCGCTGTTAGCAGAACCAGAGAGCTGACCCAGATCACTGTGAAGTGCCGAGACCAGAACCGGAGTCCAGTCCAAAACCTGACCAGATCCGTGGCGAGGCATATTTCTAAAATATATTGTGAGTACCTAGCAGAACTGTGCCGAACCAATCTCTTAGTTAAAATAATATAATTCAATCTATTTTAATCCAACCAGAACTGCCTCCTAACTGTCACCTGTCATTTTTAAAAGCTGTCACCTGTCATTTTCTAGCTGCAAGCTGTAACCTGTCGCTTTGAACTTTTAAAATTTCAAATCCGGAAAACTACCTTTATTTAATCGTCCGTATCTCTGGAACCGTTTGTGCTAGGAACTTGGTTTAACTTTCCTCTGAAAGCTTAGAATCTTAGATTTATTCTCATACTTTTGCCGTAATCACGTGATACACGCATTCGCGAATTTTGCCGCGATTCGCGATTTGGTTAAAAATCCAGCCACGTGTGAAAACAGCAGCTTCCTTGCTTTCCTTTGCCAAAAATTCATTTAACCTGCTAGTTACTCCTAGATCCTTGCTAAAGTGAGCCTGAACTCATCCCAAGTATATTTCACTCACCCTGAACCTCCTGAAGGGAATTAAAAGTATTTTCAGCATATTCTCGCTGCATTGTCACCATATTCAAAGCATTTGCCTGTGTTTCAACTTCGATCCGTAGTCTAAGCTTGCTGGGGTGAACTGAATTACATTTGATTGCATGTCTGAGAACTGTGTGCTACTCTTCATTTCCTTACATTGTATAAGGGGGGGAGTGGATTGCCAGAGAAAAGTGATTACATTGTTTTGTTGAAATCATATTGAGTATTTTCTGTACTGCCTTTCATTCAACATTGCATCCATCTGAACTTATATAAAGCATTCTCTACCACCTTATTCTTCTGTTCCTATTCACAAGTGTGCTAGTGCCAGACTATCCATTATTGATTACTGCTCAGATTAAGTGTGATATTCAGTTATTAATTCATTATAAAAGTGTGATATATATATATATATATTGTTTAAATTCTCAAATAAACCTTTTAAACTTGCAAAACAGAACTACTTTTGGCTCAGTGGGGTCAGGGGGATTCCAAGAGAGGGGTGTTATATAGGGGTAGTCATCCAGAACTCATGAACTGGACATAAATATATATCAATAAGGGTTTCCATTCAGTATCCCAGAGTAGGCATTGACTTAGCTGTAGTGCTGGATTGAATCCTCTTACAAGCCATGGTTTTAAATAAGGGATAGAGAAAGGTACTCTAGCATGAAGTAGTGGAATAGGTTGCCGGTTTGGCCAAGACCATCTAGCAAGATGCGATCACACACAGAGGCCATCCTCTGGCCTCACGCTCCATGTGGGTGGTGCCTGAGGTTCAGAAGGGGATATGCTGAGGTAGACTCACTCTACGGATACCTGAGACTCATCCAAAGAAGGGTGAGCTAACATAGCCGGTCCCCACTCAGTTGGAGCTCACACCAGGGGAATCCTAGGGTAAAGTTCTACATATCAAGGTTGTTTTAATAATTTGGAGTTCCCATTGGGATCCCTATACAAATGCACTCAGGTGTCTGTGTCCAGTAGCCCATCTCCTGTACTGCCCATTATATTTGCAGGTTGCTTGGTTCCTCACCAGAGCAGATGCTCTGGGGGCATGGGATGAGGCCAGCGTGTTCCAAATAAACAGGGCCTACACACTGTGGAGAAACGAAAGTGTGAAACCTACTAAAAGGGTGATCAAAGTCTAGAGGGTAACCCAGTTGACCTTGCAAGAATGGTGGGAAGAGTGCCAGAAACTTTTTGAGAGTATTAGCTTACCAAGTAAGTTGACTTGATCAGGAGAAGGGAGTCATTCTCCTGATTACTATGCTAATGTGTTATTTATATAACACTTTTGTCCAAGGTGCTTTACATAGGACATATGTACATACATTATTATTATTACACTATCGAAATTGGTAATAAAGCAGACTTTAAAGCCAGAAGATAAATGTGGAAGGAAGAATTGTTTCTAGCAACTTTGTTATGAGTAACTGCTTGATTTCAAGTGGAAGCTGCATGACCACGAGAAGGGAGGCATTCTGCTGGGTCTTTGAAGAGCTGGACGTTGTTACTAGTCCATTGGGCCAGATAGTGATTTTTGTTTTGTCAGTAGGAGGGAGTCATTCTCCTGATGGTTATTATGTAGTGTTCTAGTGGTAGGATGGGACTAGGCTTTTGGGACAGAGGACTGACTTTTTATTTTGACGTATTCTCATGATGACTACCCCAGTTAATTATGAGTTAGGTAGGCTTATACCTAAGAGCTAGGGGCAGATGGTTTTTGGAATAACTTAATAAAACACTATGGGCCTCATTACGAGTCCTGAGGTAACCCTGCTGGTGCTACCAGTAGGTTGCTGAAGGACTCGTAAAATATTACAGGTGCCTGACTTACCAGTGCCACCAGAAAATTACAACTCCGGCAGCCCGGGAAGGCAGGTGCTTTTAAAATGTATGTCCCCAAATCCATAGTGCCCCTTAAGACTCGGGAGTTATCAGAGTTAACGGTGCCAGCACTTATGTGACCGGTCTGCCTACCATGGCCACTGTGCCCAGCAGGTTCAGACCTGTTGGGCAGAGCGGCCCCGGCAGGCAGACTCCTAGTTAGCTGTTTTGGAAACAAGGGAGCAGGTGAGCTTTCTGGCACCCTTGTTTCCAGACCAGTAAACTTGTAATGAGGCCCATATGTTTTAAAATGCCACCCTGTGTCTGACTCCTGCTGTTGGCACCCTCCCACACAGGGTTATTTTAAAGCGGGTCGGCGAGATCATATGACCCCCGTGCTGCAAGCAGTACATTGGCTTCCTGTGGAGGAACAAGTCAAATTCAAGGTTCTCTCTATCGTTCATAGAGCCTTGCTGTCCCGAATACCAGCCTTTATTGGGGCTAACCTGTCTCAGTATGTTCCTGGGAGAAGGCTGCGTTTGGCCTCTACAAAGGATTTTTCTGGGTCTAAACAGCTTTTCAATGGAATGCTCTACCCTCTGTGTTGTGGGCCACTGAGAACCATTTAGACTTCATGCACAAGCTGAAAACCTTTCTATTTCCCAGTTGATTGTTTTCTGCTGGGTTTGGCGAGCAGGAGTGAGTTTGTGGCTGGTTAGGGACCTTTGGTAGGCTGTTTGTTCAGTGCCATGATGCCTTATCAAGGTGTACACTTACGCATAACAAATACTGCTCCCTACCATGACTTTCTGTGAGGGAAGCGCTAATGGTGCTGAGGAGTGTGTTGAGTGCCACACCCATTAATTGTTTAATGATAGATTCTTTGATGATATAATCAGAGCCGGAAGTGGGTTGGAGGAAGGTGATTGTTTTTAGGATTTCTGGGGGAGTGGAAGGAATTCGGTTCAGAGTGGCAGTATATATGCTGTGTCAGGTGAGAGTTTGGTATAATGCTTTACTTCTTCACACATGACAATGGTATGCAATGTATAGACATCTGACGATAGTGAAATATTTCCATGAAGGAATGACACATTTTAACAACAGAATTTCATTTGTGTCAAGAGGGTAAATGTGAGAGCGGACCTGTGAATTGGAATGCATTAGCAATTTGAAGAGTAGAAAACATAATTGGCTTCAGGCTAAAATGTCTCTGCAGGAGTCTCTCTTCGATTAATCTTATACGGTCCCCAAATTAGAACACTGACCATTATCCCTCTATTAATGGAGGTTTCCGTAGTACATATATATGATTTTTTATAAAAACGTAACTGTAAAACACTATACATTGTTGAAACATTGTGTTAAAACACACCCAGCAGTTGCAGAATGAATGCTGACTGGATTACTGCTGTTCAATGGCGTGAAAATCAGTGAACCGACTGCCCACCCAACCCAACATGACGCTAGAAGTGGTGAGGCCAGGATGCAGAATTGAATTACCATAGTATTTGACTGGTGTTTTCTTGCTGATGGGTCTCTCCACCTGCAGCAGCATTCGACCACTGTCCCTGTGCAGGATTTTGCCACAAGTATCTGGCAACTGCTATGAGGTACAGAGCTCTCGCCTCACTATTGCCTGTGATATCGGCCCCTGTGGGACACCATTTGGTTATAACGCTTTGCTATGTGGAAGGTGAGAAAGTAATTGGGGGGTATTTGCTTGACATCAATTCGTCTTAGTAGTGTGTATCCAGTTAGTTGTGGACTGCTGCTCTTAGACGGAGAATGAGGTTTTCCCTAAAACTCTGAGGTAATAAGTCAAAAGAGTGCTGGCACTTCTGGTAGGCGCATGTCCTATTGATTCCAAATCATCATGTATCCCATGAAGTATCAAATAATGTGTGAACAGTGATTGTTTGATTCTTAGATCACTAGTTTATTCAAGCCAATTAGCATATACCCATTATGCCGACACATGTTTCAACCAATATTTGTTCCTTCTAAAGGTTGGGCTAAATATTGCTTAATTCTGAGATATGCGTTTAAACATGCAACATATTAACATTCAATGATGCATTGTATATATAGTGTGCATTGTATGTATAGTACGCACATCCAAATTGGGTCCTTCCTCTCCTCTATCTCTGACATTACATGTGGTGTTCCCCAGGGGTCTAATCTCTCTCCTGCCTGTTAAACCAATGCCTGGCACTTCTTGCCCAATGCATTGCCACTCTCTGCCCCAACTTTCAGTGCTATGCGGACAACACTCAGCTAATTTGCAGGGTCCCTTCCGCCACCACTTCTCCTTCTCTCATCTCTGACTGTCTGTCTTCTATCCAGTATTGGTGTGCTGTCAATGATCTCTGCCTTACTGCCAGTAAGACTGCGATTCTCCTCATCGGCACACCTGCTCCCTCCTTTCCTGTCACTCTCTGGCCGGCCTCTCTTGGCCCTCTTTCTTCTCGTACCTGTGAGGCTAAAAACCTAGGGGTAATCTTTGACTCCACTCTCTCCTTCTCTCCTCACATCTCTGACGTCTCTAAGAAGTCTCACTACCAGATGCACATACCTCCTCAGAGGTATTCCTCCTTCCCTCTCCTTCCCCCAGAAGCTCACTGTCTCCAGAGCTCTGGTTCTCTCTAGGCTGGGCTACTGAAACCGCCTCTTTCAAAATCTTCCTGTTTCTACTCTCTGCCCTCTGCAACTCACCCAGAACAGGACTGCAAAACATGTCCTTGGCCTCAAGCCCAGGGATTGTATCTCACCAGGACTGAAATCTCTGCACTGGCTTCCAGTGGCTGTGAGGATAATGTTCAAGACCCTCTGCATTGTCCACAAGGCTTTCTGGGGCCTGGGACCTCAATAGCTCCAACTCCCTCTTCCTAAATATCTTCCTTCTCAAGTTCTTCACTCATCGGCCCCCAACTCCCTCAGGGTCAATCACTTCTCCAAGCAACGCATTGGTGGTAGATCTCTTTGTTCGGCTGGGGCCCCCCTCTGGAACAATCTCGCTCTCTCCCTGAAACGTGAGGAGAACCATCTCAGGTTCCGGAAGCACCTCAAGATCTTCCTCTTTGCTTCTGCTTTCTCTCCTCCTCTCCCCTGATGAACTCCTGGCTGTTACTCCACTGGTCACCTGGCTACCCTCAGTTCTCGGGCCCAGTTCCCCTCTCCCGCCAGATGCACACCTGCACTGCCTCCCAGGCAACCCCATACACTTGGGGGCTGTTTCCGTATCCTTACAGTCCCCCCAGCTCTTGACACTTGATGTCTGCACTTTCTTCTTTACTGTTGATCCTACATATTGCACTGCCCCCTTACCCCCATGCCCCAGCACGTTCCCACCCCCCCTGCATTTGCGCGATCCCAATGTCACCTGGCCTAGTAAGATCATTGTCTTTATCTTCCCTCTGTTCCCCCTCCCTTGCCTCGCCCCGCCTTAAAACACGCCTTAAAACACCAGTGAATTTTAAATGCCATATCATATCAGAAATAATAATTTCATGGTTAAACCAATCATAATAGAGGATGCACTGTATAAAGTTGCTAGGGGGGACACAGAGGGTTTGAAATGGGAGGGAATGTTACGGGTTTGAGAGAAAAGAAAAAATCCAAAACGATAAATAAGGAAAGAAAGGAGAAAAGACAAATATCATATTTCACTCTCATTGTATAGTGCATATCTCATGGTAGTGCACTTAATAATAGAGCCTAGTCCACAGCACCATATTTTGTGAAATTCTCATATTACGCCTAGGCCGCAGCACCATAGGTCATAGCAATCCTCGTATTACTCCAGTCTATCGCATTGTATGCCGTCTGGCTATAGTAAAATGATGGACAATTAGATTGACAGTGTTCAGTAAGACCATATAGTGTGCTCTTTCGTGTAAAGTGCCTTAATATCATTCTAATGCCTGTGGCTTTATGTTGGTGCATATATTATCCTTTAAGCGTGCAGATGCTAACACATTCCACCTGGTGACCGTTATCATGGTCATTATTGCATGCAAGTCCTCACCTATGTTTCAGACCTTCTCCTTAGATCGGCTTTGCTGAAAGGTCCTTTTATTGTACCTTGAATTAGAAAAGTAAGGTTAATTAAAATGTTTCCCCATGTTGAAATGTACTGTTTACCAAAGGCTATAGCCCCACATTCCTACCGTAAACCTGGATTCATCCAAAGTATAGTAGTCCCTGTGTTAGCGAGGGACTCAGCAGTGTTTCGTGTGGTCAATGACACAGGCGCCATGTTTACTACATTATTTGTATTCCTACGTCAATCAAGACACGTGACAGCAGGAATTTCAAGATTTCAAGATGTTCTTTTTAGAAGGTGGGAGCATTAAATAATCCTAAGTGATGTCATGCTGAGGGGAATCCCCCCACCCACAGCCACGCAATAAATCCTGGGTTGTGCCACACTCTGGGCCTGCCTCGACTACCCCGCGCAAATCATGCTGCTAAAGGGGCATGCCACACATTGCACTTGGAGAAAGATATAAATATGCGTTTTAATGCATTATACAGCAGACTTTCTGAGAAAAAGTGGACATGTGGCGGCAGGCCGACCTGCACCAAGGGCCTGTGGGTGCCCCATTATCTCAGTGTGCCCAGACTCCCACAATATTCACCCTAGAAGTTTCTCTCCTCATGTGCCTTTGGGAGCCCGATCAAAAAACAAATGTATATTTTAGGAAACACAACCTGCCACTGTGCTGAAAGGGTAAAATGGGTTTATACCACTATAATGGTGTAGAGGAGGTACCAAGCTCGAGTCACACTCCAACCGCGCATTTTGAAGTACCAGGATCGTGCACGCCGAAATATGTGATTTATCCAGATCAAGAAGCAGTCTTGAGGCCAACCACAAAGAAATAATTGACACATGACCACTGAGGTGATGATTGTAGCAATAAATGGAGGGAAACTGGGGGTGCAGACAAACTCCCTGCACCTGGCCGGCTGTTCTGCACACTGCTAAGCAAGTGGAAACGTATGAGTGGGGTCGATGCCAACCTAATCATAGTAGACCAAGTAATCTAAGGTCCGATAATTAGTAGAACCATTGAGACTTTGTACTTGTAATGACGTCTACAGTAGCCATTTTGAAGGAAGGGCTTAGATGCCCCACCTGACAGTGTTTATCCAATCCCCAATCCCTGTTACCATATACAGATATAGTGCAAATATTAAAGTTACCTTTCTAGAACCAATAGAGTTGCATGCTAAATTGTTAAGAGTTACACGTCAGTGATGATGAGTTTTTGTTATAAATACTATATTTTTATTAAATTAATTGGAGTTGAAGCGAGAAGGAAGATCGTGCGATTGCTGATATTCATGAACTCCCCGTTTTTTGTACTTGTCATTAAACAGAATCTTTTGCCAAACTATCGAGTTATCATTATTGATTTGATGCAAGAGTATTAATCTGCATCCCCATCCATCTCAACGGTGCTGCTGCTCATCTTAAAGTGCTGTTGAGAAGCCCCCAGTCCTATTGGCCGGATGGTGTCCTACTGCACACTTTGTAGCAGAGATTGATTGGCCATCGACAAAAGTATCTCTAGGTCCTTTGCCATTCGGCTAAGTAAAACGAGAGGCTCCCCGTAGATAATGGATAGTGGATAGTCTAAGTGAAAACCCTGCAGGTTAAGGTCTGAAGGAACCTGTGTTTTCCCCCACAAACCCCTTCCCACTTCTACAAGCAGCTGATCGGACGAACAGCAAGGAGAGGCGGTAATGAAGGCAGTGACCCCAAGCATCCAGAGAGGAAAAAAATGCGAACAGTGAGTGAAAAAAGACTAAATACTTTGGCAAAAAGTTGCATGCCTTAGAACAAGTAAGGGAAGGTAACAGAGGGAGGTGGGACAGAAATAACATCAGAATAAGAGTATAATATATATAAGGGGAAAGAAATATTGACTCGAGGGTGGCCGAACAATAGAGAAAGATACCTGGAGGATGCGTGAGCTAGAGAGAGATACTGGGAGGATACCCGAGCTAAAGAGAGATACCGGGAGGATACCCGAGCTAGAGGATACACCCAGATACTTATGCTTTAACATAGCACTAGAAGAAACCTGCATTTAAAGTCCTGAAAAAATAGGACGCAATAGGAGACCAAAATGATTAAAAAAGACGTTTTGAAAGAGATGGGCTTACATTGCATGTCAGAATAATGATAGGGGCATGAGATTTATGTAACAGGCCAGAGTCTGTCTAGTCTGTCGCATCTGTCTTATGTTTTTCTTTTTCTCTGACGTCACGAGGTAAGAACCTTTTTGGGGAAAATAGCATGAACATGTTGTGATTGTATAGCCAGGATGTTGTATGACATGAATTGATGGTTGTGGTTTGAAAAGGTAAAACTATATTTTTTTGTGAAAAAATAGGATTGGAGCTTGCGACGATTGGTGGTCGCTCATATTGTTGATTTTGTTTGAGAAATGTAAAACATAACCAAGTGTTATATGAGGAGAAGATAAACACATTTAAGCATGGAAGACACTAGACTGTTAGTACACTTGTGTAAACAGTTGCCAAAGCATGCACCTGAGCTGAAAAAGTACAGTGCTGAATGGGTTAAAGGAACCGCCCACAAAATGTTTATGTCATGGCCACAGGGCGTATCGCTATCTAAAACGGTCCTGCAACACATGACGATATACTTGTCACCTATGCAAAGTAGTGACGAAAACCCAGAGAAGGATAGAGACAGAGATATCACCTCCAACGTCCCAAGGGACAAGGAGAGACACGAGAAAGAAAAAGGAGACCAGGCACAGCAAGTACATCTCTAGATACAGATAGAGAGGGAAAGAGATGGAAAGTAGATGAGGATAGGGCTGATGTGATGGCATTCACACAGAACGAATGGATGGGAGGTCAGATTTTATTGAAACTCAACAGTAAAGGCATTGACATGAGGCAAAAGGGAGTGCCAGACGATTCAAAAAGAAAAGAGAAGGAAAAAGAAAAAGGATTGAGAGATCAAAGAATCAGGAAAAAAGATAGACAGAGACGAGAGTAGTAGTATCACGAGGAGCAAGAAAGGAAACACGATCATAAGCATAGAGCAGCTGATGATCAGGACAGGCAAGAACAAAGGAGAATAGAAGAAGTAGAACAGAAAATATGGGAAAAGAGAATGAAGAGATGAAGGGATGAGGAAATACAAAGGGCAAATGAACGTAGAAATGCAAAGAAACAGGAAGAAGGGTCAGAGAGGAAGCGAGGAAGTGTAGAGAGTTTGATGATGACATAGAACGCAAGCAAGCAAAGACAGAGAGCACGGGATCTTGAATATCTGGAGAGAGAGGTTTAAAAACCCGATCCAGTAGTAGACTGGGAAGATATAGAAGAATGCTTTCCTGAGTACGATTCAGTACCAGGCACATCTAGGGCAAATATGGAAGATGACTTTGACACCAGAAGCATCGGAGAGACGATCGATAGAATATATGATGAGGTGGGGCTAGAACAAGTACCCCAAGGGAAAAGAGACGATGAGCCTCTGGAGAGCACTCAGTTGTACGACACTGAGGATGCCTCCCAAAGTAGCAGAAATAGAGAGCTGTCCCTAGATAGGTTGATGCTAAACAGGAATGAGGAGGATGAGAGAAGTTGCACAAGTTGGTCACAGACAATATCAGCCACAGAAAGAGAGAAATATGAGGAAAAAGAAGATGAGAGAAGATGTAAAAAACGCTTCTCTGTAGGAAAAGGAATACGATGGTCAGATTCTAGTGGATCTGCACCTAAGTCATCAGAGTCAGCCACACAATCAGACGAACATGAAGGAATATCTTACAGTCAGAGGGGGGGTCTCCACCACCCTATGTATACAGACTAAGGACATTGCCAGGTGGACAGTGATGCGGGAATATTACCCCTGCAGTGGATAGGAAAATGAAGAGACAAGAAAAGGAGTGCCATGTGTTACAATTCCCGTTGCTCGAAAAAGGAGGAACAAGGCCACAGTATATACCCTGGCCACACATGGATCAAGAAAATCTGAAAAATAAGCTTCCAATGTTAACATCGGGAGCCGGAAAATAGATACATGAGTTAGAAAAAATGACGGGAGGGAACATGTTAACTATCAGGGATATTAAGGGTCTTTTAATCACCATACTTGGTGATAGAGCTGACGATGTGTGGACACGTGCAGGTTACCCTGATGTGACTACAGCTAATACTGCGCATGATGGAGCACCTTTCAACAGTTGCAGAACCACGGTATGTAAAGCATTACGATTGCTATACACGGATACTTCAGACATGGGAGCTATAATGACACGTAAAATGAAGGATTCAGAGGATCCTTTGCTTTACATTCAGAAATTCCAAGACGCATGGGTGCTGGAAACACACGAATCTTGGGGGAATCCATACCCGTGTTTTACCATATATTATTCCAAGGGCTGCCAGATCAGGTACAGAAGCAGCCCAAGAAATTGGTAGGAACTGAGACCAAACCGTGGTCTGAAATACAGTTGTCTAAAGCTCACTATTTTAAGCTGCTGCAAGAAAAAAATCTCAAAAAGAGGCTGCATGAAAAGCTGAAGAGGCAAAGTTAGTGCAGAAAAAAATGACAAAATATGCCATCGAAGGGGCAATGATAACTAACATAGACAGATCAAACATGCTGCAGGCCAATAATCAAGGGCAGGGTGATCAAGGCAATAACGGGTTTTACCCAAGGAGGAGAGGCTTTCGAAGAAGAGGATGGCAGAGTAATCAGGGAGGGCGCCAGAGTAATCAGGGAGGTTTTAAAAACATGCAAAATGGCAATCAAGCTATGTCAAATGGACAGATAATCAGACCATCGGCAATCTGTTGGACATGTGGGATAACAGGGCATCTAGCACGCACATGCAGAAGTCAGGGCATGGGGCAAAACGACCAAGGAACAAGAGTAGGGATGGTGAATACACCTGTATTTTTACAGCAGGGTAGAAATGGAGTTGCACAAAATCAAATAGTGCAGCAGCAAGCGTCTGGAGCACAGCAAAACATGCAATCTCAGAATATGATAAGTTTTCTGCAAGGACAGTCCCAACAGTCGCTGATGCAACTGTCACAGATAACAAGTACAGGACAGGTACTGAATTCTGGAATGAGAAATAACACTGGTGATGAAGGAAGTCCATTCACTCAGCATGGGACAAAGTTATATATGGATTAGGACAGCTCACTGGGAAACCTGATGTGTTCTAGTCTATCAGTGACACCAAACCCTCACGAGGAACCAAGGGTGGATGTCGTTTTAGGGAATAAAGGATGTTCCTTCTTTGTTGACCCAGAGGTAACCCGCTCGTGTATACGTGAAGGCAAGTTTCCTTGTCCGGCGATGCCATAAATACTAAGGGCTTCACAGGAGCAACAAGTTGTGTTCCTTTTACGAACAAACTTCCAGTTTCTATAGGAGAATGTGACATGAACGTGCCACTACTGTATTCACGCAGACCCCAGTAAATATATTGGGCAGAGACCTAAAACGAAGTTAAACAAGACAATCTCATTCACGGAGAAGGGCATAGTATGTTCAACTCTAGGAATGCATTATTTGAACATATGCAAAATGATTACAGCATATGCAGGACAAACGGCTATGAGAGCTGTTCCATTGAAATCAGAAATATTTGCATATTGAGTACGTATACTAATTGCCGGGCTACCAGGCCTTGCAGACAAAATCATGAGAACCCCCAATGAATTTCTATTCAGGCCAAGAATACCTATGCATGAGAAAAAGGGACAAGTGTTTCCTTTGGCAATACACACAGCTTTAGTACGAGGAAAAGTGTCTTTGATCGATGGTTGAGATGACGAAGGCAGGCAATGGTGCGCAGTGATCTCCATTGAGGAAGGATACAGATTGTCTACAGTACGTCCTACAGATGTACCTAAGCAATATCACATTAGAAAGTGTTGTCTTGCAATATGTGGACAACATCTTAAATTGCAGCACAACAGAGGAAATGTGCAAACATGATTCTATTCAGCTATTGACTATATTGGCTGAGAAAGGGTTTAAGGTTGACAAAGAGAAGTTACAATATCGTCAGCAAGAAGTGCTGTTCATAGGCCAGCTAATCTCACATTAGGTTAAAAGGGTTACCCTCTGAAAGGGTTGAGGCCATATTAAACACAGCCAAGCCACACATGATAAAACAGATGCAGAGTTTTCTAGGATTATGCAATTATGTCAGGGCAAGGGTCTATGACTACAGCTCTTATACCAAGCGCTTGTTACAAGCCCTGAAGAAAGCAGAGGTGACGAAAGAAAAAATTGAATGGACTGAAACCATGGAAGAAGGGTTTGTTGAACTTTAAAAAGCCATTTGCACGGCACCAGTTCTAGGAATTCCCAATTATGCAGAGGAATTCTACCTGTTTTCACACACAAATGGCAGTGTTATGGCGACAGTACTCACAACGAACCACGTTGGGGTACAAGCCGATGGCATACTACAGTGGGAATCTAGACCCAGTGATGAGGGGTCAGTTCCCGTGTGAATAAAGTTTAGCTGCCGCAGCGTTCGCAATAGAAAAGGCTACAACCATTGTGATGGGATGCTCAATGACGTCGTTCGGCGAGTACGCATTATTTTCCATTCTAGAGAAACCAAAAGGCACATTGACATATCAGAGAGCTTCTGCTTATGAAGTGATCATATCAAATCCATCGATTAAGATAATTTGATGTAAGATAGTGAACCCAGCTATGCTTATAGCAGAGCCAGTCACTGATGGAGAGCAAATACGTGACTGTGCGAACTATGAAGAATTCTATGATGAGATTCCCAGAGTAAAAGATAATGCACTAGCAGAAGGAGAAATTATCTTTGTTGATGGTTCTTCGAGAATCGATCAAAATGACAGGCAAAGATATAGAGGCACCGCTGTGATGAAGCACACAGCAAATGGAGAATTTCCAGTACTCGTTAGTGCACGATTACCATCTCATTATTCAGCGCAAGCTGCAGTATTATTGGCGTTGATCCTTGCTATCGAGATTCTCGCAGACCAGGAAGTGACAGTGTACAGTGACTCCGCCTATGTGACACCGACAGTGCACACAGGCCTAGCATGCTGGAATAAGAGGGGCTTCCTCCGAGTGGATGGCACACCAGTGCAGCATGCAGCTTTATTGAATAGGCTCATTAAGGCACTCCAATGCCCAGTGGGCATAGCGGTTATGAAATGCTCCGCCCACACAAAAGGGACACATTTGATCTCACGTGGAAATCAAGCAGCAGACACGGATGCCAAGCGTGTGGCGACAAAGGAGGAAATAATAATGAATGTGGAAATAATTGATGTGCATGAGAGAATGATTTTTGCACAAAGTGAACCTGAACGTTATAGTAACATGGGGCAAACCCAGTTATTGGAACTCCATGGGGAGGCACCACAGGAAAAAAAAATCTTTGGAAGCAGCAAGGGTGTTCTTTAAACCCCTCAGAGAGCTTGTGGTGACAAGGCAGCACTAGTAAACCAGTGATGCCTATAGCCCTATTGAAAATAGCATTGGAACAGTTGCATTATCCAGCACACATGACAAAAGATAATCTTGCAGCGACGATTGCTGAAGACTGGTTTATACCGAACTTAGCAGAGCAAGTTGCATTTTTTATGGTGAACTGTATAATCTGCCAACAGTTCACGGCTGGGCATACACTACGAGTAATTAGAGGAGTCATCCCAAGGCCCAATGGACCTTTTCAGCACTTGCATGTCGATTATGTTGATATGATTCAAGAATGTAACGGGTACAGGTATCTAATTGTTGTGGTGTGTCCATTCTCTAGATGGATAGAAGCAGGTCCATGTACACACCCAGACTCTACTGTGCGGTCACATTTCTGGTGAGGGAGGTATTTCCCAGATGGGGAGTATGTGAGGTCATGAGGTCAGATAATGGTCCTCATTTTGTTAATGCAGTATTTGAACAGATTAGCTTGCTGCTTGGTATAAAGCACAAGTTTTCTTTGGCGTATCATCCCCAAGGTAATGGGATATGTGAGAAGCTCAATGGCTTCTTAAAGGAAAGGATAGCCATGTTGAAGCATACTCTAAAGAAGGGATGGCTGCACTGCCTTCCACTGGCACTGTATGCGCTCAGAAACCAGCTTGGTTCTGACCACCATCTTACGCCACATGAAATCGCAACAGGCAGAAGGATGCACACACCATTGACACCCCAAGATAGAGCTAGATGTGATGCTCAGCTAACAGGGGAAGTTTTAGGATCAGAATGCAAAATTACTTGAATTGCATGACATCTTGTCTTACTGTAATTTCAGGACAGCTGCAGCGACAACAAAAAGGGTGCAGGGCAGCACAGAACACAGAAGGAGATACTTCAACATACCAAATTCAAGGTTTACATCTACCACAACTGTTCCCTGGGGACACAGTGCTGGTGAGAAACCACACAAGAAAAAAGTGGGACGAGCCAAGGTTCAACGGACCATGCAGAGTGGAGGACGTCACTCCCTCTACAGTCAAGATACAGGGAAGAAGAACTTGGATTTTCCTGGGTGACATCAAGCTATACAACAGAGAAGGCCCTCTGCCCGCACCCCAATGAGTATAGACTACAGACTACGGGGAAGAACAACAGCATGTGCAGACGAGATCCATGATGAGGAAGAAGGATGCATGACCACCAAAGCAAAGGCAAAGAACTCTTGTGTAAAGTTGTAGCTTTATTTTGGACATTTCCTCTGAGCAAAATAAGGGGATAAGTACATAAGCACGGACACTCTGTGCATCCTAGTTGCAGGGTGAAGAAGAAAAATTGCACGTATAAGCCACAACAAGTTTATTGACTTTGAACTTTGGACCGATGCTCACTGAAGCCTTGATGAGAAAAGGATATGACAAAGTTTGATTGAGGACACACAAATTGGAAGAAAATACAGTATCCACACTCTTTTCATACAGGAGCCTTATTTGGACTCACTTATAGTGTCCCACAGCAGTGACATCACTAAGGACGTTTTAATATATTTCGAGTTAGTTTTGAGATCGTACCCGTCATTAGTGGGAAGGCTCACTAACATCACTGTATTTCTTCAAGACCCTGAAAACGAAAAGACAATAAGGAGGCTGCTCATTGTGATTGCTGAGCAGTTCCTTCTGCCTCTGGAATACAGGGAGGACAAGACAAATGTCCCTGTCCTCAGAAGATAGCAGACTGACAAGCAATGTCTTCTTTTGCCTTATTGAGGACTTTCCAGAGCTTGTGTGGAGGCCTGCCTGTGTTGATGTCCTCACTTTCATCAGAGACCCAGCAAACTCTACACAGATGAGCACTCTCCTGCATTGTAGTGTGATGCAGGTTGAACTTTCTAATCATCATCAGAATTTCCCTAGAAGATTGTAAGACTTTCCGCCAAGGGACAGATCGAGAAAGCGTTGCCTGAAACTTCACTCCTGTTTATGCTGACAAGGACATGGCATGTCTTCTGGAGTGAAACAGATAAGAGGCATTGATTGGGAGCTTGTTTATTTTGAACCCGCAAACTAGAGACTTGCTGAACCCATCACCTTATTTTGACATTTTCGTATACAGAATAGAGAACGGTTTCCAGAGACAAGAGACAATTTATTATTCAGGCAAAGAAAGACAATCGTTCCAGTACCTGCAACCTACGAGTAGAGACAGCAGAATCCTGACATAATTTTACCTAGAATGTATTAAAGAGTTTGTTTTCTTTACTGAAATGATCGAGATGGACAACCAAAGTAGTAATGTTGTCATCCCTCAGAAGGAGAGACGCACGCATTATCCCTGAACTAAGTGTTGTACGTTATCCTATAGAGGAATCATGTACCTATGCATTTTATTCATCATTGTTTTACTGTCCCTGACTGTCAACTGCATTTTTTATTGGTGCACAAAGTGTTCCAATTCCAGTGCACACACCTAACGCATGAAACACACAAAGGCACCCAGACCTTTCATAATCATTCTAGTCCATAGAAGGTCTGACAGAGTAGTGAGTGGACTTGAAATGGATGTGATTAGCAATGACAAACACACACATTTGATAACAAGCAAGTTGAAAAGCCGGAGACAGGGTCGGAAGAGTAATCATGAGAAAAAATTAATGAAAGACACACACATGCAAATGATGAGTGCACATATACCAGGTCTAGTGTCAATAACTGCAGAACCACAATCCAAAGAATGGGAGAAGGTTAGACAACCAACAATGAGAAGTTCTACTATAAGTGAAGTCAAAGGACAGATGGAAAAAGCTGAACTTTTGAAAGAGGCAAAAGGAGTTCGAGAATAAACCAACAGAGACAACATTAATAGGCACCCCAGAGCCAGCAATGACAGGAGCAAGTACAAGTCCAGAAAAACTATCACGTGCAGAGATGATAGCAGAATGAATATGGCTGTTTATAGCCAGAGCCAGGAAAAGACAAGAGGACAAGGAAAGAAGTACCAGACTTTATCCTACTCAAATGATACAGATGAAAATGCCTGGACCATGGATGGAGGTACCTGAGAATCCTCCAATGAGAAGAAGCTACATGGATTCTATTAAGGATGTAATGATAGCAAACTACATGAAAACCTTGAGGATCAGAAGAAGCACAAGAAGACAATAACACACTAAAAAACTCCCTGGACAGCACTGCACACTTGGGAAATAACATCTGGTACCAACATATGAAAGAAGTTGGAAGACGAAATTCCAAGGAAGAATGCATTGTTTGTTCACTCCTACCTTACAGCATGGGGAAGTCAAAGATATTTGTAGCTTTTTTAATAGATGTGCTGACGGTGGACTGTCTATCACACGTAGCATGTACAAGACCAGAGGCCAGTTCATGGGAAGTGATGCTTCACTGAAATGGGCAACTGAAGCAACAGATCCAAATGAAGACGATTATGTCCAGGACTTAAAAGACAAGACACAATGGAAAAACAAAGAACATTGTGATCAACTATGAGAAGCCTGAAGTTAAAGGAGCAGAGATCAGAAGAGAGACAAACCAAAAACTGAAGGTTCAAGGAAAAACTCCAGAGGATGCTCGGAGTGGGAAGAACAGAGGCCAAATGCAAATCTGGGGGACAGTACTTTCACAGGACGGATGGGAGAAAGGAGTAGTGATTTGCAGAGCATGGATGGTCATAGGTCGTTACCAGGGTACCATTGACTTAGTACAGAACGGATGCAAGCCATTATGGCCAAGACTTGCGAAACTATTGACATAGGTCGAGGACAGAGGAGGAGGTCATTATTGGGCATGTGGATCCAAAGCATATATCAGGCTGCCGAAGAACTGGGGAGGTATATGCACACTGGTGAATGTCCATGTTCCAGCATTGGTGATTCCAAAAAGTGATCTGAATATTGACAGTTTTCAGAAAGCAGATGCTCACCTGAGGAAAAAAAGAGATCTGTGGAACTGATCAGATGGATGAAGAGACAGAATTACTTTTCTGCCAAATCAGAAGAAGCTTTTCATGCAATCCGGTATGAACACAGACTGTTCAGCTTGGCCTCATCAGTGTTCACAACAATTCTGATGCCAAGAGTTCAGGTTGGAGCAAATACTAAATGGTTGCAGATAAACAGATGGGAGTTACTGCAGACCATCAACAGGACAATAAATGGATTCAATGCAATCAAGGAAGAGTTAAGGGCAATTTGACTAATGACTCTCAAGAACAGATATGTCCTTGACATGATCACAGCTATGGATGGAGGTAATTGTGCAAAAATCAGATCAGAGAAACATGTTGCACATTTATAATATCTCACGATGACGAAAATAGAACCTTAACAGAAGCCATAGGTATGCTGATGAAACTACAGAATCAAATGATTGATGAAACTGACGAAGTGGACGACAACAGTTGGTTTGTATAACTATTTTCATGGGTTCCACGTGGATGGCAGATACATTCAGATTCCTAGGAGCCCTGTTAGTGATGATATTACTCAGATTCTGTGTTATCATGATAATAATATCTCAGTGCTAGAAAACTGCGAAAAGGGCCATAGGGATGAAGATCATGATTGATTTCGAGTCAGGATGGAAGCCCAAGAACCTGACTGATGAAGAAATAAGAGACTTGGTGAAAGCCAGCATTTATGCACCAGAAGGAACAACGTTTCGAAATCCAAGGAAACATAGAAATTATGTGGGAAAATTGATCTATTGTGATCCAAGTGGACAATGTTAACTAATGACTTGGAACAAAGATGAGCATATAAGAACAACAGGAAGCTTGAAGGGAGTCATAAAGATGGACCCCAAAGATATATTTCTTCAAACCTCTATGTGTGGATTCAGAGGATGAACTAAAAGTGGATCCAGAGGATGAAGTAAAAGTGGAAAGTGGTTGATAAATCGCCCAGAGGGGGGAGTGCAGAGGAGGTACCAAGCTCGAGTCACACTCCAACCGCCAATTTTGTAGTACCAGGAACGTTCACACTGACATATGTGACGTATGATGAGCAATTAAACCATCCGAGAGCTGCAGTTGGGAAATGTCCAGTACCTATCAGAAGAACAGCACCTGTTGAAGTACCGACACCTAAGAAAACCTGAACAGTAAGACACCCATTGAGAAAACCATAACGACAAATGAGACAGAATGACAATTGTCAGAATGCAATACCTGAAGAAGCTAAAAAGATACTAAAGGAAGACGAATGGTGACGTCACAAGAACCCGGACTGACTCACATATAGAAGATATGATGACCTGTGAATGATGAAAAGAGACAAAACACCATGGATAAGTGACATCCTGAGCCTAAAGTGAAATAACTGATGTCAAGATGTCAGAAATTATGCCACATGCGCGATGAAGATATTAATTTAGTTTAAACATGTACACATGCAAGAAACCGCAAGAAGTAAGACATTGTGAGGCTTGCTTTTGCTTAGTAGTAAAATAGATTGTGGCAAGCGCCACTTACACATATCTACCTCAAAAAGAGCACTTTACATAAGTATACTTCCACTATGCACAAGAGCAGAATCAACCAAAGGTTACTAAAGGTCTCAAGAGGAGAGCTTTGTAGCAAACAAATTGAGAATTAAAGACAGAGAGAAACTCAGACGAAGGTAAATTGTGCCAAGAAGCCATGGGCGTATCGGCTGAAATAGACCAATAGTGGATATAATTAATAAGAAGAAGAACAGAGTATCCTGTTCAGAAAGGTCAAGATAAGCCACAGATGGCAGATGGCTGGCAGAATTAAATCAAAAACATGAAATTGCATGAAGAATAAGACGATTTGACGGTGTCAAAATCACGTGACCAGACAAGCTAGAAGGGATGAAACTTTCACACCTACACATGGACCTGTGCCATGCACAGATGCCTTAACTTTTCCAGACCAAGAAGCAGTCTCGAGGCCAAACACAAAGAAATAATTGACACATGACCACTGAGGTAATGATTGATTGTAGCAATAAATGGTTGGAAACTGGGGGTGCAGACGAACTCCCTGCGCCTGGCCGGCTCTTCTGAATGGTGCTAAGCAAGTGGACAAGTATGAGTGGGGTTGATGCCAACCCAATCATAGTGGACCAAGTAATCTAGGGTCCTATAGTTAGTAGAACCAACGATACGCCGTACTTTCAATGACGTCTACAGTAGTCATTTTGAAGGAAGGGCTTAGATGCCCCACCTGACAGTGTTTATCCAATACCCACTCCCTGTTACCATATGCAGATATAGTGCTTACATTAAAGTTATGTTCCTATAACCAATAGAGTTGCATGCTAAAGTGTTAAGAGTTATACATCAGTGATGATGAGTTTTTGTTAAAAATACTATGTTTTTATGAAATTAATTGGAGTTGTGGCGAGAAGTATGATCGAGCAATTGCTGATATTCATGAACTCCCTGCTTTTTGTACTTGTCATTTAACAGACTCCCTTTGCCAAACTATCGAGTAGTCATTATTTATTTGATGCAAGTGTATTAATTTGCATCCACATCCATCTCAAGAGTGCTGCTGCTCATCTTAAAGTGCTGTTGAGAAACGCCCAGTCCTATGGGCCGGCTGGGGTCCTACTGCAAAACGGTTTAATTGATTTAGAAATAAAATGTACAGATTTTAAATATTTTCACCACATGATTATTTCTTAAATCGATATAGTGCCTGGCCCTTTACCAATCTTTGGAAACTATTGGGGCAGTCTCTGGTCTCTTATGAAGTTGGAGTGAAGCTTCTCTGCTCCTGTCATGGTCAGCATTTTCCTTTTTATGGCTCTGTAGCTCCAACTTCTCTCTCCCTCGCATATGCGTCTCTGTTCCTGGTTGTTTTTCATTGTTCTGTCTTTCCATGTCTCTGCCACTGATCAGGTCCGCCTCGCTAAACTGCTCTGGCACCTATGGCAGTCTGCAACCCGGCTTTCGGTCTTCGGGTTCATCAGTACGGGACCAGTGTCTACTTCCCTGCTCCTACAGGCCTGGCTGCTCAACCGCAGAGTGAGTCATTCTTCCCGATTTAACATTACTTTTGCCTTTGGGCAGCTGAACAGTGTGTGTTGGTTCCATGCTGGGCTTTTACCTCCTTTATTTATCCTCCTCATCACAGTGACATTTTCGCTCTGGCTTGGGTGAGTCTCCCTCTTCCATGTCTCAGTCCTTTCAAGGATGTCCTCTTCTAAACCATAACAAATCATGTTGTGGGGACCAGAGAGACTTCATTCGGGGTTTTGGGGACCAGAGACACTTGAGTCAGGGTTAAGGAATGTGTGGACACCAAAATGGAGGATGAATACTGCATTCACCAAAGACCATTGTCATCAATCCCATGATGGTTCCCACTCCCCTGAGGTACACCCACTGAATACCACCCCTGATGGTATTATCAAGAGCGGTCTCACCTCCTTGGCCTCACAAAAAGGGGCCTCCCCCATGGAAAATATGCCAATACCCTGGGAATTGTCAGAATGGTCAAATAACTAAACACCTACACGCTGTGTGCCCCTCCTCATATGACATTTCTCCCTATCTGTACTCTAATGCAATACGTTTGGCTAATAGATGTTATAGGAACCTCTACACAAGAAGCAGTTTATTTTACAGAACCAGGAGATGACTATTCTTAGAAGGCAGACATCTTATTTTGGTTTATAGACACTCCAGTAGAAGCATACATACCAAATCCTCATGACTTTCCTTCTGAAAACCCCCACTTTTCAAGCTTTCCCAAAAGCTGGAACTAATGAAAACTCCTTAAGACTCTATTATATACACTGAATCCTCCTGTGTAGAGAGTAATAAGGGGAGAATGTCACTGAATTAAACAATCATACATTGAATAAAATCACAGATATTTGGTGCATACATTTCTGAACGTCTGCTGGAGAGATGCCTAGCCCAAGTACGATGCCCTAATGGTCACAATGACCAAAATGGTTTATTAAATGTAGTATTTGATTCATTGACAAGCCTTTATTGCATGATATTATAAGCCTTGCATGTACAACTTTGTAAAAGTAATAGGACCTGAAACTGACTCTAGATGTTCACTAATTATGATATGATATGATATGGCATTTGTAATGCGCCTATACACAAGTGTTTCAAGGCGCGACGAGGCAGGGAGGGGGGAAACAAGGGGAGACAGACAACGATCCTACTAGGCCAGGTGTCATTCAGATCGCGCAAGTGCATGGGTAGGGGGGACGGGAAAAGTGCAAGGGGGAAAGGGAGAGGGGAAAGTGCAGTACAGGGTTAGTAATGAACAAGATAAATAATAAGGGCCAGCTGGTGGCAAGTGCAAGATAAGTGCAGACAAGTGCTGGGAAGGGGGGCTGTAGGGAAACAGAGACAGTCCCGCAGTGCAGGGGTTGCCAGGAAGGCAGTGCAGGGGAGAGTGGCTGGGCCAAGGACCGAGATTGGTGAGTGGCCCAGTTGCTGATTCAGTATAGTTTCAGTGATTTAGCAGGGGAGAGGGAGAGAGAAAGCAGAAGCAAAGAGGAAGGTTTTGAGGTGCTTCCGGAACCAGAGATGGTTCTCCTCAAGTTTCAGGGAGGCAGGAAGGCTGTTCCAGAGGGAGGCCCCTGCTGCGGAGAGAGATCTCCCCCCAACTCGTTGCTTGGAGAAGCAGCTGAACCTGAGGTAGTTGGAGGCGGAAGAACGAAGTGCTCGAGAAGGAAGATATTTAGGAAGGGAGAGTTGAAGGTAATTTGGCCCAGGCCCCAGAAGGCCCTGTGGACAATGCAGAGGGTTTTGAACTTAATCCTCACAGCCACAGGGAGCCAGTGTAGCGATTTCAGTCCTGGAGAGATACGATCCCTGGGCTTGAGGCCAAGGACATGTCTCGCAGTCCTGTTCTGGATGAGTTGCAGAGGGCGGAAAGTAGAGGCAGGCAGATTTAGATAGAGGCTGTTACAGTAGTCCAGCTTCGAGAGAACCAGGGCTCTGGAGACAGTGAGCTTCTGGGGGAAGGAGAGGAAAGGAAGGATTCCTCCGAGGAGGTGCAGCTGGTAATGTGACTTCTTAGAAACGTCAGAAATGTGAGGAGAGAAGGAGAGTGTGGAGTCGAAGATGACCCTGAGGTTTTTTGCCTTGCAGGTAGGAGCAGGAAGAGGGCCAAGAGAGGCCGGCCAGAAAGCTGCAGGGAAGGAGGGAGTGGGTGTGCCGATGAGTAGAATCTCGGTCTTACTGGCATTAAGGAAGAGGTCGTTGGCGGCACACCATTCCTGGATAGCAGAAAGACAGTCAGAGATGAGGGACGGAGAAGAGGAGGCCGAGGGTAGCCTGAAAATGAGCTGGGTATCATCCGCATAGCACTTAAAGTTGGGGCAGAGAGCAGCGATGCGGTGGGCGAGAAGTGCCAGATACTGGTTGAACAGCCAGGGAGAGATGTTAGAACCCTGGGGGACACCACAGGTAGAGAAAAAGATGTCAGACATGAAAGACCCCAGTTGGACCTGGGAGGGTCGATTTGAGAGGAAAGAGGTCAGCCAAGCCAGAGCCTGACCAGTGATACCCAGGTTATCACGGAGAAGGTAGAGCAGGATGGTATGGTTGACAGTATCAAAGGCATAAGAGAGATCAAGCAAAATGAGAACACATGGAATGTTAGAGTCAAGGTTCGAGAGCAGGTCCTCACGGATGTTCAGGAGAGCAGTTTCCGTGCTTCTGGCAGCTCTGAAGCCAGACTGATGGTCATGAAGGCTACCAACAGATTCAGCAATCGAGATTAAGCTGGGAGATGGCAAGTTTCTCCAGGAGCTTTCCCAGGAAAGGAGTGATAAAGATAGGGCGATAGTTAGCTGGGCAGGACGGGTCGGAAGAGGGTTTCTTAAGAAGGGGGTGCATAAGGGAATGCTTGAGAGGGGATGGGAAGACTCCAGAGGCGAAGGAGTGATTGCAGAAGTCAGCAAGGGCAGGAGCCAAGGAGTCGATGTGGTCCTTAATCGTTTTGGAGGAGCAGGGTTGGACTTGTGTTGACGAGACTTTCATAGAGCGGACTTGTCTCGAAACCTCATCAGCAGAAAAAAGGGGAAAGGCAGAGAAGGAGAGAGGAGGGGTGGCTGCAGAAGGGCCAGAGGATGGGCAGGGAATAGAGGGGAGGAGGTGATGGGAGGAGAGTGAGGACAGGATGTCCTGACTTTTTTAAATGAAGTGAGAGGCCAGTGCCGTACAGAGGACTGGGAGGGGACAGGAGAGGTAGAGACTGCAGCAGGGTTGGCCAGCTCCTTGCAGATTTTAAAGAGTTCAGCCGAATTGTTAGATGCCGCAGTGATGTGGGCTTGGATAAGGGCTCTCTTCTTGGTGAGAACGGAGAGCCGGTATTGCCTTTGGAGCAGGCGACAGGCCAGTTTGTCAGAGGATGAACATGAAGCACGCCATTTCCTCTCTGCCACCCTGCACAAGCGTTTAATGGTGACGAGATCCGAGTCATACCAGGAATTACATTTGGCTTTCGGCTTCAGGCGGATTCTCATAACAGGGGCAAGGATATCAAGAGTATCAGATATAGCAGAGTAGAGAGTGGAGAGGGCTGTGTCAGGGTGGGAGTCAGCCGAGGGGGGAAAAAGGAGCGAGAAGGTGGCAGCAAAAGCCTCAACTGACACACCCTTCATGGGTCGGATGAGCGAGAAGGAAGATGGCAGTGATGAGGGTGGCTTTGCCTGTGGGGTAGGGAGGGTGAGGTGGGAGGAGAGGAGAAAGTGATCACTCCAGGAGAGAGGAGTGGAGAGAGGGACAGAGAGGGGAAGGTCAGAAGAGATCGGGGCATCAAGAGTTTGCACAGCAGAATGGGTTGGCCCAGACGGGAGAATAGAGAGTGAGAGAGAGTCGCAGAGGTCTCGAAAGAGTCCAGAGGGGTGACAGGAGGCATCCAGGTGGATGTTGAAGTCTCCAAGAAAGAGGAGTTGAGTGGTTGAGGACAGGAGTGAGGAGGAGAGGTCCGCCCACTCGGAGAGGAAGGAGGAAATTTGACCAGGTGGCCGATAGATAGTAGCCACGGTAAGGGAATGGCTAGGAGAGAGAGAGAGTCGGCAGACAAGACATTCAAAAGAGGAGTAGGTCTGCGTGGGAATAGCAGTGGCAGGAATCCACTCAGGGAAGATAAGGGCCACACCCCCCCCCAGCACGGTTGGGCCTGGGCACGGAGAGGATCTTGTAGCCATCAGGTAAGAGTGTGTCAAAGCTGGTGACAGAGCTGGCCGTGAACCATGTCTCAGTGAGACAGAGTACGTCAAGGTCCAGTTCCTCAAGAAGGCGGCAGATATCAGAGGAATGTTTGACAGCAGAGCGAGAGTTAAGAGTGGCTATGTGGAGAAGGTTGCCATCTTTGAAGTACTTCCGGGGAGGGGTACAGATCAGAGGTACGCCCTGCAGGGGAGAAGAAGGAGCACGGGAGGGGGGCAGGGAGGGAGGGTAGAGACAAGGTAGCCGAGGACAGAGGAGGGGGGACAGCAGGAGAGGAAAGGAAGTTGATGAGGGCTGGGAAGCGTCTATCAAAGAGGTGAAGGTTGGCCTGAGGGCCTTGGACCAAGACGGTCCCATTAGCGTAGACATTAATGATGGCCTTAGAGGAGTGGAAGGAGGCCAAGAGGACGTCCCAGCGGGTGCCACCATTAATGGGAAAAGAGGAGAAAGGAGAGAGCACAGAGACCATAGATCAGGTGAAGGCACGAAAAAAAGAGGATGTCAGTGAGAGTTTCCTTAGAGGAGGCACTGGTGTAGGTGTCAGCGATAGAGAGGCCTGGGTTGGAGACCAGGATGTCCTTTTTAAACTTTTTCCTACCAGATTTAGTGAAGAGAGCAGGATAGTCAATGGAGAAGCAGTTAGAAAAGATAGGTGAGATAGAGAGCACCATGGGATAGGAGGGAGGGGGGTTAGGACAAGCACGAGCGGGCAGGAAGATAGCAGCAAGCCCTAGTTTACCACAAATTCAGAACACAGTGAACACAGTAATGCATATCAGGTACCCAGTGGAGAGGCCACCTAAGTTTGAAAATCCTGCGAGGGGAGAAAAAAAAACCTAGTTTACCACAGATTCAGAACACAGTGAACACAGTAATGCATGTCAGGTACCCAGTGGAGAGGCCACATAAGTTAGGGATAAAGGACAAATGCCTTTTGCACTAAAGTTATTTAAAACCCCATAATTCATACTTATATGCGGTTCTAACACCATCTTGCAAGAAATTGACATATCGCTAACAGGAGACGTCTCTAACTGGTACAACGCTCAATGCACACATTTTCCTCTAATATTCAGGAAAATGAAACCACAGTGCTCGCCTCACTTTAAATTGTGCAGTCAAGCTCCCAATGAGAAAACAGTGCAAGGGCAACATTGGATACTACAAATAATACAAGATTCTGGTATAGAATTGCTTGGAGGTTTGCAAAAAGTAAAGGTCCCACTAAAATCATTTCACCTTTTGCCCACTGATACTGATCCTCGTGTTTTGCCCTTGGAATGAAATTGCCAGCCGCACCAGTTCAATTTGTTTAACAAAATTAATATAGCGTTTATGCGTCTCCACCCATGGGTAATTGAAAACTAACCTGAGTTGCTAACGTGTACTGAATCAAAAAGAGAAAACATGATTGTGTATAGCTGTTTGTGTGGGAGTTGGTGACATATCTTTACAGTCTTGCCTTTACACCAGTGTGCGTTAGCAAAGATGTAAAAGCATTGGTTTGGGCTGTTAAACGGGCGCACATGAAGTAGATGTGATGGGATATGGGTCATTGTTTAGAAAAGAGCTGGAGGTACCAGGATTCGTCTCCATTTCTGAGGTGAAGGAAATGCCCCTGAGCACTGATGCTGTTACATTGTTGCCAGTGTATAACAATGTAAAGGCGGAATTACGAAGACCTGGAATCAGGAGATGTATTCATCAGGAAGCCAGCTGGAGCACTGTACAAATGGGAATCGTATGAATAACAAGATGGCCACCACTGGGCCCAAAAGCCACAACTGTGCCATCCCTAGAATGGTCCATACCTTCCTGAGATTTCGGGACAGAAAGAAATCCAAACTGCTTACTCAAGGCTACATCCATGTACATTCATGAAGCCCCAGAAACCAGCAAGGCAGAGCATTAGAGGACGAGTACTACATTGAACATTGTGTTGTAGCACCTTGGAGCGTCTTTTGTGCTAGATGGAATTATGATAACAGTCAAAAACCAAATGATCAGACACACTCAAGGAATATGGCAAAGTACTACTTTAGTATCAATTCAATAAAGCAGGGTCAACTGGAAGACATCGGACTGATGCTGAACACTCACACAGCAGCTTGATTAAATGGAGGTCTTATACCCCAATATGTATTTTGTATGACATCATTCTATGTGGCAAAATAGAAAACCTATCAACGCTAGGCATTCGTGAAGGGAACTTATCTATTTATAGAACATATAAGAATTAGTGCAGCATTGGCTACCCCTTATCTGTAGCACACGCCTCAAACTAACTCTAAACACATATAGTACTAATTATAATGGACATAACATCAGTGGATTGTTTCCTGCAAAATTGTAAGTTAGGTTGTCTCCCAGGTTCACTGAGTGGTTGGTATACTATTTTGTTAAAGACTCCAATCAAGCAGTCCCACTAAGTTAGTGCCTTGTCTGGGATTGCTCAAGGGAACCCCTTATTTATATATTTTTATGTCCAGTTCGTGTTCTCTGGATGACAACCCTTATATAACACCCCTCTCTTAGAATCCCCCTGACCCCACTGAGCCAAGAAGTAAGTTTGCTTTTGCAAATTTAAAAGGTTTATTTGAGAATTAAACAATATATATATATATATATATATATTGCACTTTTATAATAAATTAATAATTGATATCACACTTGTGAATATGAGCAGTAATCAGCAATAGGTAATCCTACAATAGCACAGTTCTGGTGACTTATGACTAGGAACAGGGGAATAAGGTATCAGAGAATGCTTTATGGTTTCAAGGAGATGCAAAGATGAATAAAAGGCAGTACAGAAATAAACTTGATATAATTTCAGCAAAAGATAATACGATCACTTTTTCTCGGACAATTCACTCCCCCCCTATGCAATGTAAGGAGATGGAAGTAAGACACACAGGGCCTCATTACCCGGTAGGCGGTGATCCATGGCGCTATTAGCGCCATGGCTCATGCCGGTAAAATACCGGCACCGCCTTGGCGGAAAGGAGATTTACCGCCCCATTCCAAGGTTGGAGGGGCGGTAAATCCCCCTTCCGCCATTGCCCTTCCCCATTCCCATTTCTGCCCCATAGGGCTCTATGGGAATGGGGAAGGCGCTAATTACGGCACCGCAATTTTGCGGTGCCGTAATTAGCTCCGAGGTCCCTTAGCGGGTTGGATTTTAACGCCTGCAAAAAGCAGGCGTTAAATCCCCCAACCCGCAAAGGGACCTCGTAGTAAGGCGGTAGGGATTTACCGGTACCGGTATTTTACCGGTACCAGTAAATCCCTACCGCCATCTGTGTAATGAGGCCCACAGTCTTCAGGAATACAATCACAGTAGAATACGAATTCAGTTCCCCCCTAGCAAGCTTAGAGAAACAGGGATGATTTTAAAAACAGGCAAAGTACTTTAAAGGTGGTATGCAAAGAAGGGAAAAATATGCTAAAAATTATTTGAATTCCCTCTAGAGGTTCAGGGTGAGTGATAGCTACTTTAAATTAGTTCAGGATCACTTTAGCAATGCTCTATGAATGATTGTCAGGTTGCAAACGACTTTCAGCAAAGGAAAGCAAGGAGCTGCTATTTTGACACATGAAGAAATTTGAGCCAAATCGCAAATCGCGGCACTTTTTCCGAGTTCGTTCCTAGGACAAACGGTTCAGGAGATATGGGCGATTTTGTGAAGGGAGTTTTTCAGAAATTAAATTTTAAAGTTTCAGAATGACAGATGACAGGTTTGCAGCTTTGAATCAAAAGAAGGGACACAATTTCTATGATGCAATTCGCAATAGGTTAAAATAGTTTGAATTATATTATTTTAAACTAAGATATTGGTTTTGCAAAGGCCTCAGGATACTCACTCCTAATTTTGGAAGGACTGGGCCTCGTCACGGATCTGGTCAACGGGTTGGACTGGACTTCTGGTGATTTCCTGTACTGGTTCTCGGGTTCGGGTCTGGTCTGTGGTTCTGCTAGTGGTTCTGGATACAGCGTCTGGTCTGTGGTTCTGGATTCAGCACTGCTTTCTGGGTCTCTGGTTCTGTGCTGGATACACAGGATTCTTAGCAAGCAGCAAACCGCACAGCCCGGTGGTTTTATTCTGATGTGCCCCTTGGAGATCTGGGGTAATCAGTTTGCAAACTTGTAAGGCCAGCTGAGAATACTTTAGCTTGCAGTAGGCCTTCTTGGTTCAAAGTTCTGTAGTCTGGAGTCTCTGGATGTGAAGTCTGAAGTCTGGATGTGAAGTTGTCTGTCAAAATGCTCCGCAGAAAGTGAAAAATGAATGTCCTGCCTGTCCTGCACTGTCTCCTATTATGTGTTTTGAAAGTGGGTGGGTTGGCTCATCGTCGCAGGTGCCGTTTAAGCTAACATAGTTGACACTCTGCTTTAATTTTATTGGTCGGATAGTCTGGGTCCAGAGGACCTTGTTTATGCAATCTATTAGGGGTGACAACCTTCTCAGGAGGTCATTCCCTAGTAAACAAGGGGTGCCCTCTGAAGTCACTACTATGTAAAGGTGTTTCACCTTGTGTCGCCCAATTTTGATGTCCAAATCTGCAGTCCCCTCGACGGGAATTTCCTTCCCGTCAAAGTTCTGGAGTTGTCCAGGAAGAGAGGTGAGAGGAATATGGTAATTCTCCCCCTTCCTGCATTTAGTTCATCAAAGGCCCTTTTGGACAGAAGGGGAGCTTGGGATCCAGTGTCCACCAGTGCCAACATTGTACCCTGCCCCTGTACTTGTACCGTGGCATAGTATCTTCCCTCCTTCTCCTCAAGGGGGCACCAATAATGCACATTTTTGGACAACTGGTGGGCTAACTTTCTGGTTTTGGACATTGAGAGAAAAGAAATTTGGGCAGAATTCTGTGGAGAGTCGTGGGAATCTGCAAGAAAAAATTGTCAACTTGAAATGGTTTCGAGTTCCCCTGGTTCCGGTTCTGGGCCGCCCCTCCCTTTTTGGAGGCAGTCATCAGGATGGGTTTGAACCAGGGGTCTTTGGTCTTGTTGGTTCTGGGATAGAATGATGGGCGGCAACAGCTCAATCCCCACATCTACCCAGTCTAGTTTGGAATCCCTTGGGACCCATTTTTCCTTGGGAGGAGTTCCCCCATCTCTGAAGGAGAAGATCCTTTTCCCAGGATCCTCTGAGGATCCCTCTCCCTCAAATTGGAAGACCTGTACCTCCTCCACAAAATGGATCTGTTTGGGTACTTTGTTTCTCCTACCTCCTCTCTGCTCCTTGGGTGGCAGACTTCCAGGGGTAGGAGATTTTGTTTCCGGTTCCTGGGTTTCCAGGGGCTGTTTACAAGTGGGGAAGGATGCTTCCTCCAAGGCTTTACACCCCCTTCCCCTTGTGCCTCCTCCCTGGGAACCGGTGGGTTATCGGGGTGCTGCCCCCGTCATTGTTCTGGAGCACCAGGCCCAGAGTTTGGGGCATTTTGTGGTGGCATGCTCATCTGAAGCTTCTGTTGAGCCCTCAGTATGTGACCCAGATCCCGGGCCATATTTTGGACCTGGCGCTCAAGTTGGGAAACCCGCTCAGGCTGATACGGGGTTCTGTTTTCTCCCCTGGGCTGATCCCGGGAAGGGTAGCTATCCCTTCTCTGGTAGTACCCTGGGTTGGGAAGATTTGGGTACCCATCCACCCTTGGCCTCCCCTCTCCCGGATTAGGTTGTCTGGGCTCAGGAAAGTGGGGAAAGAAGCATGGATGATTTTGGGGCTGGAAGTTGGGTGGATACCTGGGGAACAAGTTCTGCCCAGGATTTGGTGAATTTCTGCCCTCCTGGGGGAAGTGCGGAGGGAAGTTCCCTGGGTCGGGCGCTTGGTTGGATCCCCCCCACTTGGGCCAGAGGGGTCCAGACATAATCCAGGATTGGTCTGTTTCCCTTATAACGGGGACTTACATAGTCAGGGGAGCGGGGGACCCCATTTGTGGGACTACCTCCTTGACTCCCTGTCTGTGACTGGCCCGAGGGCCTTCTGGGCTGTGAATTATTTGGTGCAGGCAGGTTTTTAGGTCCCCCCATCTCCAAATCTAAAACGGGGGCAACCTTTACCTCTGCCACCTTGGCAGCAGCAGGGGTGCTGTTGGTTTTTGGGGTTTTGGGCTGATTCTTATTTTCCACCGGTTTCTGCACCTCATAGATGTGGGTGACCCAGTCTAAAGATCTTTTCTCGTGAAAATCTCTCACGAGCTGGGTCAGTATGTATTTGGGGAGAGCATGGAAAAATGTGTTGATGAATTCTCTGCTGTCCGTGCGCACCCTCCTGGTGGTCTGCGCAAAGGCACGCTTCAATTCTTGCACAAATACTTGTGGGGCCTGATCCTCCCCACATTGCAAATTGTAGGCTGCTTTGCGAGCCTCTTGGGGATTCCAGTGAACAGAAAAATGTTTCAAGATGGCCGCCCTATACATGGACCATCTTGAATGGTTTTGGTCCTCCAGCCCCGCAAAGAAACTGGAGTATTCTGGGGAGAATGTCCATTTGACGTACTGGATGCAGCTACTGCTGTCCTTCAAATGGAAGGTCTCCATCATTTGCTCAAAGAGCTCCAAGTGTTCCCACACAGAATACTTGGAGTTCTTGTGATAAGGCGTGATGACACTCCTGATTGCCTTAATCTGTTTTAAGGGGTCCTTAAGCAAGGCCCTTTTTTTCCTTATTGGCCTTTTTTGTTCTGGTAACCCTTGTTCATTCATCCTCTGACTCAGAAGCACTGCTCCCAGAGGTGCCCGTCTGATCTTCCAGGCTTTCCCAGATTCTGCGAGCCTGGGAATGGCTGGCAGAATGTGGGGACCTGGTCTCCTGTGTCCTGTGACGCTGAGAGGAGTCTTCAGATCCCTCCTTGCTACCAGGATTTGCTGGGTACCCCCCCACTGACCTAACTGGGCAGAGGTTTTCAGGATGCCGTTAGTGGGCCTACTCTCCTGGGGTTCTCCACTAAATTGCACTGTGCTTAGGTGCCCATACCCGGATGCCCGCCCATCCATTCCTGGGAGGTACTGGCCTATGAACCCCATACTTTTGGCCGGATAGTAATCTGCCCTCCCTGTGGCCCTGTGCTTATGTGCGCCAGGGGACATGGGGGTGGCAGAGTCCAAGGACTGGGAGAGATGAAGGCCTCTGGTACTAGGGCTCCTGAGGTTATGCTCAGGTGTTTCCCTTTCCCAGCGAACTTCATCTCTATCAGCCCCTGCTCCCTGTTGCAATGCAAGAGCCTGCGCTTTCAGCTCCTCTGTTAAGGTCTTACTAGACCCTATCAGTCTCTCCTGCATGGCTACCTGTTGCTGGAGCCTATCATTGTGCTGACAGAGAGCCTCATTCTCTCTCTGTGCTTCCTGGTTGGTCCTGGAGTACTGGCCCAGTCTTTGCTGCAGGAGGGTTACCTCCTGAGTCCCATCCCTACTGGCCTGCTCCTTTCTTGCCAGAGCATCTTCCACCCTGCTGGTGTGCTCTAACAAGTTCTGATGCTCTTTTTGGAGGTCAGCCAGCCCCTGGAGGGCCAGGTGATTTCCTTCAATTTTTTCTTTTAATTGGCAGACTTCCTGGCCTAAGGCGTCCCTTTCCTGACTAAGAGCCTGCATATGTGCCGCCAGGTCGTCCCTCTGCCTTTGAAAGGCACCAGCTTTCTGGCGTTCTTGATCAAACTCTGCCTGGGTATCCAGGTTTTTCAAAATCAATTTATTGCTTTCCTCTTTCTCCCTATCTAGGTGGCTTTGCAGGGTGACTACCTGCTCTGCGCATGCCCTATTGAAGTCCAGTTGTTGCTCCAGCTTTTTCTGGCTCTGCAGTAGGGCGTCCAAACCTTCTTGGTACTCCTTCTTCAAGGACAGAAATCTGTTATCCTGGTCAGACTTTTCCTGTTGCAGGATATCCATTTTCTCAATTTTCTACTTTATTTTTATAATATACTGTCTACTATCATTTCCTACTCAGGGCCACATGTAAGGGACCCTGATCTCTCCATGTATCTGACCCTGTTTCAGTGATCTGGGGTGCGACTGTCTGCAACCAGACCACCTGGTCCTGATGAGCCCACTCACCTCTCACAAATAGCTTATGTAAGAGGTGTTCTCTGGCTATTTTGATATCTAACAAGGTCGTCATTCTGGAACTTGATTTCCTTCCTGACTTACAGAAGTTTGTATTTTATTTTGCAAAACAGACCACTTCCTCAGAGCGTTCCTTTGAGGAGTGCTTTACAGCGTACCACAGCGTGGTGATCCGACCGGTTGCATGTATCCCGTCAGTTAGCACACTGTATTTAAGCTGCACAAATGGTAGATCTAATCCAGAATCCCGGCTACGAGCCCCCACTTTGTTAAAGACTCCAATCAAGCAGTCCCACTAAGTCAGTGCCTTGTCTGGGATTGCTAAAGGGAAGCCCTTATTTATATATTTTTGTCCAGTTCGTGTACTCTGGATGACAACCCTTATATAACAGCCCTCTCTTAGAATCCCTCTGACCCCACTGAGCCAATAAGTAAGTTTGTTTTGCAAATTTAAAAGGTTTATTTGAGAATTAAACAATACATATATATATATATATATATATATATATATATATATATATATATATATATATATATATATATCGCACTTTTATAATTAATTAATAATTGATATCACACTTGTGAATATGAGCAGTAATCAGCAATAGGTAATCCTACAATAGCACAGTTCTGGTGACTTATGACTAGGAACAGGGGAATAAGGTATCAGAGAATGCTTTATGGTTTCAAGGAGATGCAAAGATGAATAAAAGGCAGTACAGAAATAAATTTGATATGATTTCCGCAAAAGATAATATGATCACTTTTTCTCTGACAATTCACTCCCCTCTATGCAATGTAAGGAGATGGAAGTAACACACACAGTCTTCAGGAATACAATCACATTACAATAAGAATTCAGTTCCCCCTAGCAAGCTTAGAGAAACAGGGATGATTTTAAACACAGGCAAAGTACTTTAAAGGTGGTATGCAAAGAAGGGAAAAATATGCTAAAAATTATTTTAATTCCCTCTAGAGGTTCAGGGTGAGTGATAGCTACTTTAAATTAGTTCAGGATCACTTTAGAAATGCTCTATGAATGATTGTCAGGTTGCAAACGAATTTCAGCAAAGGAAAGCAAGGAGCTGCTGTTTTGACACGTGACGAAATTTGAGCCAAATCGCAAATCGCGGCACTTTTTCCGAGTGCATCAAGCGCGATTACTGAAGTATAATGAATAGAACGTTGGTTCATTGGAAAGCTCAGAATCTTAGCTTTAAAATGAAAGTTAAATTTCGTTCCTAGGACAAACGGTTCCGGAGATACGGACGATTTTGTGAAGGTAGTTTTTCAGAAATGAAATTTTAAAGTTTCAGAATGACAGATGACATGTTTGCAGCTTTGAATCAAAAGGAGGGACACGGTTTCTATGATGCAGTTCTCAATAGGTTAAAATAGTTTGAATTAGATTATTTTAAACTAAGAGATTGGTTTTGCACAGGCCTCAGGATACTCACTCCTAATTTTGGAAGGACTGGGCCTCGTCACGGATCTGGTCAACGGGTTGGACTGGACTTCTGGCGATTTCCGGTACTGGTTCTCTGGTTCTGGTCTGGTCTGTGGTTCTGCTAGTGGTTCTGAATACAGCGTCTGGTCTGGTCTGTGGTTCTGGATTCAGCACTGCTTTCTGGGTCTCTGGTTCTGTTCTGGATACACAGGATTCTTAGCAAGCAGCAAACCGCACAGCCCAGCGGTTTTATTCTGATGTGCCCCTTGGAGCTCTGGGGTAATTAGTTTGCAAACCTGTAAGGCCAGCTGAGAATACTTTAGCTTGTAGTAGGCCTTCTTGGTTCAAAGTTCTGTAGTCTATCTGGAGTCTGGAGTCTCTGGATGTGAAGTCTGAAGTCTGGATGTGAAGTTGTCTGTCAAAATGCTCCGCAGAAAGTGAAAAATGAATGTCCTGCCTGTCCTGCACTGTCTCCTTTTATATGTTTTGAAAGTGGGTGGGTCGGCTCATCTTCTATGCCCAACCCACTCAGGGTTCTGATAGGTTGAAGAATTTTCTGTGCTCTCACTGGAGAACAGAGTTGTGTGTCAGAGTGAGTCATGAGGTGTCATCTTTATGGCATACAGAAAGAACACTCCCCTTTGCTTTTACCTTAGAAAATCATTTTTCATAACTACACATATTTCCCAGATATACAGTTGTTTGAAATTACATGTACATATTACAGATTACTTATGGTCCATGCTTGTTCAACTCTGATCTTCCTAAGAGCATGCATTCAAAAATGACAACTTATTTTCGTTTTTGGTAGCTTTTGCAACATTGGTTTTTCATCAAATCTTTACACAGGCCTGTACCCTCTTCCTAAGCATATTAATCTAAGTTATTGTGTCTCTAGCATACACACAGTGTCAGTAGTATTAATAATTTGCTCGGTTTTGCCTCAGAACATGGTACAGAGTTGAGTCTAGTCTTAAATGTGTGGTTACATTTCTTAGATTAAGGATCTCCAAATTGTACATTTCTGTCATCTGGTTACAATCAGTTATCAGTGTTCTTATAAAACATATATTTGCCTTCAATTCAATTCACTTCAGTGTTTGGGTCCGCCCCCAGAAACTTGGGAGTCAAGGATCACATGTCTCTTCTTGCTGGCAGAGCTCTGTTTACAGTCCACACCCAAATTAACATACCCCATTCAATTGCAAGAGCCTATTGTGTTGGGTTCAGTAGGCTGCAGGAAGTCCCCTCCCTCTCAATCATCAGGGCAACGTGATATCCTGCCTTCTTGTGTCTAGTTCTGAGGTGAGACGGTTTCCCAGCCTCTTGCAATGTTAATTGAATCAGCCTGTCTTCAGGGAACAGCAGGTGTTTAAAATGTTTAATTAACCAAAAAGGCTTTGAAATTTCCAGCTGTCTCAGGAGGCTGATTAGCTTCTGAAGTAGCAGTTCTCCTGTCACAGTTTAGACCGCTAGCGCCGGCTTGTGGTAAATGCCGGTACTGCACCCATTTTTGGTATCTGTCTTGAATTAAAGCATTTCAAAAAGGGGATTTTGCTTGATAGTATATAATCCTTGCTTAACATGGCATTGGTGTTTTTTCCTCTGGCACCACATTTCACTCATGGCGCTCCTGTCCCATCACGCTCGCACTAGTGGGTGGCAGGTCAGGGGAACATTTGGGTGCGTGCCAAAACAGCGCGGTTCTCCAGGATTCTGGTGCAAATGTGGGCTTTTCCGCCCTCTTGGATTTCCTAAGCCCACAGCACCAAGTGTTGCAGCTGTATAGTCCAAACGTGGGTCATGACACCCAACAGTTTGTTTGTTTGTTTCTTCATTTTTAACGTGCGCCGGACCCAAAGGTATCAGGGCACGAAGATAAGAATACTTTAGGCTTACAAGTTACAAGATTACAGAATCGCAAAAACGTATAGATCATTGACAAAAACGTGCAGATCAATGACAAAAACGTGCAGATCAATGACAATATCGCAGGTAATACATTTACATAGCAGATAGATACAGTGGAAAGGTCGGTTTGACTATTGGTCAGTTGGTTGGTAGGCTCACCTATGGCTCATTTTCTTTGAGCCACTTGATGTAGTTTGATCTGAAGTGTTGGTATGTTTGGTCAAGTCTTAATGTCGGCGGGAGGGAGTTCCACAATAGAGCAACTTCGACCGGGAAGCTGTTCCCTCCAATTGTAGGCATTTTGTAAGGGGGAACTGGGAGGCAGTTTCTATAGGCAGTTCTCATAGGTCCAGATGTGTTTCATCTTTTGAACCTCTCTGTGAGGTAGCTGGGTGCTAAATTATTGAGACATTTGAATGTTAGGGATGCCGTTTAAGTTTAAATTTGTTTATCGTGGATAGCCAATCAGATTCTCTGCTGATTATTGAGATGTGTTCTCTTTTGAAGATTCCTAGTGCCGCTCTAAGGGCATTGTTTTGCAGTATTTGGATTTTTTGCGTGATGTTTGTATCCGCACCTAGATAGAGAGCGTTGCAGTAAGCCAGTTTGGATAGCACAAGTGTTCATGCCAGTGTGGTGCAACTAGTTGTAGAGAGGTATGGTTTAGCTGACCGGATTAACTTACAAGTGTAGGCTGTGGATGAGGCCATAGCTTTCACTTGTTTTGCTAAAGTTAAACTGGTGTCGAGGTAAAAACCTAGTGTTTTTACCTCCTTGGCAACTTTGATTATGTGCCCGTCTATGACAAAGATTGTGTAGTCTTGACTAAGTTTCTTGATATTATATGTAGACCCCAGTATGATGAGTTCCGTTTTGTCATCGTTCAGGTATAGACCATGACGGGCCATCCATGCCTGGATGATGAGGTATATCTTGTTCACCAAGGCCAAATCATGTTTGTAATCCCCAGAAAGTGGGATGAGAATCTGGGTGTAATCTGCATGGTTAGTGTAGGCGATGCGAAGATGGTCTAAATCATCAAACAGGGGCTTAGTAAAAATGTTATACGTGGTGGGGGAGACTCAAAATCCCTGGGGCACACAGCATGTGATGGGCACAGGGTCGGCAGCTGCTGAGGTGGAGAAGACCGTCATTGTTCTCTCACTTAAGAATGATTTAATCCAAGCTATGGCGGATTTTAGATGGTTACAGAGCACTTTGTGATCCACCAGGTCGAATGCTGTGAGAGATCCAAGAGGAACAGTAAGGCCGTTTTTCCTTGGTCTCTCAGCTCGTCGACCTGGGCTTTGAGATCGATAAGTGCTGCTTCAGTACCGTGTTGTGATCTGAATCCAGATTGTCTTGTGCCTAGGAGATGGTGCATCTCCAAGAATTTGTGGATCTATAAATAGGCCACTCTATCTAGAATCTTTAGTAGAAAGGGCACCGTAGTGATGGGCCTGTAATTTGTGAGGAGCGGCAGGACCCAAGATTCCTTAAGGTTACTTGGTATAGTTCCTGAAGAGAATGAAGAGTTGATAAGTTTAGTAATGAATGGGGATAGGTCTCTGGCAGCGTCTTTTATTATGTGAGCTGGGCAGTAATCGCCTCGACAATTTGATATTTTTAGAGATAGTATTATTTTTTCGACTTCCAGTATGGAGACTTTAGTGAAGTTAAAGTGATGTTCTGATTTGGCATTGGCAGGTGAGTTGTTAGTTTGGATGGTTGTCGTGGGTATGTCTAGTTTTTTCTTGTCAATTTTGCTTTGGAGTGTGACAATTTTGTCACTTAGGGCCTTCTGGATGTTAGCGCACCATGTTTTATTTTTGTCACAGTTATCTGGAACTGGGATAGGGTTCACTAGAGTCCTTCAGGATTGTGAAAAGCTCCTTAGTTCCTGATTTGGCTTGCATTATTCTGTTGTCAAAACTTTCTTTTTTGGCTTGCTTTATTTCTGTTTTGTATTTTGTGGAGATGTTAATGAGGGAGGCTTTATTCATTTCTGATGGAAGTATTCTCCATGCGGATTCACACTTGTGTTTTTCTTTCATTAGTGTTTTTAGATAAGGGGTACACCAGGCCTTTAACTGTGCTCTAGGTTTGCTATTTCTTAGTTTTAATGGGGCAATAGTGTCAAGGGCATTGGTCATGACAGTGTTAAATTTGTTGAATAGAGATAAGGGGTCTAGTGAGTCCAGCAGCGAGTTTAGGATTGGGGAATTAGTGGTAATATCCTGTCTGTTATATTGTTTTTATTCCTTGTTAGCGTAGGGGGTGCTAAAGTATTATTTTGAGGTTGGAAGATTTTCACATCTACAGTAAAGGATATAATAGCATGGTCTGTCCAGGCTTGTGGGCAGACAGAGGTGATGGTAGTGTTACAATTGTGGTCAGCCACCCAGTCAAGTGTCCGGCCTTTCTCATGGGTCGGCTGTGTCACTCTTTGGGTGAAGCCCAGCTCCGACAAGACATTGGCAATATTTGATGCTTGTGCATCTTTTTGATCATTAAAGCCTAGGTTCAAATCTCCTAGTAAAAGGGCTTGTGAAGAGTTTTTCAAGTTATCCGAAAGGATAGTGGAGATGTTCTCCTCGAAAGTCCCAAAGGGTCTTGGTGGTCTATAGATGAGGTGTAAGTTGATTGTTTGTGAGTTAGCTGTTAGGAGCCTGCCAATTAGGGACTGACAGGATTTTGTGTGCATATGTGTTTCTATTCGAATGTATAGATTCGTTTTGGCGATGATAGCTAGGCCTCCTACGCGGGAGTTAGTTCTGTCTTCCCTGAGAATGGTGTAATTGGTCGGTACCGCAAGCATCAAGGCTGGGCACGCCGCTTGGTGTAGCCATGTTTCAGTAATGGCTAGGAAGTCAAAATTGCCTGACTGAATAATGTTGGCAATTTCTGTAGCATGGTCTATTAATGACCTGGCATTAATACATGATCCTGTAAGGGTAGGGCTGGGTGTGGGTAACGTTACAGTGGCAGGACTGTTTTGTTTTGGCTGGCTTAGTTTGTGATTTATGATCATTATCTATTTTGTAGTTGTGATTAGTAGAGTTATTCAGCAAGGAGCGGTTTAGTTTTGTAGTGTCCTTCTGAAGACTTCTGCTAAAGGCATTGAGGTGCCTGGCTAGCGGTCCGTTGATTTTAGGTAGTCTTGCAAGTTTGGAATTCCTTTGTCTGAGGTTGCAAGGAATGTTGGTTATAATGGGGTTAGGATAGGGTGTTTTTCCTGTGGTGAGTATATGCAGTCTGGAAATGCAGTTGGCCCTTTTAGTAGTAGTCATCTCTTGAATGGGGAGGCTCATAGATGACATTATAGGCATAAGAGCAGTCAGGTAAAGGAGGATGGTGAACATTATAAACTGGTACTGTGTAAGTATCTCAGAAGCGATGGCGATGCTAGGTAGGATACGGCAATGGGAGGTCAACCTAAACAGGCATGGCATTTGCATAGCATAGCATTGATAAGAATAACATGGGTTAGGTATGGTTCTGTTGGTGAATCTCTAAATCACAGGCATAGTACACTTAAAATATCCTTAATATGTGTTCTACCAAGAAATGTGATTAAAAAAAGAAAGTGACAGGCTTGCAATATTGGGTACTCGCATACATATGCAGTCAATGTGGATCATGGTCAGCAAGAGCATTTGTAAGTGATTCATGTGTAATCAGACATTTGTAATAAAATAGTGAAAGAATGTTGGTACTGTTAATGGGCAAGGCAGACAATACTAGTTGCTAATGGGATACAGGTACTCTCCCATACCAAGCATGGGGTATAAACAATATCCAGGACATAACAGGTGTACTCATTTGGCAATGAAAGGCAGTTTGTACAGTCTTTGGTAATGGCTGCCTTCGGAGGATGTGATCTGAAGCTTCAGGACAGTAATGTTATAGTTTGTATGAGTGTCTAGTAGGGGGTTTGAGCGTGCTCACCTTACAGTAATTCCATGTCTAAGAATTATAGCAGCCTAATGGCACCTGGCTCCTGTGGTGTTCTGTCAGCTCTGTCAGCATGGGCCTTCTTTTCTAGGCCGGCTAGTAGCTTGCCGGCTATTGGGTAAAAGTAATAACAAATGCAGCAGCCAATCCAATGCAAGGGGGGCCAGGCACACAGTGCTACAAGACCAGGCAAAAGTTCAAATGTGGGTGGTGGCCATCTTGGAAGCTTTTTGCTTCGTGGATTCTAATGGATTTGGGCCACAGAAACGATATATGCATCCAGTTCAATGACGGTAGCTTGTTAAACACTAGAAGATTGTGGATGCGGAAGCTTTTACTGTCCCAACCTTGGACTTTTGGCTCTTTAGTAGCATGTACGTGAAACAAATCCTAGGTGTTTGAATCTTATAAGACTACTACCCATTTTCCCAATTAGACTGTCATCTGTCATCGGTAGGCAAGCAGCTAAAGTATTCCATCTGCAGTTGACCTTGTTTCTTCTCACTGTCCTGGAACATTCAAGGGAGTGTGAGCACACCACTGTCTTAAGGCTCTAATGAATAGCCTTTGTTTTCAACTTCTGAGTCACATGTGAAAAGACCACAAATGTGTCAATTTCAACCTTTCATTTACTACTAATTGATTTTATTATGTAGGGTGCTGTTGCTCCTCCTGGCCTCTAGAGACTTGCTCACTCTATCTCATATGAACTTTATACACTTTTAATTGACCAGCAGTTTGGCTCTCACAGATGTTTTCGTCTTCTTCCAGCTAAGAAGAATGTCGCACCTTCAGCACTTATCCATGTACTCCCCTTGTTTGTGGTTTGTGCTCATCCTTTTAAAAATAGCATCTTTGCTCTGGGCCAACCTTGACTCATCGTCATCTCTGTGCACTAAACTGTTATCCTGTTTCTCCTGATTCTTGCAACCTCAGCCTATCTCTGAGGTTCTTGGTTAATTTTAACTTGCTCCAGCGTCCAATTTTCCAATATTGCTGTGCTTGCCACGATATATATTCCTCTATAGCAAGCTTCTATATGTTATCTTTCTACCTTGCGTTACTGCGTATTTACAGTTGTTGGTCAGTAAGTTACTTCATCTTCTTTAGATCCATGATTACTTTATCTTTAGGTTCATGGTACTCGTAGTGCTTCAATTACAGCATTACTTAATATTTTCATATCGTTTCAACATAGGTTCATATATCTTCTTCATGACACCACTTTGACCTCAAAAAAGTTCACTTTAACGTCCAACCATGATAATTATTGATGAATTATATCTTGGCAAGCAACATTCTTCCATGCAGCTTTCTTCCATGCAATAATGTTCCACATTTTCAGTGAGAGGGTACATTCTATATGGCTGTCTGAATGCATACCGTCTCCCATTCACTCGATGCAGTGTAGGAACAATGCAGGGAGCCCCATTTATGGCTCCTCCCTGACTGTTCCAATATGACGATGGTGAGCAGGTAGGAACGGGCAAGAAAGGGTTTACCTGCTTCTCTACATTCACCCTCAGGTCGAATTTTCAACCAAATTCTCTTCTTCCATGATCTTAATCTCCTCTTAATCATTTATCAGCATTTTCTCTTCATCCTGCTTCTTTTTTGGGATCCAAATCTTTGTCAATCCCTCCTGTGGCCTGCAATTTTTATGTGTTCATCCACACTCCAGGTCACATGACAGCACTCTCCAGATGGTGAACAGAATATTCAATGTCCTACATATCTTTTCCGGCCCTTGTGGTATTGAAACATGCTTCCAGGAGTGTCAGATCTGTCCCTCTAACATGGGTCGGATATGACGCCGCAGTATCATTTTTTTTTTCTTTTTCCCTTTTATTTTTTTAGTCCCCCTGCCTCCCATGCTGAGGAAGTGGGGAACACCCCCGCAAACCCCAAGGGCAAAAACACCAGCCCGCAGCACCCGCTCCACATGTTTGCCATGTTTTAAAATCGATTGTATGGTACTGGCTGAATTGAGTCAAATGTACCATCCGATCGATTATAAATGATCAATTAGGCTATTACCATGCAAGGGTACTTATCTTTATATTCTCACAATTACTGGCTTCATTTTACATCTGTTCACCATTTCCAGCATTGATATCAATCATTATCTTCATCCCAACAACTTTCTTGGCTGTCTTCTTGCATTTTCCCACGATTATCCTTAAGAGACAGAATCCTGGCAATACTAAAACTAGTATTGCTCCACACATTTTGAAAGCATTTGCTAGCTAGGTTGGAATCCATGAGAAGAGTGATGTAAATCAATCATCGTCTTTAATTTTGTCTACATGCTCCACCATCGGTGTGTGCAAAGTTGACAGCATGGTTATTGCTTCTGTCAGGATTCCATTGCCTGGTGGTTCTCAATTCTTTTTTGATTGCATGGAATCCTTTTATTGTTGCAATGATCGTCTTTTGAAAATCACATCTTGTAATCTGAAGCCACTTGGCGTTTACTGCAGCTTGAAGTCCTGTCAAAAATATAGCTGTCATTATCATTGCCATCTTCCTGAACAATGTGTGCTCATCTGGAATATTGTCATAGACCTCCATTGATTTTGTGGAGAAATAATTACTTATTTTTAGTTAGCAGAGTATGCATTATCTCTTCATCCTTAGGTGTACATCCCTTTTTCTCCAATATGGAAGTCACTTTGGGGAATCACCAATGCTGGTTCATTTAGCATTACTATAGAACATATTCCTCCCCAATTCTTAGGCAACCTGATGTAGGCTCTGTATCCACAGGCCCAATATTGATCCATTAACACTGCAGTTCCTCCATTCATTCCTGGGACTTCAATTATCTGTCCACATCCTTTATTTTTTTCCAACCAGGATCAGCCCATCATTCTTGAAGCATGTTTTAACATTCCTCAGTGGTATTCTAGAAACTGGCCCTGCTTTGCTGTTGACCCATGTGAGTAACTTGGCCCATGATTCCAGGCATTTGACACTCACTATCTGAACTATGCCTGCTGATTCTTTCTTCAATAGATGTGCAGGGCAGGCCAATAGCCCTTCATCCCATCCAATATTGGTGAAAACGCGTCCAGATATCACTAGCTGAGATTTCTCTCCACATCTTGGCTCTCCTCATTTTTCAGTTATGTCTTAGCATGTCAGCTTCTTCAGCTGGACTCCTTTATTCATTCTCTAATCTGGGATGGATACATATGTTTCTTGCTTGTCCATCCTCATACTTTTTATATCTTTCTTTTTTCACATAGGTGGAAATACCCTTTTTGATCGCCATCATAACAAAGCTCATTTTCCTTCAAATTGCCCTCTGGTTGCGCATGCTGCTAGATGATTGAGGTCTCTTGCAATAAATGTTGTTGCCACATTCATGGAGTATGGTATTAGGGAACAAAAATAAAAGCTTTCATCTGGCATTCATGTGCTGGTACCATATGTTATTCTTTAAATTAACTGAATGTTCAAGATATGTATTTAAACCTTCATGGTTCTCCTCAACATCACTTTTAAAACAAAATAAACTCCTAGTTATATTATAAAATAGGCTGTCTGTGCCTTCATTGGGAACAATAATGAATGTTTCATTAATACCTTCCATATTTGTACTACCTTTTGCCACATTATGAACTGCCATAATTATAAGGACAAAAAACATAACATAATGCCAACTGAAAACATCATCAATATTGCATGAAAACATATTGACTTTCTGGGCGGCAATTAACTTCCAAAATGTTGAAGCCTCTCCATTTGTATTTACATTAATATGCACATTTGTTATCTCCTTTTTAATCAAATCTATATAAAAAAACTGGAGTATTATTTCAATTATCACTCTACAGATAATACAGTTGTTCAAAGGTCCCTCCAAAAATGTAAAACTGTTTACTCCTCTTCGAATTAAGGCTGGACAAGTCTGCAATATGTAGAAAAAACAAACAGATACAAATGTATATACTAGTGTAACAGTGGCTATCACAAACGTATTCAATGCTCTTCTTTCTTCTTTAAAGTCTGAACTCTTCTTCCATTGTCTCTTGAAAACTGCCTAAAAGGAGTGCTCCAAAGTTGCTGGAAGTCTATTTTCTCTTTGTCAAGCTCAAGAACCAATGATCTTCAGTTGATTTATGAAACGTTAAACCCTAATATATAGTGCTTGTGGGAACTTAATTCTCCTGTTCTCATTCCTAGCCATTTGCGAATCATCATCCACAGAACTACTTCTCTTGTTTAGTTTGGATGCATCAACACACATGGAACTGCTTCTCTTGCTTCTCTTGGGATGTCCTCATGAGGGGCCGATGTTTCGCCTTTCTATGGTTTGATGTCGTGTAGCTGTAGCCATCCTCTTTGGCCCCACAATTTAACTGTAGTGGGGCTAGCTCTGTTACCTTATGGGGGTCCTAAAAGTGGGGCATACTCCAGGTGTGTATGAATTTGCGCACTAACACTTGGGGCCTCATTACGACCCTGGCGGTAGGGGTTTTACGGGGCTGGTAGAGCTGCCGGCCCCATTAAACCCCTACCACCTAATTACGAGGTTTGCTCACGGGACCCGGTAAGGACGCCTGGAAAAAGCAGGCATCCTTAGCAGGTCCCGTGAGCAGACCAGGATGAAAACAACGGGCCCATCGTTAATGGGCCTGTTGTTTGCATCCTCCCCGTTCCCATTGAGCCCTATGGGGGCTTGAATGGAAATGGGGATATACAGGGTCTGGGTTCCTGGAATGGAGAAATACCGGGCCCTCCAAGGTCGGAATGGCCCAGTATTTCCCCATTCCAGGAACCTGGACCCGCAGCATGGCTACCTCCAGGGTCGTAATGAGGCCCTTGGTCTCCTGGATACAACCTCAGAGGTTTCAACAAATCTTCTGTTTCATGCAATTGATTGTCTTTGCCACTTCCTTTTGACCCCCCCTTCTGTTTTTGATCTGTTGAGATATGAAAGAAACACTTGCAATCATTGTTGTTAAATAAATATGCATCTCGTCACCTAATGCCCTCCCTACACTTTGGGCATCAGTTCTTACCATAGTTGGAGGAGTCAGTGGGGTTCTCATACAGCATCCAGTCACCAACTCTGAGCAGTTAGATGGTGATCTGATCCAAGCTGGTTTCTCAATGCAAACAAAGCAAGGGGCAGACAATGCAACCACGCCTTTTTAAAGTAATCTTGATTTTGGCTATCCTCTCTCTGAAGAGTCACTTTAATCTCTCACAGATGTCATTGGCCTGTTGTTGATAAGCAGAAGAGAATGTGTGTTTTATACCTATCAGTAGCACCATCTGCTCAAACAACTCATTTACAAAAATACAGTCCATAATCAGACTGCAAAACTTTGCACACCCACACCTGGTGAACACCTTTTTATGCAAGGAACTTGGCAGCACATGAGGCATCAAGGTGTGTGCCTGGACCTTCTCTATCCATCTAGAAAAAGGCCATACTACAACCAGCATATTTCTGTAGCCGTTGCATGTCTGTAGAATATCTATATAATCTATATGTAAATGCTGAAATCGGCCATTGGGTCTTGGGATTGCTCCTTTTACTGTTCACAAAGTGTGCCCTGCAGTACATTTCTGACATGCAATACAATTGTCAATGAACTGTGCCACATGTTCCAGGAGATCAGGTGAGAATCATTCTTCTGTAATTGTTGCAGCTTGACTTTCTTGAGTCATGTATGCTGGGTAGTGAAGCTGCTCCAGCCCTATTCTCAATAATGCTAGAGGCATAACTGGCTTCCCAGTTCTATCCTGCCTCCAAATTGCCTCGGTGGGGGATAAAGAAAACCCCTGCTTTCTCCATACATTCTGTTTTTCTTGAGGAGCTCTACCTTGTATTTCAATTAACTGAACAATAGACAGCATGTTAAAGCCCTTCTTTACCAACAAACATAGTCCTCTCATTTGTTTAACATCTTGCTTCTTTAAACTGGATGTGGGTGGATAATAGGCCACTTGTTTGGCCTCTACATCTGCGGCTTTGTATCCACAGGAAATTAAATCTGCTTGTTTGGAGCTGCTAGAGTTAGTGGAAGGCTCCATGCTTCTATCAGCCTATAAAATAGGTCGGCTTGTTGCACTGGAGTGTTGTCTGCACTGAGGAAGGGCCTCCTTTTCACATGTGACAAACCTGCATGCACGGTTGACGTCACATAGGCGGAGTCAGAGTATACCGCCACTCATATGCAAAGCTCTGCAGCGCTTCAATGAACGCCACTAATTCTGCAGCCTGTGCTGGATAATTGAAAGACAACCTCATGCTCGTTACTACCTCAAATTCACCTTTTTCTTTCAGTTTCACTACCCTTGATCCTGTATGCCTTTCCCCAATCGTGTTTTCATTTTTTGAGGAAGCATCAATAAAAACAAATGCTGACATTTTCCCTAACTTGGGGGATTTTACTATAATTCTCAATGTACGTTTGCATCATGTACATAGTCATCCCCTCCTACTGGATCCACCATAACCGTTCCTGAATTCACTGTTTTACATCTAACAATTTTAATTGCAGGGTTGGAAATAATCACCTCACACCTCAATGCTCTTTTGTGTGGTCAATGTACTTTTGGGCTTCTATAAAATTGCAAACACTGCATGTTATCCCAAGAGGTAATGTGTCTGGAAGGCCGTGAGACAATACCAGGCACCTTGCAATGCATGTTTATCACAGCCAGGTCAAAAGCAGACCTCCAACCCCCACGTAGCCCACCATGAGTTATGACACCCACAACTGCCCCAGTCCAAGATCCCTGAATTCCGCAACAGAAGGTGACCTCAGACCACCAACCATAAATCCAGTTGTCATAAAAGATCTAAAAGAACACAACCATTCCACCTTAATTAATAATGACACACTTTGTAATACGAGGTACAGGGAGGAATTAATGATAGTCCAAAGTGATGGTGGAAACCTTGGGTGTGGAAAGTGCAATGTGGAATGAGAGAAGAATGTGTGGGTCAACATGATCTTAATCCTCCCCTTGTGCTAGTCCAGAGCTTTCCAAGTGCCCGCCATAATGATATAAAAGCCTTGTCATAGTAACTAATGAGGAACGTGACCTTCATTCCCTGGAGACGATGAGCCCAGCTGAACCCACGTGAATGAAAACAGACGTACGGGGCTGGGAACAATAGCGGCCTGGTATCCCCTATGGAGCAGGCTGCCCATGTATAGGATCTCACAACTAGCCAATCAGGATTTTACTGTATGTGTGATGTCATTAGTTATGATCGGTTACTTTATAACCTTCTGCGTGTATTATTTCTTGGCAGAACGTTCTCAAGCAGCAGAGTTCTTTTCTGGCTACCTATGTTTTGTGTGATTAAAACTTGTCATCCTTGCAGGAATATCTTGGCCTTTTTTCCATAGCGGGTTGCATTTTGTCTGCTGTGAGTATTTCGGATCATTCAATTGTTATCTGGGATCCCCAACACAGAGGTTGTACTGATTTCTATTATCAATTCTTCAAACCCTTCAGTCATCTTGTATGTCCATGTTAGTGTGCTTTTATCTACCTGTGCTTCTTTATGTCCTTTGAAAAGTGTATGTGCTGTAATCAAAAACCCAAGCCCTGCAAACATTGCATAGGTCTCAAAACTGTGGCATTTCCTTCACTGTTTTAGGTGCTACCGTATTCATGATTGCTTCTGCTCTCTCATGTGTCACTTTTCTCCCTTCGTGAGAGATCAACTGTCCTATATACAAGTCTTCTTCTTGACAATATTGTAGTTTCTCCTTGTCTACCTTATATCCTTGCTCTGAGAGTATGGTCATGAGTTTAACTGATTGTTTTCTGCACTTTTCTGTTGTCTCACTACACACCAACATGTCATCCACATACTGAATTATTGCACTTTCGAGTTGGACATTAACCAAGTCCGTCTGGAGGATTCTATTTAAGCTCAAGGGGGACACACAGTACCCTTGAGGTAGCGTAGTATGTTCGAGGCGCGTGTTTCTATATTAAAAGGAGGTAGAAATCTTGTGAGTCTTCATGAAGGGCAATCAAGAAAAATGCATTTTTCGAATCAACAACTGTGAAATACTTGCCCGTGGATGGGATGTTGCATAGTTTCGTCTCAGGATTTGGAACCAAAGGAAACTAAAATTCAATTATATTGTTTAGGAAGTGAAGGTCTTGAATAAATTAACACAGACCCCCCCTTTGATTTTTTTCACAGTGTACACGGCTGTGTTACATGATGAGTCTGATGGCACCGATATATCTTACTTCATTAAAACGGAAATGGTCTCAAATATACCTTCATCCGCCTCCCTAGACATGAGGTATTGCTCTACTCATGGTAAAAGAGCTCCTGGTATTAATTTAATTGTAACTGCACCTATCACTTTTAATAAACCCACATCATATGGGCTCTTGGTCCAAAAGATCACTTGCACCTTCTCTATGTCTTCATGAAATAAATGACGGTTTTCTTTTTACCAATGCCATTCTCTGCAGTATTTCTATATTCTTTACTTTAGTCCAGTAAGTGATAGATATAAAACATTAGTTCATCGTCAGAGTAGTCATCTCTAAACAGTTCTTTGTCTGTCAAATCTGTCAACCTGTATCCTTAACACAGGGCTTGCACTGTTCTCCATCCCCCTTCCTTTATCATCTGTCCTTTCAACAACACCCTTTCTTCTCTGACCAATGCTGATTCTAACTCCAAGGGAAGAAGCTGCCCTTCCTGATTGTCCATGGGGATTTCAGGTTTGAACAATAATTCTTCAAGTATTCTCAATATTTGACTTTCCAACCTGGCTAACCAAGATAATTGAATTGTCACTCCATACAGAAATACTTTTGGATCTACAAGTACTCCTCGTAATGCTTTCTGGCCTGTAAAGGCTAATGCAAACTCTCCCACATTCATATAGTGTATCCCTGGAGTAGAGCACACTATCACTTTGTCAGTAAAAGATATTGTCATGTTAGGTTTCATCATTAAGTCACGCCCCAATATATTGACTGGCATCTGCCTAGGGTGTAATAATGGCATTGATATGTCATGTGCTTCTATGGAAATGGATAATTTGTCTGTAAAAGGAAAATAAATGTCGTCCCAGAGAACCCTTGAGAATTCATGGCAGTACCTGACATTGGATATTTTCCCTCACGGACACAGGAACAAGTGAATGAAAGTGTCTTGCATCCTATTATCACCTTGACCCTTGGTTCCTCTTGGGGGTCTAGTGTCACTGATAGTACAAACACAACAAGTCACTCTGTGGGCTGTCCTATCGTGGATGTACATTCATCCCCGTTCCTCCTATATCCATTTTAGGTGCAGTGTCTATTGTGCTCCTGGGGTCATGCTCCATTGTAGTACAATAGCCTTCTGTATCTGTGCTTGCTGCAGTTGTTCTTGTATTGTTTGCATAGGTGCCTGCTGTGGTTGCCCTTGTAGTGATTGCATTTGCAGCAGTGCTGGCTACATTTGTTGGTGTTGCAGCACATATGTTTGAGCAAACGTGTGATCTTGTGCATAATATTCCTGCAGGTCTGTGTTAAATTGTGTTAAAGCATAACCCAGCCCCCTCTTGGAGCTTGCCAATTATGTTGCATGCCTCTTCTGCTTCTGCATATCCTAGCTATATGTCCCATTCTGCCAAAATGTCTAAATTGTTGTGGCTTCCCAACATTAAATCCTCCTCTCCCTTGAAAATGTTGAAACCTACCATGCCCTTCTCCTCTAATCCTATCTCCCTCTTTCTCTTTGCTAAAAATGTTACCCACTCTGGTCTGCAGGATATCCTGCATTATTTTGCTGCCCTGACTGTGTTTCCTTTGTCACCCCTCCATCATTACTTGTCAATACTGCTCCCTCAATGGCTATTTCAGACAACGTCTTCTGAACTAACTTTGCTTCCTCCTGCTTGCTATTCTCTGCTTTCTTCTTATTTCTCTTGTGCATTAATCAGCAGTGTTACATGATTGTCAATTGTATTTCTGGCCATGGCTTTGCTTCCATTCCCACCTGTTTCTTTCAATTGCCAATCCACTGGTACAGGCAGCACCTAACACAAAGGGCCTTATCACGAGTTGGGCCGTAATCTGGTGGATTTCCCGTCGAGTGGTATTAGCGCTAACGCCAAGCCCCCTGGCAGAAAGTCTGCCAGATCACGAGTTGGCGTGCACGCGCATAGAGACATGGAGTTAACGCAAATAGCGCTCGCCGTAGAAATTGCCCAAGAACCCGTAAATGCAGTGCACCATGCACTACCGCCGTGTCAATAACGTGTGCTAATAGGGCGCGGGAAACACATCAACGCCGGAATGGGAAATAAAGCGGCGGCCATTTTGGAAATCACAATTCGTCGAATATCACAGCCCCTGCAAGCCATCCACCCCCGGGATGAGTGAAAAATGTCACAGGAGTGCACTAGGGGCAAGTCAGTCCTGGACAGGGTCAGGAAACCCAAATTCAGTGACCAGGAGCTGGCCATACTTGTGGAGGAGGCAGTGACCCACTATGAAGAATGACATGGTTCACAGCAGCGCAAGACAAGCGGGCAATGTTGTGCCCAGACCTGGCAGGACATCAGCCAGAGGGTGTCTGCAGTGGAGCGTGTGCCCCCGGATGGGGAGGTTTGTCGCAAGCGCCTCAATGACTTGCGTGTCAGAGTACGTGGCATACTATCCCAGCACAGGAGTGCAACCATGGGCACTGGAGGAGGGCCAACACCACCACCATCCGAGCACACACCCTGGGAGGAGAAGATGACAGTACTCATTTACATGGGCACCATAGAGGGAGTCGGCGGAGAGGAGGCTGGCACCGGTATCCAGCAGGCTGCAGGTGAGCCCCACCCAAATGCATGAATCTGCAAAGACCACACATGCACACCCTGAGTGAATGAATGTGCATGCAATGTGTGTGAAGCACTGCAGACACCCATAACTGAGCCTTTGTACCTGTCATGATCTCTGCTTCCAAAAGGTCAGGGTTTTCCCAACTCCCTTGGAAGCAGATCCATAACCCAGGTTCCGAGTGCCAACCAGTCCCAATTGGGACCTTTTGGACCCAGTCCTGGCGCCATTGGCACCAGGCTCATAAATATGCCCAGTCCCAGCGCTGGAAGCGCCGGGCTCATAATGCTTGGGTGGACTTACCTGCAGCAGACCATGCTGCTTACTTGCCTGCCAGTTGAGCCTCTGATCCTCTTCTGTTTGGAACTACTTTTCCTGTTGGGTGGGGCTGGAGCCACTCCCTAGATTCAGAACACTGGAACTCTTCTGGAAGGCAGGAACTCTTTTTTTACCAGGAACTCTTTTCTTACTTAGGCGTGGCTGTGGAAGGAGACACCTAAGCACTACAGGAGGCTATTTAAACCACACCTGGTGGATGAATCTTGCTTTGCGTTATTCTGCACCCTCTGCAGCAGAACGCTCATCGTGTCTTCTGCATCCGGTCCTGGGCCTAAGGAAAAAGGCTTACCATCCTGAATCCAGTCTTCAGCAACACCTATAAAGACAAGAAAGAACAGGTTAGCATTCCGGCATCTGAAAGGCAAAGGCTTACCTACTCTTCGTGCGCTCCGGAGGTCTTCACACTGCATTCCGGCATCTGAAAGACAAAAGCTTACCAACTCTTCGCACGCTCCGGAGGCCGTCGGCGCTGCATCTCGCATCTGAAAGACAAAACAAGGTGCGTTTAAAGACATTGGGGAACTTTAATACTCACGTGCCATTACTCCTTTCCACATCTAACCCAGTGGGTATCCCGGCACCCTGCAGCCGCTCCGAACTTGTACCTGCAAAATAAAAAGACAGTTAGAGCGCTTTGTGAAGCTGGCAACAAGCGCTTACTTACGTGCTTCCAGGCGCTTCTATTCATCACACGGGCTCCATCTTCAACTCACTTCAGCCCGTCATCCGCCATCGCCGGAACCCTGCAAAACAAGAGACATCATTATTAAAGACTTTAAAGACATTTGAGTTACTCGAAACTTACCGTTCGTGCAGTAAACGACGGACAGCAGTCCTCTGAAGTCAAGAGGCCTGCGCTACCTATCCAGTGAAGAAACTGGCTACAGCACCCTGCCCCGAGGCAGATGGAGAGCTCGGCATTCACTTACCTAAGGTGAGAGCGTTAACCTGTGGGGGTCTACAGGAGAGGAGAAGAGGAAAGAGATAGGGACACCCCAATAACCCCAGTTCATTAACCCCGTATTTTCTATCTGCAGACTTCTTACTCTGCACGTCAGGCATACAGGGCACAGAGGTCCAGCCCAAAGAGCCAATCGGGTGCTGCACATCACCTTTGAAGATACGGTAGTCGCCCAGTCAAGACCGGCGCCTCTGCGAGAATCAGGTGAGCGTTACAGAACGCAAAGCCTACCGCAAAACTCTCGCCCAGGCGCTATGGAAACCTCGGATACTGACCACCTAGCCCGGTTACTTGGGGAACTAAGGGCAGAAGTGCATGCAGCTCGTCAAGAAACGAACGCTCTAAGAAGGGAACTAATTATTTCCAAGGAGAGAACAGATGATCTTGCTAGACAATTGCTACAGTCACAAGCGGACAGACCCCGCTACCCGCATCAGGGGCAAATCTTCCTTCAACATCCTCTATGAATCCAGTGCAGATCAACCTACCTGGGAATGTACCTCTGGCTCCGCCCGAACGATTTTCTGGTGACCCAAAGAGGTTTGCGGTATTTATCAATCAGTGCCGGTTGCACTTCTTATGCCGGCCAGCAGCCTTTCCAACTGATCAAGCTAAAGTAGCTTTTGTACTTTCGTACCTTAGTGGCAATGCGGCAGACTGGTCGATCCCTCTAGTTAATCAAGATGATCCGGTTCTCCATGATTTTCAAGCCTTTCAGCTTAGTATGGAAAAACTGTTCGCAAGACATGCACAGGGGCAGGCCTTGGACAATGAGCTTCTTTCGTTGCGACAGGGTAATCAAGACCTTTTGGCTTATATTGCATCTTTCAATAGACTAATAGTGGAAACTCAATGGCCTGAGGACAAAAGGATTACGCTGTTTTATAGAGGTCTACGTGGAGAGCTCAAAGACGTTTTAGCCCAAGTAGTGAATCCCCCACAAGACTGTTCAGATTATATAGACTTGGTCGTTCAAATAGATCACAGACTGCAGAACAGGAAGGCCGATCGTTCCAAGTTTGATGCTCGAGTATTTTCCAAACCGCCAACTCCTTCCAAAGGAGTAGACTCCGGGGAACCCATGCAAATAGGGGGTCTGAAAGGTCCTCTAACACAAAGGGAGCGGGAAAGGAGAAAACAGTTGCAATTATGCCTATATTGCGGAAACTCAGGGCACTTTCTTCGAGACTGTCCGGTGAAACCTGCCAAGAAGGCAGTAGGAGCTGCAGTTACCACAGTTACAAGCTCTGAGCAGGGAAACGACCTCGCCCGACAAGAATAGAGGTCCTCTTGCCGAGCGTGAAAACCAGTTCCGTGACCTCGCATTTCGTGATACCTATGGTCCTCATTAGCCCTGATAATCCGGGTCGATTACATGCAATTGAAGCTTACGTCGACAGCGGTGCCATCGGCAATTATGTGGATCATGAAATGGTTTTGAGGATGAATCTAACTCTTTGTCCCAAGGCTGTAAAGGACGTCATTACTACGGTGGATGGTACGGAGATAGCCTCCGGGCCAGTAACGCACACCACTCAAGAGGTGACGCTAGTAAGTCAAGATGGACACCATGAGAAGATCGTGTTCGATGTGATCAAGGCCCCTCAGTTCCAGATTATTCTAGGAATACCTTGGTTAGAGAAACACAATCCTCTGATCGATTGGCGAGCAAGAACGGTCCAGTTTCCAGAATGTGTCTCTACGTGTCACCCTCCACCTGGTGTTGCACTGGCAGCAATTTCTTCAGAGACTCCCCAGTTACCTCCCGAATACCTAGAATACCAAGATGTTTTCCGGAAGGAGCAGGCTAACTCTCTACCTCCTCATAGGTCTTATGACTGCCAGATAGACCTGATACCTGGATCTACTCCTCCTTGTAGTAGAATTTATGCCCTCACCGAGCCTGAGAACCTTCACCTTCGACAATACCTGGATCAATATCTGGCAAATGGGTTTATTCGTCCCTCCAAGTCCCCTGCCTCTTCAGCTTTGTTCTTCGTTCCAAAAAAGGAAGGAGACCTTAGAACTTGTATCGATTATCGCTCCCTGAACCAGATCACCGTTAAGAATAGATATCCGTTACCTTTGATCCCTGAACTCCTGGACCAAGTCAGAAAAGCATGCATATATACAAAGCTGGATCTTAGAGGAGCTTACCACTTGGTACGAGTAAAAGAGGGCGATGAATGGAAGACGGCCTTCCGCACCAAGTATGGGCTATTTGAATATCAGGTCATGCCCTTCGGACTTTGCAATGCCCCGGCCGCCTTTCAATATTTTATGAACGATGTCCTCAGAGAGCTCATAGATGTGTGTGTTGTTGTTTACATCAACGACATTCTCGTTTATTCTTCATCGGAATCTGAACATCGGAAACACGTGAAAATGGTCCTCGAAAGATTGCGTCAACACAAACTTTTCGCTAAGTTGGAAAAATGTGTTTTCAACGTGACTGAACTTGAATTCTTGGGATTCATATTATCACCTGGCGGAGTGCGTATGGATTCAAAGAAGGTCGATGCAGTTCTCAAATGGCCATCACCATCCTCCGTAAAAGGTGTGCAAAGCATGTTAGGCTTCGCTAACTTTTACCGCAGGTTTATCCCCGAGTTCTCTCGAATAGTCCAGCCCATCACTGCCTTGTTAAAGAAAAACAAACGTTTTGAATGGTCTACCGAGGCGGAACAAGCTTTCCAGGATTTGAAGACTAAATTTATCTCTGCACCAATCTTAAAACACCCTCGCCCCGAACTCCCCTATATCGTGGAAACTGATGCTTCAAGCCTTGCCATGGGGGCAGTTCTATCACAAAAGGACCCGGTAACCAATCAGTTGCATCCCGTGGCATTTTGGTCCCGCAAATTCTCGCCTCCTGAAGTCAATTACACGATTACTGACAAGGAACTTCTGGCTATCAAGTCTGCCTTTAAGGCTTGGCGGCATTATCTGCTGGGGGCCCGACACACCGTTACTGTGATTACGGATCACCGAAACCTGCAATATTTGAAAACCGCAAAAGCCCAATCCTCTAGACAACTCCGTTGGGCATTATTCTTTGCCGAGTTTGACTTCATAATTACCTATCGACCTGGTACCAAGAACGGTAAAGCCGATGCCCTTTCTCGGATGGGAGTGGAAGAACACTTGATCAACCCTAAACCTGTACCAATCATTCCCGAACAAAGAATTCTGGGTGTAATCACCACAGAATCCATAGAGGAAGTTAAGGATAAAGCCAGGCAACTTGTAACTCCAGCAAACATACAGAATTGGCATCTGCAGGGAAAGGACTTTGCAGTAAAGGACAACTTATTGTATTTCCAAGAACGATTATACCTACCCAGCACAGATTTACAGAAAAAAGTAATCTCTTGTTATCACGACTCTTTAATGGAAGGTCATCCCGGTATAGCCAAGACCTCAGAAAAGATCAAGCGCTACTTCTGGTGGCCGTCTTGGAAAAAAGATATCAGAGACTTTATAATGTCCTGTGGAGTATGCGCCCAAAACAAGAGTCAAAAGGAAAGACCAGCAGGCCTCTTACGCCCTATTGACATCCCACCTCGCCCTTGGCATACGCTTTCTATGGACTTCATCACCGATCTACCTCCATGCTCCGGATACAATACGATTCTAGTAATCGTGGACTTATTCTCCAAGATGGCGCATTTCATTCCGCTCAAAGGCTTGCCAACAGCAGCAACTCTGGCCCAAGAATTTCTCGAAAACATCGTCCGACTGCACGGTTTTCCTTCGGTTCTAATTTCGGATCGAGGTAGTCAATTTATTTCTCATTTTTGGCGAAGTTGCTGTCGGTCGGCTCAAATTGATGTGAGACTATCGACCAGTCACCACCCTCAGACCGACGGACAAACCGAGAGGACCAATCAAACTCTGGAACAGTATTTACGCTGCATGCTGCAACAAACTGAAAAAACTTGGAAAGATATCCTTTGGATAGCCGAGTATGCCTACAATAACTCTGTCCATTCGGGAACTGGGAAAACCCCGTTTTTTCTTTTGTACGGCAGTCACCCTCGAACCTCGGAGTTGGATCCCCTCCAAGATCTTGAAACACCAGCAGTAGACTACCTGCATTCTACAATCACCCAAGCCTTTAAGGAAGCTGTTTCTCACCTTCAAAGGGCTAAAGAACAATACAAGAAAGGAGCAGATCAACATCGGAAGGAAGCCACTCACTATCAAGTAGGGGATCAAGTCTGGTTATCCACCAGATATCTATCTCTAAAAGGGCCACGCACATTCAACCCAAGATACCTTGGTCCCTATTCCATCACTACCATAGTAAACCCAGTAGCGGTCAAGTTGGACTTGCCCCCGCACATGAAGATACATCCGGTCTTCCACGTCTCTCTATTAAAACCCGTGCAACCTCAAACCCGACTAACCAAATCTCCAAAACCTATCCTAGTTGATGGAGAACTCGAGTTTGAAGTCAAAAGCATTCTGGACTCCAAGATCTCCAAATCTAAACTATTCTACCTAATTGACTGGAAAGGCTATGGCCCCCAAGAGAGATCCTGGGAACCTGCTGAATATGTCCACGCTCCTCGCCTAATCAAAAGATTTCACCGAACATTTCCTGACAAGCCAAAACCCCCGGAGAAGCCCGGTTTGGGAGGGGCCTTGAGGGGGGGTACTGTCATGATCTCTGCTTCCAAAAGGTCAGGGTTTTCCCAACTCCCTTGGAAGCAGATCCATAACCCAGGTTCCGAGTGCCAACCAGTCCCAATTGGGACCTTTTGGACCCAGTCCTGGCGCCATTGGCACCAGGCTCATAAATATGCCCAGTCCCAGCTCTGGAAGCGCCGGGTTCATAATGCTTGGGTGGACTTACCTGCAGCAGACCATGCTGCTTACTTGCCTGCCAGTTGAGCCTCTGATCCTCTTCTGTTTGGAACTACTTTTCCTGTTGGGTGGGGCTGGAGCCACTCCCTAGATTCAGAACACTGGAACTCTTCTGGAAGGCAGGAACTCTTTTTTTACCAGGAACTCTTTTCTTACTTAGGCGTGGCTGTGGAAGGAGACACCCAAGCACTACAGGAGGCTATTTAAACCACACCCGGTGGATGAATCTTGCTTTGCGTTATTCTGCACCCTCTGCAGCAGATCGCTCATCGTGTCTTCTGCATCCGGTCCTGGGCCTAAGGAAAAAGGCTTACCATCCTGAATCCAGTCTTCAGCAACACCTATAAAGACAAGAAAGAACAGGTTAGCATTCCGGCATCTGAAAGGCAAAGGCTTACCTACTCTTCGTGCGCTCCGGAGGTCTTCACACTGCATTCCGGCATCTGAAAGACAAAAGCTTACCAACTCTTCGCACGCTCCGGAGGCCGTCGGCGCTGCATCTCGCATCTGAAAGACAAAACAAGGTGCGTTTAAAGACATTGGGGAACTTTAATACTCACGTGCCATTACTCCTTTCCACATCTAACCCAGTGGGTATGCCGGCACCCTGCAGCCGCTCCGAACTTGTACCTGCAAAATAAAAAGACAGTTAGAGCGCTTTGTGAAGCTGGCAACAAGCGCTTACTTACGTGCTTCCAGGCGCTTCTATTCATCACACGGGCTCCATCTTCAACTCACTTCAGCCCGTCATCCGCCATCGCCGGAACCCTGCAAAACAAGAGACATCATTATTAAAGACTTTAAAGACATTTGAGTTACTCGAAACTTACCGTTCGTGCAGTAAACGACGGACAGCAGTCCTCTGAAGTCAAGAGGCCTGCGCTACCTATCCAGTGAAGAAACTGGCTACAGCACCCTGCCCCGAGGCAGATGGAGAGCTCGGCATTCACTTACCTAAGGTGAGAGTATTAACCTGTGGGGGTCTACAGGAGAGGAGAAGAGGAAAGAGATAGGGACACCCCAATAACCCCAGTTCATTAACCCCGTATTTTCTATCTGCAGACTTCTTACTCTGCACGTCAGGCATACAGGGCACAGAGGTCCAGCCAAAAGAGCCAATCGGGTGCTGCACATCACCTTTGAAGATACGGTAGTCGCCCAGTCAAGACCGGCGCCTCTGCGAAAATCAGGTGAGCGTTACAGTACCACCGTACCGTAGCCACCCTAGATTCCCCTGTACGTGCACTGCATCAATGCAAGGATCAGGGGACAGACATCCATGGCCATGGCACAGCTACGTGGAGTGTGAGTGTGCATGAATAAACCCCTAGCACCATGTGCACGGTGCTTCCACAACACGCATGTGATGATGATACACAAACATGTCCGTGCACTGTCCCTCCACACTGACACATTCTACCAATCACAACATGGGGATTGAACACAATGCAAGTGCAATGCATGATTGCTACTGCCTACAATCCCACTTGATGGCATGAAATGCATGATACTAATTAATGTAGGCCGCCCTGAACTCAATCCACCCCCTGTGTACCCCACAGGCACATAGCGATCACCACAGGACGACGATGATGGTGAGGAGGCCACTGAATCAGAGCGCCCGAGGCAGCGCTCCTCGACCAGCACCGCCACCCAGCAAAGGGGCCACCCGGAAGCAAACCGACGCCGGAACCATCCCACATCACCACACCGCAGCCCAACCAGATGGCTGCAGCACCTACATGACCACAGGGGTCAGTGCCTACCTCACCCCAACTCATCATGCAGACACTCGATAAAGAGGGAGTCACCTGTGGGTCAGAGCCCGATGAGGGACATACACCAACACCTGCACCTCAGCCAGAACTGTTCCGTTCACCCAGATGCAGCTACACCGAAGGAATGGCCACACCTCATGGGGAGCCCAGAGCCAGTCACACAGGTAGCACACACCCCACGTGTGCATATGCATCGTGTCCGCACACCAGAGCCTGACGTTGACACACAATCATATGGCACCCCAGAGGATAGGCACTAGGACCGCAGCAGCCCCATCGAAGCTTCCAACATGTCCCCATGCAGCCAAAGGATACGGGAGTTGTGCGAGGCAGTATCTGCACATGCAGAGCAGACAAGAGAATCCAACAACCTTCTCCACCAGCAGCTGCAGTTCACTGGGTCAGTCCCATCGACCTCCACTACACCCACAGAGGGATCCCTGGAGCCTTCACCTAGGCACCGTTCATTGCGCCACCTGAGATCCCGCACACCAGAGGGGCCAGGACTTAGAAAGCGCCCGGACATGGCATTGTTTTAGGTGCGCTGAGAACATGCACCTACCTGCACTGTTATGGGGAGTTAACTGGGGGGAGGGGGATTGTGTGCTGGGTGTTCACTGGGGGAGGGGGATTGTCAAACATTTAATAAATCATGTTCAAAATTCATACAAAGCATGGACAGTCATGATTGTGATGAAGTGCCCTTTAATGTTCAAGTGATATGTGTCAAATGTAGTCATCACCCGTATCAAAAATAAAATCTCAATCAAGCCCTGTCTGGCCAAGCTCCCCTCCCTCACCCCATTCCTGTGTACACGTGAAGCACCTTCTGGCACATCATCATCTTCACTCCCATCCTCAGGTGGCTGCACATCAGCATCGGGGGCAGTGGCACATTCCCGCTACAGCAAATGTTGTGCAGCATGGCACATGTAAGTATGGTTTTGCCAGCTTTTTCAGGTGCATACATCAATGCCCCTCCTGTATGGTCTAGGCACCGAAAGCGTGCCTTCAGCAGTCCAAATGCCCTCTCCACGCAGATGCGTGTACGTCCATGGGCAATGGTGTATGCCCGCTCAGGTGCAGTGTGTGGCTGACACACAGGGGTCATGAGCCATGTGTACTAGGGATATTCAGAATCACCTGCAGGGGAGAGAATGCAGGTATGAGGGCAAGGTTGGTTCAGTGGGTGCACAAGGCTCAGTCATCAGTGACATTGGCAGCAGGATCAAGTTGGTGTTGAAGAGGTCATGCTATCTCATTGCAATGTTGGCATCCACCCTTTGCCTTCCAGGACATGCATGGTGTGAGGTTGCCATGCAGTTGTGTATCTATCTATATGTGAGTTGTTATGTGCATCACACTCATGTATTACATGTGGACTAGTTTTCATATGTTCACTTACATTGTGGTGTGTGCTGTGCTAGGGGCGGCATTGATTCAATGGAGTACTTACTACTTGCAACACCCCTGTTTCTAAATGTAACAGTGCTCTGTCCCTTGTCACTGGAGGAGGGGATCCTTCAATCTGCTTGTGCATGCAACATGTTGTTAGCCCATGTGTCATTGGCATTCCCTTTGGCTGCTGTTGAGTTTGCTGATTGGCACAATTATGTACCGTTCTCCTGGCATGTGATTGGTCAATCAGGGGTCAGTGTTTCAGGGATGGTCATTGTCGTGAATCAAACTAGTTGTGTGTAGTGCTTTTGTGGATGTGCCTACTTTTGTGCACCATTGGCATGACTGTCGGGTGGCCAGGTTGGGATTTCTCTGCTGTGTCAGGGTGAGAAACAATACTGTGACACACAGGAGGCTTTGTGGTAGCTGGGCTTCCATATGTGACTGTGCTGCCACATGGCTTTTCCATTCAGACTGGGTGTGTTCTGCTGTGTTGAACATGTCCAAGGGTTCTCGTGAGAGGTACATGCATGGGAATGTTGAGTGCTGGTGCTGCCTATGCCTCCTGCTGGCATGCAGGGATTTCACTGGGTATGCCCAGCCCCATCAGATGTCATTTAACATGCATTTCGGCCTACATTTCTACTCACTCAGCATCCATGTGTTTTGGCCTCAGTGCCTTTCCATGTACGCTGGCAGGGTACTGTTGCGCAGGCCCATGGAGTCATGGGTGGATCCTGGATACCGGGTTCAGCAGTGGCTGAAGGTGAGGTCAGGGCTACATGTCATCTGCACATTCATGGAATGGTAATTTTTACGGTTTCTGTAACTGCCTCATGTGCCTGGGGTGGCACTAGTGCTACATGTGTGCAGTCCAGGGCTGCTATCACATTCGGACTTGGGTAATGGCATGGAATTGACTCTTCAGCTGGTTCACTTGTGCCTGTGTGGCTGGCAATGCAATGTGCTCATTCACATGGAGCAGCAGTGCATCCAGCCCTGTCCAAGCATGGCACTGAAGGTGGACTGGGCCATGCCATGCATCATGGCAATGGTGTGTTGGTAGCTGCCAGTCCCGAGGTATTGTAGCATGGACACAAGCTTCACGAGCAGGGGCACTGCAGTGCTGATAGCTATACGTCTGCCGATGTCAGCCTGGATTGTGTCCAGCAACTGGGTGATGGTTGCCCTGTCCAGCCTATACTCGGTGACCAACTGCCCATCAGTCAGGGCCCAGGGTGTTGGCCTGACCCTGGATATGGCTGGCCGCCTTGCTGGTGCTGCTCTCCTCCTCCACACACCACCCCCCCTGCGCTCCCAGCGCCATGGCCTGGTTGGCTGGCCTCTGAAGCTCCAGGCGCAGCAGGTAGATGTCCACATCAAGGCTCCCGGCTCCAAATGGCAGCATGGTGTTTGAAAGTGTGTGTTGTATATGGGTGGGTGTTTTGTAGGCTTCTGGTTTGCATTGGTTTCACCTGGGCCCTTATTGCTGACTCCTCTCTGGTCCTGCTGGTGTAATGGTGTTGTGGAGGGTGTGTTGTGCATGGGTGGGTCCTTTGTAGGCATCTGATTTGCATTCGTTTCAATATATTCGAGACCAATTCATGAGTCACTGCAACAGTAATAAAATAAGGGAGGAACTCTGGTTGAAAGAAGAACCAAACCTAGATGAGTTCCTTGACATTGCCAAGTGTGTTGAACACTCTCTAGCATTTTTTGTGTGTTGTGAGAGTAGCAGATAGTATTGTTTGTTAGAGGTTGATGGGATAAGTATGAACATTTAGATTGTAAGTGGATTTTGTTGTGGTGACCCAGAGGTAGGATTTGGATATTGGGGTGTGGCCCTAGACAATGAACATGGATCTAATAGGTGATGTATATTTGAAGTGGGGAGGAGGTGTGAGTAAGGGGAAAGTATGAGAGAATTGTGATGACTATTTCAGTTGCTTAAAAGTTGTCACCATGTCAGATACCCCAAAAATGTACCTTTGCAAAGCATTCCATAGATATAGTACCACACTCATTAAGTATCATGCTGAGTGGGTGAAAGGAACCGCTGGAAAAATATACATGTCATGGCCACAAGAGGCCACTTACTGTAAAGATGTACTGCAAAATATGTTGAGATACTTACATGCAGTACACAAGGCCAGGAAGTTTAAGAACAGGCTATGTATATTAGAGCTCAGGAAGGGCTTTGATTACCCAGGGGTCCAAGAAAGAAAAGATGCTTAATATGTGTCAGGGGGAGTGCAAGCAGCCCACAGTGTGTCCGCTTCCTCCCTCTGAGGAGAGCTTTTACACACAGACAACATCCCCACCATCACTAGCTGAGACAGGCATCCACAATCAATTCACAGTACCACTTCTGTTTGAAGAGAGCACACCAGCCCCGACCATCCTAGGAATATACCTGGTGCAAGCAGTAGCTGTAGGGTATAGTAATCCCAGGTATGAATCCGCTGATGAAGAAAGGGATGATGGTAGGAGAACAGCAAAATTGGTAAATAGAAAGGCGCCATTAGTGCAAATGGAGAATGAAGTATGGCACAGGTCAGAGACACAGTTAAGGGACAAGGAAGAGTATAGAGGGATATATAGCTTAGAAAAGCAGCTAAGAGCCACTAAGGAAGAGCTCCGGAGAGTGAGGCATGCAGATAGATGGTCACAGGGCAAGAAGTGTACCCATTGGTAATGGAGATAGTGGAGAGACTATGATGGAACCAAAGAAATGGGTAGAAGGAAAAATATTGTTGAAACTCAATGGTAAAGGCACAGAAAATACGTATTTGAAGGGAGTGGAGTATGAATAAATGAAGGAAGCAGCCAGGGAGGAAGTCTGAAGGGAGACACAGGAAGAGATAGAGCAAAATGCACAAAAGGAGAAAGAGAGGAAACAGAAAGAAGCAGCAGAGAAGATGCAGAGAGAGGAACATGAAAGACACCAAAGGACATGGGAGGTAGGAGAAAGGGATGAGTATGTAAAGAGGCTAAATGAGAAGAACAGGCGATTGGCAAGAGAAAAGGAAGACATTGAAAAAATGAGGAAGGAGATGAGCTAAAAGATTAGCAAAATTATGATACCAGAGATGTGGGGAGAACGGTGTGGGACAATAACCACAGAGACCATGGTCAATGATGTGTTGCCAGAGATATTGGGCCTCATTACGACCCAGGTGTTAAGTGGTTAACGGCGCCGTAAAAGGCTGCAGCGCCATTAACCACTTAGCGCCTTACTACGAGGTCCCTTTGCGGGAACCGACCTGAACGGCTGGTCTGGACCAGCCATTAAAGTAGGGACCCGCAAAGGGACCTCGCAGGCAATTACGGTACCGCAATTTGCAGTACCGTAATTGCCACCTTCCCCATTCACATTGAGCCCTATGGGCCAAAAATGAGAATGGGAAGGGCAATGGGGAAATGGGGAAATACCGCCCTGCCAACCTTGGAATGGGGCGGTATTTCCCCATTTCACCATGGCGGACTCGTTGCAACACCGGCACCAACCATGGTGCTAATAGCATCATGGTTTAGCACCAGTGTTGTAATGAGGGCCATTGAGTGGGACATATGCAAGGCAGCCTGTTAAGGGAGTGAGTTTTGATCTCCTAATTGAGGATGCCAAGAGTGGAGAAAGTGACAGAGAGACAGGTTGGCTAGACATTGATGGTGAAGGGGGGTGCGGCATAAGCACCACAAATGGATATCACAGGACCAGGCGTAGGAGGGATAGCAGATTTTCTGGCTCAAAACTTAAGCCTATATCCACCCCCCACATCAGTACTCCTCATAAATGAAGACCATAAATCACCATATTTCTTGAGACATTGAACTGGAGAACTCATGCAGCATCACCTTTGGGTAAGAAAGGTGTAACACAATTCCCACTGCTCCACAAGGGATAAAGGCAGCCCAACTATACTCCATGGACTCAGACAGACACAATTACTTGATGGATAAGCTACCATCAATGACAGCAGTGTGGGCTGGTATATCTACAAGTTAGAGCGAAAGACAGCTGGGATAGCATTAGCCATAGGTGACATGAAAAACCTATTTGCATCCATAATGAGTGACCAGGCAGAGGACGCGTGGAAGTGAGCAGGCTATTTTGCAGTGGCAGAACATAACACCACTAAATATGAGGTGTCACCATTTAATAATTGTGGAGCTAATGTATGAAAGGCACTGAATGTGATATTTCCAGATCAATCTGACATAATGGCTAGGAAGATGGGGCCTACTGAGGACCCTGCTGCCTATATTAAATAATGTTGGCATTTAGAAACTAAAGACCATTGGGGTAAACATATACCAGTGTCTTATCATATTCTATGTCAGGACCTACCTGAAGAAGTACAGAGACAGTTAAAAAAGATTGTGGGGATTGAAATTAGACCATGGCCAGAGATCCAATTGACTATTGTCCATCACTGTATATTAAAGCAGGAGACGGATCATAAGAAAATAGAGGAAAGGCAAACGGAAGAGGGAAATCTGGTGCAGAAGAAATTATCCAAAAAGGTGGTAGAAGGAGTGGCATTGATAAATACAGTAGATGGGAATAATGGACAGGGAGCCGCCATGCCACAGCAGGGCATAGGTGGTTATTTTGCAGGAAGAGTAGAGAGTACTTTTTACCCCAGAGGAAGAGGATTTGTTCACAGAGGGAGAGGATTTGGGTTTGGTGGGGGACAGTCTTGCTTCGGAGGACCTGAGGGCGCTGGAGCAATATGTTGGATGTGTGGGAAAGCAGGACACATTTCACAAGTGTGCAGACAGAGGAAGAGGAACAATGCAGCAAGGTGCCATGCAGTATGGGCCAAGAGGGGGGATGGCATAACCGGCACCATATGGTGCACCACGGCAAGACTATGGACATTATGGCTACACACAATATTCACCAGATCAGACACAAGAACAGCAGGTTCAGCAGCCCAAAGGGCCACAGATAGCGCCACAACAACCACAGCAGATGTTGACACAACAACCACAGAGTACAGTGCAATCACAACAAGCAGTGACACAGTGGGATACCAATATTCTGCCAAAGACGCAGACACCACGGATAGGAGGGGTGACAGGGGTTGGAGAACAGTTTTACAGGAACAGGACTGAATATGTATCCTCAATAAAACAGCCCACCAAATAGCTTGATGTGCCCCATCCTATCATTAACCACAGACCCTAAACAGGAACCAAGGGTGGAGGTATCTATAGGCAACCAGACTCTTTCTTTCTTAGTTGACACTGGGACAACACAATACTGTGACAGTAGGAGAGCAGATGTAAGCTATTCCATTCCTGTTTTCCAGGAAGACACCTGCTAACATATTGAGAAGAGATCGTATAGCCACACTCAATTTGTCAATATCATTCCCAGAGGACAGCATAATATGCTCTACACCAGGCATACATTTCCAGACAGAAACATTAATAAATACACGCCCTTCATGGTCAGAAAGTACAGGGGGGAGTACCAGTGGGTCCTGAAGTATTTTTCTGTGGAGTACAAGTGATGGTAGCATGGCTTCCCTGCATTGAGGGACAGTTATTGAGACTACCCAAATACTTTTTATTCAGATATTCAGATCACAGACACCTACAGTTGTAACTGAAGGGGATCGGGTTACAATTGTGCTAGAGATGACTGTAGTGAGGGAGGATAGAGTGATTTTACATGGCACTGAAGAGGAAGGGGGGAGTTGGCACACAATATTAGCAACTGACGCATCACACAGACTGACCTAGTTGACAGATGATGAGTTGTTTGACTACATTGATTCTGATGATGAGGTATTGTTTGAGTTAATATACCATGTCAAATTAGAATAGAGTATACAGAGGTGCAACAACAAATAATGCTAGCTAAAACAAGTACCACCATTTATGGAAGAAGATTTGGCAAGGGTACCCGGCACATTGTGGAAAACCAGTCCATATGATGTTAAAATGGATTGGAGCAGTACAAATAAAATTAAAGAAAGGGGCAATTTTACCTCGTATAAAAAAGTACTCAATCGTCAAAGAAGCTGATGAGTGTATTTATGAAACAATACATTTGCTCATTGAACAGGGAGTGATAGTGCTATCAGAATCTCCTTGCAACACTGCTGCATACATAGTGACACATTCTCAGGGAGGGTTGTGGAGATTTATTTTTTTAATTTACAATTATAAAGTGCACAAAACATTCAGGCATCACGGATTAGCAAGACTAACAAGATTATGTGACATTTCGCATAAGGACTCGCTGTATTACGTGCGCGCACACAGATGCCCAAAACATTGCGACTGTGTTTGTAAATGAGTTACATGACTATATGATGTCCATGACTAAGTACCTCTCTCTTTCATTTCTTGACAGGAAGGGAAATGCAGCGAGGTATTGCTAAAGACACAGAAAAAGATGAAATAAATTTGAATACTACTGCAGTTGTCACATTTTTTCTGTGGGTCAACATAGCCAACGTAAGACGATACAAGAGTGCCCCATCTCTGCCCAACTACCACAAGGGAGAAGAGAAAGAATACAGACCCAGGGCAATAGCTCAAGTGCATGCTGAGAAAGAAGATAAATGGAATAAGGAATTTGAGAATAAAAGAGATATACATCACGTTGCACCACTTGAGGAACACTGACACTGAACTCTCACTGGAAAAGAAAGGAGTTCACACTGAGGACTTTTTGAATATATCACCAGCACAGTGTTAAGGACCATAGTTCACTAGAACATACATCCATAACAGACTATTGTTTCTACTTTTCTACCTTTATATTTTTATTTGGACCATTTTGTATAGTATTCTTCACAAGAGCATACATCTATAACAGACAATGTTTCTACTTTTCTCTCTTTACATATTTATTGGGACTATTTATTATCTATCTTTTTATAATTTTATGTTTTTTATCAGCACTATTTTTATATTTTTATATTTTCAGTGAACCACATAATAGTGGAAGTGGTTTGAAAATCATCAATCAAATCTTATATTATTGTCATTCTTTCCTTCTCCGCCCACATCTCTGCTGTCTCTAAAAAGTCAAACTTACTAATGCACCTCCTCAGAGGTACTCTTCCTTTCCTCTCCTTCCCCCAGAAGCTCATGGTCTCTCAAGCTTTGGTCTCTCTAGGTTGGACTATTGTAACAGGCTCTTTCTAAATTTACCTGCCTCTACTCTCAGCCCTCTGCAACTAATCCAGAACAGAACTGCGAGATTTGTCCTTGGCATCAAGTCCTGGTATCGTATCTCTCCAGCACTGAAATCTCTCCATTGGCTCCCAGTGGATGCAAGGATTAAATTCAAAACCCTCTGCATTGTCCAAAAGGCTTTCTGGGGCCTGGGTCCAAAATACCTATAGCTATCCCTCCGCAAATACCTTCCCTCTCGTGCTCTTCGCTCCTCTACCTCTAACTCCCTCAGGGAGAGTCGTTTTTCAAAGAAACAAGCTAGGGGTAGATTACTGTCCTCGGCTGAGTCCTCCCTCTGGAGCAGCCTCCTTGCCACTCTGAAACTTGAGGCGTACCATCTCCGGTTCCGGAAGCACCTCAAGACCTTCCTCTTTGCTTCTGCCTTCGCTCCCCCACTCCCCTGCTGATCTGTTCTCTCTTGGCACCATGCACATGGCCACCCTCTGTCCTCCGGGCCTAGGTACCTGCTCAACCTGCCACCAGCCCTCACAGCCTCTGGGCCACCACTTGCACTGGGGTCTGTATCTGTACCCATACAGCCCCCCTTTTGTTCTACCTGCACTTATCAGACCTACCCTGTCTGCATCCTTAAACCCAGCACTTGCCAATTGCTGCTGCACTACCACTGCTCGTTGCCTTTATTATTTATTTATTAATTATTATTTATATTTTTCTTCTTTGCTCCGCACTTTCCACTTCACCACCCTTCCATGCACTTTTCCCCTCCCCCTCTCCCATGCACTTGCGTGTTCTCAATGTAGCTGGGCCTAGTAAGAACGTTGTATTGTTCTCCCTTGTTCCCCTCTCTTGCCTTGTCAAGCTCTAAAACACTTGTGTACGAGCGCGATAAAAATAAAATATCATATGATATCATATCACATGTTATTGTAAAATGCTTGAAAAAGGTATATACAGCTTGCCTCACTCACCATTGAAAAATAATAACCTACTATTGCCCGGTACTAAGTAACCTCTATGAATGTTTTCATATCCTTATGTTCCTGATGTCTTCATAATACTCCGATCAATACGCCACAGGACACATCTACAAACAACAGACATTATGGATATTGCAGTCCTTCTGTTTTCCTTTCTCTTTGGTTGTTTTTATTTCTTAGTTTATCTCACACTGCATTTGACTGATTTTGATAAGATAAATGTGTCCGTATGGCATAATGTTAGTGAAGTTAAAAAACAAGTAGATTTTCAGTTAGAGCAGGAAATGCTATTCCACCCAGTTGTGGAGACAGTAAGGTCTAGGAGAAGTATTGCAGATGATGAATATTACATGAGAAGGTATTTTGAAAATACCATAGATCAAGGGGAAGCTGCTTTGTCCCTCACTTTTCCCCTATGCCATGACAGCCTGTTGAGTTTTTAAACAAGAAGTACCTTAGTATAGAGCACCCTGCTTGGTACATCTCACAGTATGCCAAACCAGAGGACAATTTCAGGGGCAATCAGCCAATTTGAAGTATCTCACAGGATTAGAATTCCCACACATAGACAACTATGTTAAAGAGGCACACATGATGGAGAATATAAGAATGAAAAGTAAGATGCCCAAGTACATACTATCAGTTCCAAAAAGAGGAGATGTTGATGAAGTGGATCACCAAATATTAAGGTGAACAGATGCCCAGTGTGATTTGATACCTCATTGTGCGACAGACCGCAATTGCAAATAAAAGGGAAAATATATTACTCAGGAGGATGGATTGATGGAATATTGGGATGCAAAGCAGAGGCAGTAAGAATTGCACCAATAGAAGTGTTAAAAACACAGACAGGGTGTGTTGTGAAGAATGGAAAGAAACTGCAACATTTTTGACATGAGTGGAAGATGGTTCAGGACCACTACCCATAACCAAACTACAAGCACCAACGTTATGCTTTAGAAATAATGGTTCAATAAAGCTTGGTAACAATGAAGGGTACAAACGCATTATGGATTTACCAGGTATGAAGGTTGGCACAGCTGTACTAATTAACAATTTCTTGGCCTGTGGTACAAAAGCGTATATGCAACTTCTACCCAACTGGAGCAGCGTATGTACAATAGTGCTACTAAGTACACCAGCATTAGTAATAGCACAAAGTGAGGTTGACATTGGCACTTTTCCTTCAATGGCACACAACAGAAAGAAAAGATCCCGAGGCCTAAAATGCACAAAAAGAACTAACTATTTTTCCAAGGAGGCCAATGCTGCATTTGATGAAATTCCAAAGAATCATACGTTATTTGGTAAAACAACAACGTTCATCACATCCTTGATAATGCCAGGCCTGCAAGCAGCAGAATATTCAAACTGGATTCAGGTAGCTAGGTGGGAACTGTATTACAAACTATTAATGCCACAATAAAAGGCTTCAATGCCATTAAGGATGAGTTAAGAGTGGTCAGATTAATGACACTACCGAACAGGTATGTTCTGGACCTCCTCGCAGCCATGGAGGGAGGAGTGTGTGCAAAGATATGGCCAGGTTTCTGTACATATGTTCTCACATATGATGAGGAGAATGAGACCTTGACAGAGGCCATATACTCCATGAAAGAGCTGCACGATAAAATGGAGGAGGAAGTGGATGACATTGACAATGATAGCTGGATATTTTTTCTCTGGTTGCCTGCCTGGTTAACAGATGCATTCAAATTTCTGTTGGCAATTTTGGTACTGGTCCTAATGGCTTTTTGCATCTTGAGAATAGCAATAAGCCAATGTAAAAAGACTAGCAAGAAGGCACTCCAAATGACAGTAATGGTTAATGTGGCTGAAACCGTATATCAGCACTCCCAAGCTGATGACGAAGTTTACTGTCACATGTACCCATTGGATCAGCCAGCTAGACAACCTGGAGCATTGTTTACGTGCCCAAAAGATATCCATAACTACATTGAGCACCAGATAAAACGTGAAGACAATGGCGAGAGCTGGCTTATGACATGCAGTCCAGCAGAATACCTAGCACAAGGAGGTAACTTGAGGGGGGTCACCAGAGTGTGGCTGCCCAAAGATGGCTATAATATGATGAGACAAAATGAAGGAGCGGTCGATGACTCGACCAGAGGGGGAAATGTAGTGGGGGAATTTCTTGACTAGAGAGCATGTTTAAGCTCTGTCCCTTGCCTTTGTTAGAAGAAACAAAATTATAATATAAGAAAGGACACATTTGAAACTGCACTTTAAATTCTCCTGGAAATGCACCTGGCGCAAACGACAGTTATTTTTCACGACACAAGTAGGGAACAGATGAGGCAATAGTTTGCAAAATTAGTGTGTTTTAAAATAATAGAATAGACTAGGTGGCATGAAGCAATGTACACAAGATAGGGACTCATACACAAGTAGGGCAGGACATTGTAAGTCAGATAAGCGTGCTGCTACCCGTAGGGAACAATATAATGTAACATGCATGTCCCAGGAACTAAGTAGAAAGCAAAATAAATGCAAAATAAATGTGTCCTGCATAGGAAAATAACTTGACAGCCAGTTGCCATTTTAAAACTGCATGGACACAGCAGAGAATTAAACACTGCAACTTTAAGAGAGGACCCAGCTAATCACGCTATTTGAAAAAATACATTTAATTCATGAAAATGGTGTGGTGGCTGCACATAGCTACATCCAAGGAACAAGGGGAGGGTTACATAGCGGAGCAAGATACCATTGTGTGCATCAAACTGTCAAGGTAAATCAAGTTGAGACAACACGGCACACTATTTGAAGTCTGTGGGATGAACTGAACATCCCAGGTAATGTCATAAGTAGTTGGCAGATAAATCGGCTAGGCATGACAGAGAAACATGGATGCGGCTAATTACCATACATGTGGTGAAAGCAGCACGATTCATGATAACAGTATTCATAAATGTATCAAAAACAGAATGGTGGTTACTGTTGCGAGGTTAAGGAGGGTCGAAATTACTAGAACAGGTCCTTGAGACTCTGAGACATCAAGGCGTAGATAACATAGGCTGTTTTATTCACACCCAATACTCTTTTCCTCTCATCACATCTACATAAAACATGTCATCATGCCGCCAGTTCACAGAGAGAGTTGCCTCATGTTAACCGATAAGCACACGTCCGTTTCACCACAGAAGTTATTTAGAGGCTACCAACAATATTTAAGCATGATGATGTAGCACATTTTTATGGGATGTTTTATGGGTGGTATCTTAGATAATAAGTTATCCAATCATTATTGTTGGACATATAAAATTAAATATGTAGCTTAGTAGAGGGAACCAATGTCCAGGAGCAATAGGTTTTCAAAATATGGCATTAAACTGGCTGTATAAACTACTCTTTCCTATTGAGATGTGGAGAAAATCTTGAGTGAGAGTCTGGCTGATAATATTGTTTTTCCCCCAGTTTTGCATTGCAAAAAAAGCAAGGTTACCTTGCATTTAGCATACCACAATCCACTCTGTGTTTTCTCTTTATTGGCAAATACCAGTTAGAGGAATACAATGTTTTAGGACCTCTGATCATCACTAGACTTTCTGTCCATAATTCAGAAATGATGTGACTCAATTATCTCTGCCTTAAAGCCAATAAGACTGGGATCCCCTCATTGGGACCCCTGCTCCTGCCTTACCTCTGTCACTTTGGCCACCCACCCTAGGCCGTCTGTGAGGCTAAGAATCGTGTAGCCATACTCGACTCCACACTCTCCTACTCTCCTCACAGTGTCATGGTTAATAACACGGCACACATCAGCTAGGGAATTCCTTCCCATGCAATGGATTTGGCGCACAATAAAATGCTGTTTATTTTCAATATACTATGGATTCTTTTCAGTAGGCCTCCAACACCTATCACAACCAATCTCCACACCCAACCTCCACAAATGCCCTGTGTCACAATGGACTAGGAACAAGGCTGTTGTGTATCAATGAGATATTTATTAATGTATTATTTAATGAATAATGAAAGTAATCAATATACAGTAGCCACCAATGTTGTGGCAACACAAATGCAATGATCTCTACAGAACAATTAGGTTCAGATATTGTTTTCACACAGATCTTTAATGGCAAAACAGGAAAAATAATTTTTTAAATAAAGGTATTGCACCAACAGTTTAGCACTCCCCCCCTGCAACACTCGCCCCCAAACATCAGCTAAACTTGATTCCTTTGAATGGAAGGCAGTGGCAAGGAGTAGGAATAGAGTGAGAGAATCATATTTTGGGTAAAGCTCACCACCACAAGATGGGAAGCCAGCAAAGAAAGTGAAAACCTGTTTTTTGAACAAAATGGCAGAATGGGATTTTGATTATTACTCACAACTGATAGGGGACAGATTGAAAGGAAATGCATATTGCTTACACTTTAGGAGATAGGGAAAGTTTAGAGAATACTAATCAGCACACCAGGGCAAAGTAGAAATGAAATTGGAAAATCGATTTTGGGAGAAAGCAAATGCAAAAGGGAAAATTCAGTGGCAAATGGAAATTCATTTTACACTGGGGTTTACAATGACAGGCAGCGCAGGGAAGGGGTTTAGCATACAATAGGAAAATTGGCATGATTGGTTCAAGGGAAAAGATCACCATCTGTCTGCTTGGATTGATTACAATTCTTTGTTCTCATAACCACTTTTTGGCAAAAATGAGTTATGTCTCATAACTTAATATTTCTACTAGCCCCTGCCATACAAAACAGATATTAAGTTTTAGCTGGTCATAGGGAATTATATAAAAAGATTGCCAACTCTGTATGAGGTAGAATGGCCCTTTGGCACATTTTGTCCTTTTCACAAAATGTACAACAGTTATGACTATGCAAATGATCAAGCATCTTCCTAACTTAGTTTTCCATCTTTCCACTAACTGTTATATTTTCCCATTTTTAGATCAGCCAGACAACTAGTCTAACTGGCCATTTCAGTCCCCAAGGTCCTAGGTAAATGCAATGTATCTCTTTAAAACCATATGGAAATTACATGAAAAACAGCATGAAACGAAATTAATTCTCATTCTGAAATCAGTATTTCAATGTTAATTGGGGGTATCTGCCCCCCCGTGGGAGGGCCACTGTATCCCTCACAGTCATCTGTCTTCATCTGTTCTCAGATGATGACCATTGATTTTTATTAGTACCTTTGAACTTTGCAGTTTGCTCTTTGAAGGGGGTGCAGGAAGAGCTCATACCTCTGGGTCATGTTTCACCACACTTTGCCTTATTTGAAATCTCTGAGCTCCTGCCTTCAAGTCTGCAGAACAGGAAATGATGACACACCCAGCAGAATCACATTTTATTACTGGATGGTTTTAGGATATGTGTGATATTGTCATTGTCATTGTCATTATGACGTTCCTGACTTCAGCCAGAAACTGCTTTTTCCTGCAGTAAGTGTCTCTTCAAAGGTTACTGGAGTTTTATGGGTGAAAGAAAATCTACCTTTGCTTTAGTCAACCCTCCCACTGCATATTTCCCTGACATTTTCTGCGTGAGCAGTGCTATCTTTCAACTGTGGCTGTTCAAAGTCGTTTTACTTTTCACACGTGTGCAGTCTTTTTGGTTCTAATGTTTCAAATCCTGTCTTGCAAGTGACATGATTCTTTGATGTCTCCTTCTTTACATTTGCTGTTGGTCCATTGATAATGAGGTGGTAGGCCTTCTTCCACATGATACTTGAACTGACATGAACAAAAGAAAAAAGCCAAGCCATTTTTCATTTGTAGTGGTTAATGGGATGCTGTTCAAGTGAAAAGGAAAGCAAAATCCTTTTCTGGTCGTAGTGTTGCAATTCTTGGCCCTAATATGTAGTACAAGTAAAGCAAGGCCGTTTTTGAAGGCAGTGTATAACTTCTTGTCATTGAGGTGAAATGTGTCAGGGAAAGCAAAACAAGGCCATTTTTGGTGGCAGTGTTTAAATGCTGCTTTTCCGGTGAATGGGACTTCTGTTTGGGGCATTTAAATGCACCCCACCACATCTCTAATATCTCTAAGAAGTCACACTATCAGCTGCAACTCCTCAGAGGTATTCTTCCTTTTCTTACGTTCTAAATCTGCCTGCCTCTACTTGTCACCCTCATCAACTTATCCAGGGCAGGACTGTGAGACTTGTTCATGGCTTCAAGTCCAAGGATCCTATCTCTCCAGCCTTGGCATCTCTCCATTGGCTCCCTGTGGCTGTGAGGATCAAGTTCAAGACCCTCTGCATCGTCAAAAAGGATTTCTGGGGCCAGGACCAGACTACATCTGACTTTCTCTTCCTAAGTATCTTCCTTCTCGAGCTCTCTGCTAATATATTTCCAACTCTCTGAGGGTCAGACACTTCTCTAGGGAGAGAGTGGGGGGCATATTTCTATCCTCAGCTGGGTCCTCCCTCTGGAACACCCTCCCTGCCTCTCTTAAAGTTGAGCAAGACCACCTAAGGTTCTGGAAGCAACTCAAGACCTCCCGTTTTCCTTCCACTTTCTTTCTCCCTCTCCTTTGCTGATGTCCCTGTCTGCTGCACATACTAGTTACCTGGCCATCCATTGAACGTACGGGACCAGGCTCCTGCATGGCTAGTTCCCCTTGCACTGCCTCCGGGCCTCCCAACCACTTAAGGGACTGCATCTGCAACCCTACATTCTCCTGACGAGCCACCTCACAGCTGCACTTACTAGTTACTTTGCAATCTCAACTCCCCCCCACCCCCCTGGCACTTCTCCACCACCCGCACTTGTGCAATCTGATTGACACAATTTAGTAAGATCGTTGTTTTGTCCTCCTTCTGTTTTCCCTTCCTTGTCTTGTTGTGCCTAGAAACACTTGTGTGCAGTCATGTTATAAATTACTTATATCATATCATATCACATTGGTTGTAGTGGCGCAATTAACGCCACTCTAATAGCACTGAAAATGGGTCAAAAATGTTATGCCAAACTCATGATTGGGCCAGCACTTTAAATTCAGTAGTAATATTGTTACCGTCGCATTTCAGGGCTACCGCCCAACTCAGATGAGGCCCAGTGTGTGTAAAGTGTAATAGAAGAGGTCACTTTACAAATTGATGTAAAACCTTTTAAGTTTCTCAAAAGAAAGTTGTTTATGTTGCTGAAGAAGAAGGTGGTTCCTCAGAAGATGAGTAAGAAGTTGCAATAGAAAATATGACTGTGAATGTCATACATAAATCAGAAGATGACGAATGTAAAAGTCTACATTCCACTGTATGGGTGAATGTTCTGTTGCATCGCTCTTTCGAACTGACAAAGACAGTTCCTTCACTGAAAAAGCACAACTCATAGTTCTTTTTTTGTGTGCAATTGCTGCATTTCATGTCAGTTTTGTTCCATGCTCTGCCCATATTTGTGCACATGTTCTTTCCACAAGGGACACTGTTTTTCCTTGAAATCCCAGGAGGCCTTCAGCTCGGCAAGTGAGGGTTGTTTCCTTCCATTTGTTATTAACATAACCCAATGCTCCTTCGATCACCAATTATAGTTGTTTCAAACAGTTGGTGTTTGCATGGGGGTTTTGCATTTCTGGACATCTGGATCGACAAGTGGTAGATGCACATTGTGTGCCTGGAAGGACACTTTTATCCTACATAGCACAAGATGAATCAGGCATTGGGCCTCATTCCGAGGCTGGCGGTAAGGGTTAACGGTCACCGTTAATGGCAACGGTGACCGTTAACACTTAGCACCATATTCCGAGTTCCCTTTTGCGGGTTGGCATTTAACGCCTGCTTTTAGCAGGCGTTAAAAATCCAACCCGCAAAGGGACCTTGGAGTAAATTACGGCACCGTAATTTACGGTGCCGTAATTTACTCCTTCCCCATTCCCATTGAGCCCTATGGGGGCAGGAATGGGGATGGGGAACCGGTATGGTGAATGGGGAATTACCGGTCCCTCCAACCTTGGAATGGACCGGTAATTACTCCATTCACCATGCCGGATTTCCATGGAGTAAATAGCTCCATGGTTGCTTACCATGGTGCTATTTACTCCATGGATAGCGCCAGCCTCGGAATGAGGCCCATTGTGTCTCTAGAATTGATACTTCATGTGGTACTAGAACATTGGGTGCCTTGATGTGTGCAGTATCAACGAGCATACATGGGAACTCCTATTACTTGTTTTTCTACCCTCCACACTCATATCAGAATATCAACTTTTTGATTGCAAGGGATAATGGATATCTTTGACAGCACCCAGGCCTAGGCCATGATATGCATCATATTTGAGTCTTTGCGCTTGCTTTTTCATCCTATCATGGCAAGATATATATCTCCTTGGTGATGTGCTCCTGCAAAAAACTGGTGCTACACTACTGTTTGTGCTGCAAAAGAGATTTGTAATAGTGTGAAGTAATATTTCAAACATGCTACTCTTCCATACAGTCATACAGGCACTGGTGTTACTTGCTTGGGACATGTTATACATATATACAGTTTGTTTGGCAGTTTAGTTATAGTGAGAGGTGCGCTTTTGTTCATGTTTTCCCTCCTGTTCAGGTTTTCCCTCCCTCCCTCTTTTAGATGGCTTGCCCAAATAAAAGATGACCCCCAATAAATGCTCAACATTAGCATAAGGAAGGAGAACAAGATAGCAGTAATGTGCAAGCTGCATTGATAAGAATGCGTTCTAGTAGAACTAATGACATTTCTATTGTAATGCAATTAACAATTTGATGTTGAATGATGCATCTTCTTTTTCCTGTAATGGGAACAGAAAAAGATATGAAACAGGGGTAGGAGGACAATGGGAGGAAGAGGGATCAAGGAGGGGGCTTTGGGAAGGGGAAAAAGGAGGCTGTGGCGAGAAGAGAGAAAGGTTTTTAAGTTACAGAGCTTATGCTTTTAGCAGCAATGCATGTCTGTGATCCTTGTACATGCACTTATAATGACAGCATTAAGCTAATTAAGGTGAGGTAAACTGGATGTGTTAGCTTAGGGTATTGGTGAGGAATTCGGAGGTGCCCTGCGAATGTCTAAGATGTGTATCCAATATCGAAACCCTTTCACCTTTACTGCAAGATGGGTAGAAAACACCACTTTGTATGGTGTGAGGAACCTGGGTTTGTACCGCTTGCGCACAAAGCTCCTTACGTATACTAGCTTCCCCGGCAACAGTGGTTGGGCGGGTGTTGCAAATGGAATTTGATGTGCAGTGTTTTGGGTGTTGTCTGGGCCTAGTGGTGCAATATATTTGATTGCATGTGTTAAGTTTGTCAAGTATTCTTTGAACACTTCGCCTACAACTGTTGCAGCTCTATGGGCATCTGATGCCCTCCTCACAGGGTAGATGGCCTTGTATATGCGCCTGCCCATCACAATCTTGTGTGGGCCTTACTTATTTGAGAGCGCAAAGTGAACAGTGCGAGGGGTAAACCATGCCCACAGTTCTTTTTTAGGGTGATGCACAATTTGGAGAGCTTACTCTTGAGGAGGCGTTTGATTCGTTTTACAATGCCATATGCTTGGGGGTGGTAAATGGAGCACATACAATGTTTAATACCCAATAGTGCTGTGATTTCTTTGAAGAGTTTATTAAAAAAGTGGGTGCCATTATCCGATCTCAGAACATTGCATACTCCCCACTGTTGAAACACCTCATGTACGAGGAATTTTATGGCACATTTGACATCTGGGTGGGCACAGGGACCGGTCTAAATCCACCGTGAGAATGGACGCACTAGTACAATGAGGTGTTGAGCTCCATTACATCTCTCTCCCATGTCCGCATAATCAATATGCAGCTTGTGGAATGGCCCAATGGGGCAGGGTTAGGTACCTTGTAATGTGCAGAGTGTCACTCTTGTGCTGAACACTCGGCATGTGGTGCATTGTATAACCATAGTTGAGAGGTGTTCTTGGAAGTTTGGCATGAACCAATCCTCCTGTATGTCTGCTGCAATGTGTTGTATTGAACGATGAGGGTGTGTAGTGTAGTTGTTCAAATGCTATGTATAGCAGTTCCATAGGCAGTGTTCCCTGTACATTGTTGTCTCCATAGGAGATCAGTCGGTGATTGTATACACCGCACTTGAGCCAAATATCTTTCTCCTCCAGCGGTACTCCACATTGGAGTTCTACTGTTTGTGCTATGGGCAGAGCTGTCTATGGTTCCTTCTCTGGTCATGTGGAAGTGGTAGTGACAATATATTCTGTGGGTATGGGTACTGGGAGGTACACTACTGCCTTGGCCGTTACATCTGCGGCCGTGTTCCCCAAAGAGTTTCATCAGTGTTATTGGTATGAGTGGTGCATTTGATGACCACCACTAGCTCCGTTAGGGCAGAAATCAGGGCACTTAGTAGCGCTGCATGCTGCATGGGTGATCCGTCTGTTTGTCAGAAGCCCCTTCCTGTTCAGTCTCAGAGACCAGCATGCACCATTGTGGTGATGTATGCCGAGTCCGAGTAGATGGTCACATGAGAACACGTTGATGCTAAAAGTGCTTATACGAGCGCTATGAGCTCCACGGCTTGTGCTGAATAGTGCATGGGTAGACATTTCATTAGTAGTGTTTCATACTCTCCTGCTTCTAAGTGCACCACTGCCACTCCAGTATGTCTTTGTCCTGTGTCCTGGTCAATTATCGCTGACCCATCAACAAAGAGCACCTCACCCTTTCGTAGTGGATTATTCTTAGCTTTGGGGATGTCATCTTCTTCGCCTCCTAGGTGGCACAGTCATGTTGTTGTAAATCCTAGTCAGTGCACGGTTCAGTTAGGAACGTGGCAGGGTTTACTGGTTTACATCTTACAACATGAACATTTGGGCTTGAGATAATAATCTTGTAAACCGATGCTCTCTGAGTCATGAGGATGCACTTGGATCTTTCTAGGATCTTCCAATACTGAGTGTTCCATGTGCAATGTCACTTAGCACCCCATTAGAATTGTGGAGCTCGTCTTGATGGCGAAGGAAGCTGCAGCGAGTGCTTGTTCGCATGCACACTGTACTTGCATTACTGAGTCTAGTGTACCACTGTTTTAGGCCTGTGGCTTGTGGCTAATTGTGCTCTTCTGCATCAGCACATCTGTCATGAGTGTGCCATTTGAATGTGAATATATTTAAAATTCCTGTGTGTAGTCTGGGGTGGCAAGAACCGGAGCTGTGGAAATCAATTTGTTCAGGTCATTGAAACTTTACACCATATCTGCTGTCCATTCTAGCTTATGGATGCCTTTTTGTGCTTCCTTGAGGCCCTGCAGGAGTGGCCTTGTGTATGCTGCATAATCCTGAATCCAGGCCCTCATAAACATCTGCATGTCTTTTACTGTAACTGGTTTAGGTGTGGCATGCACTGTTGCTGCTCTGTCAGGTATAATTATTTAGCTGTCCACTGAAATGAGCTGCCCTAGATAGAACACTTCAAGCTGGCAGTATTGGAGGTTGGACTTATCAACCTTATAACCCTTGCAGGCTAGCAGTTGCAGCAGGCTGATGGAGTCTCTGCAGCAGTCAAGCTAACTTTCACTGCACACCAATAAGTCATCTGCATATTGGATGACCGTGCTGGGCACATGGATGTTACCTAGGTCTTGGTGTGATATATACTGTTAAATATGCTAGGACTTTTGCAATACCATTGGGGCAAACGAGTGTGCTCATAGTGCTTTCCACGATGTGTAAATGCTGTGAGATACTGTGAGTCTGGGTGCAATGGTATTGAGAAAAAATAATTATTTACGTCAACCACTGTGAAGTGCATTGCTTCTTTGGAGATGATGCACAAGATGGATGACGGGTTAGGAACAAGAGTAATTTCCTTCTGTACTACGTCATTGAGGGGGCATAGATCCTGGATCATTATCCAACTGCCCCCATTACCTTTTTAACAGGGTATATGGCCGTGTTGCATGGTGAGGTAGAGGGCACTACGATCCCTTGTTGTAGCAGGGCCTGTATTGTGTTCTTTATCACCTCTTCTGCCTCCCCCGAGAGTGGGTACTATTTAACTCGGGGTGTTACAGCTCCAGGTTCTAGTGATTAGCGGCACTGCCTGCGCAAGCACTGCTATGCCATAAATGAGCATGTCTGGGTCTACAGGGATGTATCGCACCACCACATCACGTGCCAAGTTGTGTACTATGACCATCGCTCTCAATGAGCACATTCCTGGTTTGGAGCACACAATGATGTTGCCTGTAAAAGAGATCATCATGTTGAACTTGCTAAGCAGGCCGCTGCCCAACAAGACGAGAGGAGAGCTCTTGGAATACAATAAGGGGACACGTACTCCCCTTCCTCCACTTTTAAATCAAAATCTTTTGTATAAGGAACCATTAATACAGGCCCAGAGAATTCCTACATATCGAAGGTTTTGCCAGATAACGGGAAGTTACCTTCACTGATACATGATTTCTCAGCGCCTGAATCTTCCATAAAGGTGAATTGCTGTTTCCTATCTCTGCCCCCACCAAGGGTTCCTCTTCTGGGTTTAGGGTCATCGCCAGGCCTCGACATGCAAGTGCTCTCTGTGGGCTGTCCTAGTCAGGGAAAGTGTCTGTTTTTGGGAACGAGAAAGGATTTCCTCCACCACTGTAGCACCTTGCAATGGGGCAACTGTACCATTGGGTGTGCAGCGGGGCAATTGTTAACTAGAGAGCATGTGCCTCCCTGCCTTCCTCAGGAGAAACAGAATTATAAAATCATAAAAACTCATTTTAAACTGCACTTTAAGTTCTCCTGGAACTGCAGCTGGCACAAAGAATAGATAGTTTCACTAAACAAGTAGGGGGCAGATAAGGCATTAGCTTGCACAATTAGTGTGTTTTAAATAGAATAGACTAGGTGACAGGGGGGTGTCTACCCAGGATAGGTACTCACTACACAAATAGGACAGCATGGCTATAAGTAGGATGAGGTTGCAGATGACCCATAGGTAGATATATCATGTGCCAGGCATGCACCAGGACTCAGAAAATAGCAAACAAATGCAGGGCAAATATGTCCTACAGAGGAAAATAATGTGACAAGCTGCTGCTATTTTTGCACTAGCACAGCAGAGAATTGAGCTCTACAGTTTTAAGGAAAAAGCCCAGTTAAGCACGCTAACAAAACACACATTAAACTCAGGGAAATATTGTAGCCAGCTAGATGGTAGCTACCTCAAAGGAATGTCAAATCCCAAGGCTTCATAGGGGAGTGTTACATGGAGGAACAAGACACCATTGTGAGCATCCAGCTGTCAAGGAAAATTAAGTTAGGATAACACGGCAGACGGTTTCAAGTCTATGGGACATGCTGAACATCCCAAGGAAGTTCAGAAGCAGTTGGAAGATTAACGCCTCTGCGATCAGCTAGGTGTGATAGAGGAACGTAATGTGACTAAAAAGACAAGTCATTACTGTGCATGTGGTGAAAGCAGTAATGACTCACAAAACAGTTATTCATAAATGTGTCAAGAACAGGATGGGTCGGTCACTCTTGCGAGAATAGGTCCTTGAGACTCGGCTACAACATGGCAGGAGATAACACGGCCTATTTTATTTTTTTTAAAAACAAGGCGATATGCTTGTTCTCTCTCTCCTCTTATCTACATAAACATGTCATCATGTAGCCAGTTTGTACTGGGGTCTTCCAGCCCTTTAAGATGAGGTAGCAATACCTTTGAGATGGATGGGGATGCAGAAGTTACTCAAACATAAATAATCAAAACAACTCAGGTAGTTGGCAAAAGGATTACTGTTTTAATTTTATTTATCTTAAACAGGGAGTACAGCAGACATCAACAGATGTCTCAGCGTAATATCTCTTAAAGCAGCTTGAAAAAATACATTATTTTATAGAAAAAAACGTCATAGGTGTCATCAACCTATGTATTACTAACATCATCCTATGTGGCAAACTACAAAAACCTAGTGGCAAGTGTGATAGGGTGTAAGGGAACATCTAAGTATACGATCCATACTCATCTAGAAGGGTGAAGAAATGTGATAGGTTTTGTTAACATCAGGTGGTGCAACTAAGCCCTCCCCTAAAACAGGTCACTATGAACATCACTAAATACATGACGTCCCATTGGATACCCAAACTATAGGACCCTTAATCATGCGGTCCCCTACCATTGGTTGGCACTCTAACCTCTGTCATTACTTTTCCACCTATGTTAGCAGAATAGAGACTGGGCTTCCAGGTGCTGGCGAGCTAATCTTAACCATAGCTTCCCATCAATTAGCATATTCATCCATCATCACCTCAGTGGTCTGCTGTAAATTTGGACTTTGAACTTGTCCTTTGGAGTGTTCTTTGCTCTGGAGGATTTGGGGGAGTGGAGGCATGCTCTGCCCTCATGCGAAGGTGTGACCATCATGTTCATTCAACTTCATCCCTTCACGTGACTGAAGACCAAATATCAAGCGTCTTGTGTATTAAAAATACTATTTTCTAATAGACCTCTGATGTCTTCCTTGTTTTGTACATGCCTCCTGAACAAGCGCTCTGTTCTTTCACACAATTTGTATCCAATGTCTGCTCACTACTTAGCTAGCCTCAAGAATAGTTTATCTGCTTGTGTTTCTTTGTATATGTACACGTGTAAAACAGCTTGACACCTTCATCTTTTCATAGCATACATTTTTTCATCTTAATTCCAAGATGCCACTTATCTTCGATACTTTCTTGATGCCTTGTAGAATATCTGCATCCTCTGGTCTCTGCAGCTCTTCCATATACGTCAGCTCGTCTCTGCATGACGTCACCATTCATCTTGGCCATTCATTGGTCCGGATTCCTCTGGGATTTCATTCAAATTGCCATCCTACTGTCTCGTATGCAGGTATAGTTTTCTCAATGGGAACTTTGCTTCCAGGATTCTCCTCGGTTCAGTATTTTCACTGTTACTGCACGTGTCTCACACTCTGGTTCCCAACCTATAGGCAAAATGGGTGAGGTGATTGAGGTGGGGGTACTTAACTCCTTCTCTACACTCCGCCCTCTGGCAATTCATCGACCACTCTCCCATCATCCTTCACATCTAGACATCCATGTCTGCAGAAATGCTTCTTTGGGATCCATATCTTTATGACTCCCTTCAGACATCCAGCTGATTTCACATGCTCATATTGTTCCAAGTCATGAGCATGCACTGTCCACTTGGACTGCAATAGATCCATCTTCCCACATACTTCTTATGGTTCTTGGGATGCAGGAATTGTATTTCCTCAAGTGCATGGATGCTGGCCTTCACAAAGTCTCTTATTTCTTCATCTGTCAAGTCTCTGGCCTTCCTTCCTGATTCAACATAGATAATGATTTTCATCTCTAGGGCTCTCTTTGCTGTCTTCTTACATTGTGTGATTATTATCTTGATCACACAAAATCCAAGCAACACCAACACAATCAGGGCTCCCAGGAACTTCATCATGTCTGCCCTCCATTGTGGAACCCAAGAAAAGAGTTCTCCAAACCAGCTGTCATCAGCAATGTCTTCCACTTCATCTATCATCTGGACGTGTAGCTTTGTTATCATCTCTATGGCCTCTGTCAAGGCGCCATTCTCGTCATCATGAGAAGGTATGAATGTGCAACATGATTCTCTGATTTTTGCACAAACACCTCCATTCATAGCAGTAATCAAGTCCAGGACATATCTGTTCTGAAAAGTCATCAGTCGTACGGCTCTCATCTCTTCTCTGATAGCATTGAATCCCTTTATGGTTCTGTTGATCGTCTGCAGCAATTCCCATCTGGTAATCTGCAGCCATTTGGTATTGGCTCCAACCTGGATTTTCGGGATAAAGATCAACGTAAATACTGACAAAGTCTGGCTGAAAAGTCTGTGGTCAGAAGGAATGGAGTTAAAGGCTTGGCAGAGAAATATTTCTCCCTCTTCATTTGATTAATCAGTTCCACAGATCTCTTTTTCCACAGGTGGGCATCTGCTTTCAGGAAACTGTCAATTCAAATCACTTTTAGGAATCACCAACTCTGGAACATGAACATTCACCAGTGTGCATATTCCTCCCCAATCTTTGGGTAGCCTCATATATGCTTTAGATCCACATGCCCAATAGTGATTAATGATCACTGCTGCCCAATGTTCATTGGTGATACCTCAAAGATGCGATCACTTTCATGATTCTCTCCAATCTTTCTTATGCCATTGTTCCTGAAGCACAGCTTTGCACTCTCCAAAGACACTGGGCCTCATTACGAGCTTGCCGGTCTGGATGCAACAGTACCAGTAAGCTTGCTGGTACCCTTGTATCTGGACCAGAAAACTCTGATTTGTGCTCGTGGATGCCTTTCATTCCGACAGGTCTGACCTGCGGAATGAAGGCCCCCGCAAGAACAGCATGCCTGTAGCATAGGCATTGTTATGAACGGTGCCAGTGCTAAAGGGCATCCTGATTCCCATTGAGCCCTGTTGGGCTCAAATGGGAATGGGATCACCCAATTCCAGCACCCATGAAAGGGCAATTAGCGGGTCCAGCTAGGCCTGAATTCCCTGGTAATTGCCCATTCGTCGATGCCGGACTTTCTTGCAAGTTTGGAGGTAGCCTTGCCAGTTTTACCGGCAAGGCTACCTTCAACCTTGTAATGAGGCCCACTATTTGCAAGGGTCCTCCTCTGTCTTCAACCCAGGTCAGTAGTTTAGCAAGTTTCAGCTATAATGGCTTTTCACAGCACTTGTGCATTCCAAATAGTTGATGCAGGACGATCAACTACCATCCAAGCTCTGCCGATAACCACTCCTTCCCAGCTATCTGGTGATAACACTGATCCCCAAATCTGCATCTGGCTGCTGTTTTTCCAAATTGGAATGTCGTCTGCAGATTTTCCTGGACTCTCAAGTCTTTTGTTTACTCCCATCTGATTCCAGCTCCTTTCATTCAGGCTGTTCATATCTAATCATATGATTCTTAGTATGATCTCTTAGCCTTGTCTTTGTATCATGGACATAATCATCTTCATAAGGATCTGCCCATTTCAGATAGGCATCTCTGCCCATGAACTGGCCTTTTGTACGACAGAATGCTATGTGTGAAAGACAAGGTGCTGTCTGTGCGTCTACTTCAATAGCTATGAAGATCTTAGACTTCCACATACTAAAAGGCAGGAGTGCACATACAAATCAATTCTCCTTTGAGGATCTCCTTCCCACTTCTTTCATATGGTGATACCATATGTTATTCCCCAAGTTTGCTGTACTGTCCAGGTAATCATTTAGCTCATGATCATCCTCCCTAGCATTTCTCTTAGATCCTGTTCTTTTCTTATGAGCCTCTATAATCATCTCATGAAGTATGTCAGCATTTCTCTTCCTTATTGGACCAATCATAGGAACATTTATCAGTGGACTGGGTGCTTTTACATGTGCTATCTGTGTATGTTCACTCCTAGCCAATCTCTTCCTTTGTCTTTCCTTTCAAGCCTGTTTCTGGTCCTCAAGAACAATCTCCACAACACTTTTTTTTTTCTAACAAAATATGTCTAGTGAAATTTGTCATAGACCCAGGCAATTTTTACATCATCTACTGGGATAGGGATGATTACAAAGGGTCTTGGCTGCCTTGTAGTTTGCACATCTGTACCCTTCTCTTATATAGGCACAGGAGTCATTGCTCCAATTGCATCTATGTAGTAAGCAGTACGTACTGTAAATGTGAGTAGTATCACTATAAACAAAATGCAAAAGTAAATTATACACAGATAGGATCACTTGCAACAATAGCTTTTAGCACATCCTGGAGGTCTCTCGTGATCTGCCATGACAAAGTTGCTATTGATGCCACCCAGTTTACTTTTAAGGAAGGAAAAACACATTTCTATTCGGGCAACATCATGCACTACTTCGGGAAGCTGCTGAGTCGGCTCCACAAGTTCCTCAATCAGCTTCAGCTGGCTACGCAATGATGAACAAAATTTCCCAGTGAAGGCCACAAATTGGCTAGTTACCAGGTGACATGAAGATTCATCCTTCAGCATGAAACAAAGTTCCTCAATCATTAGAATTTTGGATCTTCTCCCACGAAAGTATCTTTCAATTCTCAGCATTCACTTGTATTATGATGTCTCTCAATATTTCATTAAATGCTGCATTGTTTCTCGGATCTCTCAGGAAGGCTCTGACATCAGTTTGTCTTCCAACAAGATGTGGATATTCCTCAATCAGGTAGTAAAACAATAAACTGACCAGTCTATGCGCACTATCTGGTGAAAGGCGCATTTGCGTTTTCCCCACTGAACTCAGGAAGCTGAAGAATGTGCTCAATGATATCTGCAAGCAATCTCCTCACCATTGGACCATTCTTAGGATCTTGCAAGAACAGATGAAAGCTAGTAGTTCTCCCCACAAGCGCAGGGTAAGCGCACAAAAAGAACCAAAAACTGCAAGAACTATCCGTGAAATGTTGTTATTGGGCCCCACCATAGGCCCTTCCAAAAAGAAATTCAGTGAGATATGAGTCAGTGGACTGTTCTCTCTTCCAGTCATCTAAAAAGGAACTCCAAATCTGGCATGCTCTCCTTTATGCTCGAGACTTAAGCATGTATCAGTCCAATGTCAACAAACCCCTGTGGGTCAAGAACAAATAGCTTCCCTTAACTCCTTTTTCAGTGACTAAAAAGAGTGTCCTGAAATAAGCCGAAGTCCAATGAACTCTTTATCTTTATTCAAAGGCTTCTGTGTCCTTCTTCCTCATCATAGGCTTAGACTGCAAGTGCTGTGGTTCTTCCCCGATGCTCACTTCCGATAGCGGTGGGGCTGAAAGATGTTCTACATCATAGATCTTTACATCAATGAGAAATATCCAAGCGCATCTACCTTGTACCTTGACTGCAGACGGTGTGATGTCCTCCACTATGAAGGGGCTGTTGAAACGCAGCCCGTGCCACCTTCTAGTGAAGTTGTAGTTTAGGACCACATCTCCAGGAAAAAATTTGAGAAGACATAACTTTTCAATTCCAGTTTTTTTTAAACATCTTTTTCTGTGTTCTGATCTGCTCAGACCCCTTCCGCTTGAGCTGATCTGAAATGACAGAGATACTTGAACTCATACACGTAAGATAATCACATAGCTCTTTTCCTAACAATTCTGCTGTTGGCTGGGCATCACTTCTAGATGTAGGTCTGAGAGGTGTCCTCATTTGCCTTCCTGTCACTATCTTGTGGGGGTAAGACAGTGGTCTGAACCTGGCTGATGCATACAATGCCAGTGGTAGACAATGCAACCATCCTTTCTTCGGGGTAAGTTTCAATTTGGCTATTCTCCCTTTAAGCAAGCCGTTAAGTCTCTCACAGACTCCATTCGCTCGCTGGTGATACACTGATGAAAATGTGTGCTTTACACTAAGCAGCAAGCATATTTGCTCAAAGACTTGGTTCACAAAATGAGGGCCATTATCTGATCTCAATACTTCACACATTCCCCATCTAAGAAACACTTCTCATACTAAAAATGTGGCTGCAAAGGTGGTGTCTGGATGTGTACATGGTCCAGCTTCAATCCACCTCGAAAAGGGACATACTACCACTATCATATATCTATATCCATTACATACTTGCAGCATGTTGACATAGTAGATATTTAAATGCTGAAAAGGACCATTAGGTTTTGGAATAACTCATCTAATTGTGCGCAGTGTGTACCCAGCAGTAAACATTTGACATACGATACAATTTACTACATAAAATGCAATGTTTTCTACTATATTTGGAACAAACCAATCCTCTGCAATAGTTGCGGCGAAGGCTCTCTCTAGTAACGTGTACAAGGTAGTGTAGCTGTTCCAATGCCACTCTTAATAAGGCTACAGGAATCACCAGTTTACCAGTGCTGTCTTGTTGCCACAATGCTTCCAAGGGGTTTAAACAGAACCGTCTCCGTGTCAAGAAGACTTTTTCGTCTTGAGGCGCTTCCCCTCGGAGCTCTGCTAACTGAGTCCTAGACAAGTTATTATAACATTTAGACACACTCATCATCACCACCATGCTTTCATTCACATCAGGCATATAAAATGACATACTCATTTCTGTACATACAACTCGCTTGGCTTCCTCGTCTGCTTTTTGATTTCCATGTGAGATAAAATCAGCCCTTTCATTGTGAGCTGTGCACTTAATGACTGTGATGGCTTCTGGGAGTTGTAGTGCTATAATGAGTCTGTCCAATAAGGCTGTGTGTTGCACTGGAGTGCCGTCTGCTCGGAGGTAGCCCCTCCTTTTCCAACGTGCTAGCCTTGCGTGCACTGTTGACATCACATAGGTGGAGTCACTGTACACTGTTACTTCATGGTCTGCCTGTCTCACGAGTGCGATAATCAGCACCACTAATTCTGCAGCCTGTGCTGAAAAGTGAGATGGTAGTCATGCACTTATCAGTACTTCAAACTCTCCACTGGCCATTTGCTTCACCACAGCGGCACCTGTATATCTCTTTCCATCATTTTAATCAATTCTCTATGAACCATCAATAAAAAGAATCTCTTCAGCTGCCAATCGATTTTCCTTCACTCCTCAGGAGTTCATCATTATTTGAGCAATCATGTGGATGCTCGTCCTCTGCCAGTGGTTCTGCTAAAAACATGGCAGGATTCACTATTCTGCATCAGATTCTTTTAATCACTGGATGCGATATGACCATCTCATAGGCGTAGGCAGAAGCCCTTTGAGATGTCAACATGCTTTTAGGTTCTTCCAAAATGGCAAATAATGCATGTTCAACAAATAACGTAATGCAACACCCCCATCACTATGCTAGCAGCCCTCTCAATGGCGAACGCGGCAGCTGCCAAAGATTGTTCACAAAGAATATGACCTCTCAGTACTGGGTCTAGAATCACACTGTAATATTCAAGGGGCTTGTACACCAAAGTGGTTCTCTGCGTGAGTACTGCTCTCTTAACAGTGTCATCCGTGTGTGAAAAAAAGAAGAATTTCTCCGCATAATTGGGAATTCCTAAAACTGCCACGGTTTGAATTGCCTTTTTGAACTCATCAAAACCTTCTTCCATCTCCTGAGTCGAAACAATTCTTTCCTGATTTACCTGTGTTTTCTTCAGAGCTTGCAACACAGGCCTTATGTATGAACTGTAATCAAAGACCCATGCTCTCACATAATTACACAGTCCCAAAAATCTATGTATGTGCTTTATCGTGAGTGGCATTGCTGTTTTCAAAATAGCCTGACCCCTTTCAGGAGTAACTTTATTTCCTTCACACACAATTAACTGGCCTATGTACAGCACTTACTCTTGACAAAACTGCAATTTCTCCTTGTCTACTTTATATCCTTTGTCTGCAAGAATAATCATTAGCTGGATTGAATTGCATCTGCACTCTTCCTCTTCTGTGCTACAGACCAATATGTCATCCACGTACTGCAACAAAACACTTTCTAAATCATTATTGCTTAAGTGCATCTGTACGATCCTATTAAAAGTCAATGGAGACTCACAGCGCTCCTGGGGTAAATGAGTGCTTTTCAGCACCCATAAACTGCGTCGGCATGGAAACCCCCAAGTAACTGGCAATACATAACACTGTGCGCATTACGAATATCACGGACATAGAAACACTGCCACAAAAATGGCGGAAACACCTTGGACACAGTGGCGGTATTGCCGCCACCGCGAACATGACATTAAACAGTACCAGGTGCCTACAGAAGGCCCACACCCAGCCAACTCCAAACACAACTATGCAGGCAGCAGCTGTAGCAACATTGGGACTGGGGCTATTGAACCTACAGGCAGCACTGCACATGGTGGCAGTAATGGTGCAGAGGAGGATGAGGCAGAGGAGGCGCAGGTGGCATTTGGCAAACCCTGCACCCATGCCAAACCCAATTGTGCAGCCGGCACGACCGCGCAGGCAGCCGGCAATACCCTGAATCAGTGCTTCACCCTGGAACCTGACCCCAGGACAGATCCACACATTATACCGGCTGGACCGTCCAACAATCATGTACATCACCACCATGATTGAGGACGTCATCAGCAGCCACACTGGCATTTTGACCGCAATCCCCCCCCCTCCTGAAGGTGGTGTCGGTACTGCATTTTCTTGGCACCGGAACTTATCAGCACACTGTTGGTGAGCTGCACGGGCTCTCACAGCCTTGTTTTTCAAAAATATTAGGACAGGTACTGGATGCTCTGCTGCGCCATGTGTCGGAACACATGGCCCTACCCCGTACCCTTGCCCAGGTCATTGCCACCAAGTTGGCCTTCCATGCCATTGTGGCCATGCCAAATTGCATAGGTGCAGTAGACTGCACTCACATAGAGCTGACAGTACCACGTGCAATGGAGATGGTGTACCACACAGGAAATAGTACCACTCACTGAATGTACAGGTGGTATGTGCCGCCGGACAAGTGATAACACATTGCTACGCATGTTTCCCGGGGTCAACACATTACTCAATGGTCCTGCGGAATTCGACAATGCCACGGTACATGGAACGCTAGGCTGGACAAAGCACATGGCTATCGGGTGAGTACAACTGCCAATGCTCAGGCCCTGTGGAAGGGGGGTGTGTGTCCAGGGTATTGACCTGTGTGAGTGGGCTGCTACAACTGCACATGCATCACCCCCGGCCCATGTAATAGACAGTCAGCACAACCCACACATCCCAAAGCTACACATGACAGGTTGCCACAGTGTGCCCGTACACACCCTGCCAAATGAGACAACCAATACTACCACAAGCCCATACAACTTGAGCCACTCAATACAGCCACCCACACTATGCACCACTGCCCCCCAACGCACATGATGCCTGCACATGAGACATCCTGCATCAACCACATCATCACAGTCTATTGATTGATTCCTCCCTGTGTGTACATCACTGCACAATGCCATACTTACTAACCACTATTGTCCGCAAGGGCAACTACATATTCACAGCAAGTCGTTGGGCAATGTCCAAATGGCAACGTCGACAACAATGACCCAGGAATAGTAATCACCCACCGGTCTGACCGCTGCTTGGCCCATATGGATGAATGAATGATGACATGAGATTGCACTGCATCTGATCAAGACATGATACCACAAACACTGACATGTCCCCCACATTTACATCCCATGATATGCACTCACGCCATGGCTGATGATGCCTGTATGGAGGCCAAGGAACAGGCATGAGGAGTCATACAACAGGGCACATGTCCGCACACGTGTCATGATTGTGAGGACATTTGGCCTACTGAAGGCCAGGTTACGCTGCTTGAGCAGATCTGGCGGATCACTCCTCTACAACCCAGTGAAGACGGGAAAAATTGTGCTTGTGTGTGCCATGCTGCACAATCTGTGCATGCACAGGAACATTCCGCTGCCCCCAGACACAGAGGATGATGATGGAGTTGATGATGAAGATGGTGACGGGATGGGGATGGGATGGCTCCAATCCCTCCCGGGGCTGCACAAGATGGCCAACAAGCACAGGATACACTCATTTGCATGTACTTTTGAGAGACTGCACATTGACAGCATTACTTGGATATGACGATGCTGGTTAATAAATGGATTGACTGAAAATGAAATGACGGATGTCTACTCATGATAGTATTTTTCAAAGGTGATATATTGTAAAGAAAACAGGAAAGAAGGTGCATTGGGTAGGGAAGCTGTACACCCGTGACTACCCACCACCCACACGTACCCACCCCCAACCAGGCCCCAAACTACTAACCCCCTAATGGACATCCCCACCACCCAAACGTACCCACCCCAACCAGGCCCCAAACTACTAACCCCCTAATGGACCTCCCCCACCACCCAAACGTATCCAAACCCAACCTGGCCCCAAACTACTAACCCCCTAATGGACCTCCACCACCACCCAAAAGTACCCACCCCATACACCCATTGTGTCCCCAAATGTCATGTCTATCGCCATCCCCACATGCCTCTATTTCCAGGGGCGCTTATGCGCAGGAGTGTCTTTGTTGGCGGGCCTGACTAGAGCACCTCTGTGAGCTGGCAGTGGCAGAGCTTGATGTGGTGGTGCTGGTTGAGTGGACTGCTGGTGTGACTGAGGGCACACGTCCATGAATCGCCTGCTGGACAACCAACATTGACTATGTTGGATTGCACACTGTTGCTTTCCCCTGACATGGCGTGGCAGGGTGATGATGGTCATGGCAAAATGTCCAATGGCCCTGGAGAGCCGACGCACCAATGTCGCATTGCTCTCATGCTGCAGTCTCGCCTCCTCCAGCTGCCTTTCCACAAGCTGCATCAGGGTGGCCTGTTGTTCCTCAATCCGCTGCATGTGGGTAATGAGCTCCGCCATGTGCATTGTTTGAGCGCTGAACTGTAGGCCATGGATAGATGACAGCTCGTCCGTGTTATCCCCTTAACCCTGTTGTACAACTTCGGCCTGCATGGTCATCACTCGATGCAGCGCTCCTCCCACGACTGCAATTTGAAAGGGGATGCAGGGCCTCCACCAGTGGCAGTGCTGTGCTTGCGGTGTGCAGCAATGAGGTTGCACACCCTGAGCCGGAGGTCATTCCACCTCTTATGACAGTCCTTCACAGTGCGTGTCGTCACCCCGACCGCTGTGCACTTGCGTGCTGGTCTGCTGGTCTGCGCTGAAGACCATTTCTTCATGCTCCACAATGTGTTCGACCAGTACTGTCAGCTCGGCCTCACTGAAGCGCTGTTTTCGCTGTCTACCTGGTAGAATCCTGGATGACATGGTGGCAGATGTATTCTAAGTCTCAGGGAGGTGATATGACGTGTGGTGTCTGAGGATGGCAGTGGATTGTGCTTTAAATAATGGCTGCCTCTCAGTTTCCGTTTTTTTCGCAGTCACTGTATTTCCGCTTCTGGTGATTCCGTGTCTGTGACGGTGGTGGCGGACACGGGTTTTGCACCACTTTTTGTGGCAGTATGTCTGTACGCATGGGTGTTTACATGGCAACGGTGACACCATTTCCACCTTGGCGTGTTGCGCACCACCCACAAACCATAATTGCCCATTCATTCTGCAACCTTGCGATCGTGGAAACGGTGTCACCGTCATCACGGAATCACCGGATTGCGGACCGGCGGACTCGTAATGAGGCCCACTGTCTTATAAATACCTTCATCAGCCTCTCAAGACATGAGATAATGTTGTGCTCGAGGTAAAATTGCCCCTGGTTTCAATTTAATCTTCACTTCTCCATCACCCTTCAATAGGCTTACGTCATAGGGGCCTTTTGTCCATAATGAGAATGGTATTTTCACTATGTCATCATCAAAATACTCGGAGCGTTTCCGTGCTAGCAATATCTTCTGAGGAACTTCATGTTTAATTGTTCCCAATAAGTAATACTCATCTCAAATATTACTTCATCATCTCATGGATTTTCCCCAAACGTATCCTCATTAGTGACGTCAGCCAATCTGTAACCGACCCCAATGGCAATCACTGTGCACCATCGTCTACCGTCATGATCACTTCCATCAAGCAAAGCCATTTCTTCTCGAACTATAGCTGCTTGTAATTCTAAAGGAAAGATTCACCCTTCCTCTTCATCCATAGGTATCTTTGGCCTAAACAAAAATTCATCAGGTATTCTTATAGTTTTACTCACTAAATCTGGAACCCATGTTGTTAAACTGTATTCATATATACCGCCTTGTTATGAATATTGGCCTAAGCCCATTCACGTTGCACAGAAAACCGCGTTCAAATTGTTGCGATTTCTCATTAACTTTGCCGCCATTTTAAGAACTATTCGCCATTTTGATTTTAACTTGTGTTTGTTTCCTAAAAGGGTGGACTGCATTTTCAACTGCAGCCAAGCCGAAAGAACTTTTAGGCTAACCGAGAGCAGACTGTTTGTTCTGTGCAAAGAAACCTTGTGACTCGTATGAACTGCAATCCAAGTGTTGTCTGCGCTCACAAGCCTAATCCTCATATAAACAGCGGAACAATGTAGGGCAAACAAAAAGTGTGCTTTGGTTCTAATATATTGTGTTCTTTCTTGAAACTAGGCTTACTATGAGCCGGGAACCCAATACTGTCATTGGGCCTCATTACACGGAAGGCGGTAATCCAGGGTGCTATTAGCACCCTGGACCATGCCGGTAAATTACCGGCACCGCCTTGGCGGAAAGGGGATTTACCGCCCCATTCCAAGGTTGGAGGGGCGGTAAATCCCCCTTCCGCCATTGCCCTTCCCCATTCCCATTTCTGCCCCATAGGGCTCTATGGGAATGGGGAAGGCGCTAATTACGGCACCGCAATTTTGCGGTGCCGTAATTAGCTCCGAGGTCCATTAGCGGGTTGGTACTTAACGCCTGCAAGAAGCAGGCGTTAATTCCTCCAACCCGCAAAGGGACCTCGTAGTACGGCGGTAAGGGTTAACGGTCACCGTTGCCATTAACGGTGACCGTTAACCCTTACCGCCGTCCGTGTAATGAGGCCCATTGTATCTTAATGGACATGCAAACTTGTTAAATCCATTGAACAATATTGTAATATTTGTCATGTGAACTGGGACCGAACCCCAGCATGTAAATTATTAGTTTGGAGAGGGGCTGGACAATGATTGGAAAATTTATAAAATAGCTTGCATTAAGATGCCCAGCACTCTCACCCCTGACTGTGTCTGCTGGTACACACTGCGAGGTATTGGGAGCCAGATATCTATCTGTTTGCTTTGAATTCTGTACAGAAAATAAAGATACTTGTATCTTTCGACCCGTGATTGACGTATTTCATTTTGTGGTACTAAGCCTCAATATTTCTTTGGTCTTTCAGATGGTGCCCGAATAGGGACCCTCAAGATTGATGTCTCCTCTCTGAAATGTAGATGCGAATATCGGACCCGGATCAGAGAGTGAGGAAAAAAGGGGGCCCCTTTGTATGAGACGGGACACCTCGACAGTACTGCACAATCCGATCCCTGAATCTAGATGTTTCAGAATTTCAGTGGCCAGTTTATGGTAGTTTTGAAATTACCTGCATAGAGTATTTAGAGTCTATATTGTTGAAGAAAAAAGCTAGGCCTGCAGCATTTGATGTGATTAAGGATTGGATAAAGGAAGCTATGGAGCAACTTAAGAGTAAAGAGAAACACACACGTCGACATATGTCTAACACTGAAAAAGTATTATTGTATGATCAAAAGAAACAGTTGGAACTATTAGAAGTATGGATAGGGCTTTTCAACTTGGAGTACAGAAAATATATCCGTCTCAGGATTTTCATACCTCAGACAAACTGATCAAAAACTATTGAATGAGCATAGGACTTTTGCCACTGCCCCACCTCCTTATGTGACTCTGCCTGTTGTTTTCCCTCTTCCTGCTGATGCACCTCTTCCTGTTGTTCCTTTTCTTCCCGTTGTTGCTCCTCCTCCACTTGTTGTTCCTCTTCCTCTTGTTGTTCTCCCTTCTGCATCCTCGCCCTTACTGACAGTTGCTGTTCCCTTAATTTCATCTTTACCGCCAGCGGTAGTGTCTCCACTGCCGATTGAACAAGATTTGTCTGAACTTTCTTTTCCAAGTGGTTCTGCTCCACTTGTAGTGATTGAAGGGGCGAGTGCTGATTCAAGAATAGTGACACATAATACAGTATCTAAAGCTAGAAAAAGAGAATTGTATGCATGGGCTAAGAAATATATAGAAGAAGGTGAAAAATATGCTGTCTTTACTGCAATTTCTGCCAAGAAAGTATTCCCAAACAAAATATTTTTATAGAGGGGATGGAAATGCATTTGTCTGATATTTGGAGTGATTTCACGGAGATGAATGTCCCACAGGGGATGATGTATTTGAATGTCTTAGCTCACTCAAGGGACACTGCAGAAAACGTACATGAGCACGTGGAGAGGGTTTTTGAGTTTAAGAGGGAGTTATATTGGTTACCGATTGATGAAATAGATGGTAATAGATTGGAAGCCACATATGTGCAGAAAATATTTCTTCCTTCATGTAAACCAATGAGTAAAGAGACGCAAATTTGCACAAGAGACACGCTTAGATGGATTTCAGAAGTTTCAATTTCTCCCGTTTAAGTATATGACACGTTTAGTCAGTATGCTCTTGCAATGCAAAGTGTTACAGGTAATGGTAGAGTACCTACAGGATGAGTTTGTGAAGTAAAAGGTTTCTTGTCCCACGGATTTCATTGTCATTTATAAGACTGCATTTTCGCCCGATACTGCTTTGGCTACTTTGTCACATGATTTAGCCTTTTTGCTTAATGAACGTTCAGAATTGCCTACTTCTCAATTGCCAATGAGGTAGGTTACTCCGACATTTGTTCCTAAAGTAGAAATTCCAGCTAATGCCGCAACAGGCGCAGCAGCTGCTACTATTGAGGCTCATTATGTCTCACAGTATGTTCATGTACCATTTTCTAGACATGAAGTGAATACCATTTGACAAACGATTCCAGATATCAGGAAAAATCCAACAGGATTTTATAAAGAAATTGAATCTGTCTTGCATTCGTCAGTTTTCACGCTATGTGATATAGACTTGTTGTTCCCTGTGATCCTACCTGTGGATTTATGGAAACAGATTAGAACTATAGATGATCAGGCAGGGCTGGGTGACACATGGGTTAATGGATAGATGGAGAAAGGAAGGCTGGTGGGAAACGACCACAGGTGATATTGACACTGCCAGACAGAATAGTAAATACATTGAAGACTTTTGTTCCAAAGAGAAGAAGAGTTTGAGACAAGCTTACTGCTTGCATACAGGGGAAATCTGAGGGAACTACAAAACTTTTTAATCCGTTTGAACAAGTGTTTTCAGATTTTAGCAGTCAGGGCTTAAGTACCGACTCAGGACTGTAGACAAATTTGTGTGTGGATTGTTCACTGATATCCAATCACAAATTATGACTTTCGAAAGTGCCTGGGAAGCAAAATCTGAGTCCGAAGTATTACATATGGCTCAATATTATGAGAATCGGTTTAATACTGAAAAAGAGAAGATAGAAAAGAAGGAGGGATACTTGAAGACAATAGTATTGTTACAACAAATATTAAGAGGAACCAGACGTGGGAATACACAGTTTAGAGGTCAAATTGCAACACACAGTAATGCGCAAATGGGTCCTGTACACATGAACCAATGTGCTTATTACAGACAAGAAGGTCATTGGCAAGCACAATGACCGATCCATCAGCAGCAATCGAATAACACATTTGGTACCATGGGTAGACGATCCAGAGGCAGTCCTGGGATAGGGGTTCCTGGTAGAAGTCAGTTCACTCAGAATCAACAGTCATTTTCACAGGATAGTGCAGCATATTGTTAATAATGGGAACATTTTTGACAATCCTTCAACTGTCTATTTTTCTGAGGATCTTGAATTTGCTGATGTACTGTTCCGTTAGGGCAGCCCGAAGCAGATTCTGAAACCAGTACCTATTCCTGTCAATCAGAAAGGGCCCTATGTTGAGATGAATGTGGGGAATAGGAAGCATCTATTTTTGATAGATACAGGAGCACAAAAGTGTTCCGCTGATCATTCACAGGTTCCAGATATTCCACTTTCAGGGCAGAACAACATTTCTGTAGGGTTCTCTGGTACGCCAGTGGTTAGTCCGGTCTCTCAGACGGTACTGACTTCACTGGGGCCATTCACTGATTCATGTCCATTTCTTTTGATGACGGATTGTGGCAAAAATTTGTCGGAGTTGAATGATGCAATTTAATGTTCTCCGGACGGAGCACATTGAACGATTTCACATCAATGAACTTCTGGTTCACAATTCTTGACTAGGCCTTTACCAACTGAATTGGACAAGGTTCCGGCATGTTTATGGGCGGTTGATGATAATGACGTTGGTATTTTACAGATTGAGCCTGTTAAAATTGTGTTGAAACCAGGTGTTAAATTACCACGTATTCCACAGTATAAGATTTCCGTTGACGGTGAACAAGCTTTAAAGAGTATAGTTTCTGATTTTTTACATCGAGGAGTGATCGAGGAATTTGCAGGAAGTTTGTGTAATAGTCTATCAAGAAGATTGTTGCTCCACAATTTCCGGTTGTGCCTGATGTGACTACTATATTGACAATGATTCCTGCTTCAGCTACTCATTTCAGTGGTGTGGATCTAAAGAATGCTTTCTTTAGTATTCCTGTGCATATTGACAGTAGATATTTGTTTGTGTTCACCCTAGCGGTACGCTCGTTTACATTTACTCGTGTGCCACAAGGGTACACTGAGTCCAAGCATTTATAGTACAGGTTTGAAGGAACAGCTTGATACACTTGAGTAGCCTTCTACCTGTACGTTGTTGCAGTATATTGACAGTCTTCTTTTAGCTGCAGATTCAGAAGTTGCTTGCAAGGAGTCTACCGTGTTGCTGCTTATACATCTAGCAGAACATGGGCATAAGACTTCTTTAAAAAAGTTTCAATATTGTCAACAGGAGATTGCCTATTTAGGCTATCTCCTGTCAAAGGAGGGGAGAAGACTGACACCTGAACGGATACAAAGCATCTCTAGCATGTCTGTCCCAAATACACAGAAAGAGGTCAGAGCCTTGATAGGCATGGCTTCATACTGTAGACAGTGGATCCCTAACTTATTGGATTAATGATAAAAACCAATGTTGGCATTGACAAAGAAAGGAATTTCTTTGCCTTTATCGTGGAACATGGATTGCCAGAAAGCTTTTGATCTGCTCAAAGCTGGGTTGTGTTCAGCACCAGTTTTTGGTACACCAAATTACGACAATGATGGATGCACTTTGGCTGTGTTAACGCAGAAACATGGAGGAAAGAACAGACTTTGCGTTTTTTTTTTCCTCCACGCTTGATCGTGTTGCTTGCGCTTTGCCGAGATGTTTGAGAGCTTTTGCTGCTGCCACTGCATCTATAAAACAAAGTGAGGGTATGGTTCTGGGTCACTCCTTAACTGTGATGGTATCTCACTCTGTAGACGTTCTATTAAACAGAACCCAAATGCAACATCTCACATCAGCACGATTAACAAGACACAAGGTGATTCTATTTGCATCACATAATCCAAATTAAGAGATGTTTCTCATTAAATCCGTCCAAACGATTGCCTCTTCCGCAAGAAATTGCTTGCAGTGACGAGATGTCACATGACTGCCTCTATACCACAGAACAAGAAACTAAAGGCAGCATTGATTTAAGTGATACACCATTAAAAGATCCACATGGGGAGCTGTTTTGCAATGGCTCCTGCTTCAAATGTCCAGATGGTACATCCACTGCTGCTTACGCGATCACTACATTAAGCAATATTGTGGAAACCAAAAGAATTCAACATAACTCGTTGCAGGCCGCAGAGATTATTGCATTGACTCGAGCTTGGGAACTTTCCAAAGGGCTTAGTGTAAATATATCTACGGACAGTCAGTATGCCTTTGGGGTGGTTCACAACTTCGGTCGAATATGGGCAGAGAGAGGTTTCTTGACCTCGCATGGAACTAAGATACAACATGGTACCCTGATAGTTTGGCTACTTTCAGCACTTGCACTTCCTACCCAGTTAGCGATAATGAAGTGCACAGCACACCAGAAAGTAACACATGACGTGGGGAAAGGAAACACTTTTGCTGACAGAATAGCCAAATAGACTGCCACCAATTTGCATTCCAAAATGTATATAACGAAAGAAGTCACCAACACGTGTGTAATAGACGTAGGAATCGGTTGCATAAAAGACATTCAGGCTGATGCCACACCAGAGGAACTTAAACAGTGGGCTGAGGGTTCAGCAAGTTTAGACGATGAAGGTTGTTGGGTAGAAAATGGAAAACAAAAATCGATGCTCCCCAATGCTTATGTTACCGCTATGGTTACGATGGCTCATAGTCAAACTCACATATGTGCCAAAAAGATTTGTAAACTGTTAGAATCTGTCTGGGTTAATGCAAATATCTCGAAAACTGCTGAGCGTTTTGTTCAAAATTGCATGATATGCTTACAGCATAATGTTGGAAAAGGTGCATCAACACTGAGGGGTAGTTTTGGTGCACCCTCTATGACTTTTGAGGTTATACACTTTGATTTCATTGAAATGGAGAGTTGTCAGAATTACAAACATGTCCTAGTAGTTATTTGCCTTTTCAGTAAATGGGTTAAAGCTTTTCCTTTAAAAGATGCCAAAGCAATGACAATGGTGAAAACCATGCTGAAGGAATATTTTCCTAGGTTTGGTTTGCCGAGAGTCATTTGGTCGGACAATGGTCCACATTTTATCACTGGTGTTATCCTACAAGTATGCATGGGATTGCAGATCGATAAACCGTTCCATTCGCCCAGACACGCTCAGAGTGCCGGACTTGTAAAATGCCACAACAGTAAATTAAAGAATAAGATGGCAAAAATCTGTGCAAATAGCAATTTGAAGTGGCCAGCTGCCATATCGATAGCTCTATTGTCCAATGCGGACAACTGCACAGTCTCGGACAGAGCTCTCTCCTTATGAGATAATCATGGGGAGAAAAGCCAATATTTGGAATGTACCCAAACCCAAGCAGCTAAAAGTACTGTTAACTCAAAACTTGTATTTGATTTATCAAGAGGTGTGAGAAGCCCTCCCAGAAAAATACGACGGTCCAGGTCATCAACTTCGACCTGACAACTGGGTGGTCATTAAATCATTTGAAAGAGCCTCCTGTCTCGCACCTCGCTGGAGAGGACCGTACCAAGTCCTCTTGGCCACACAGACCACTGTATGAGTGGAAGAGAAACAACACTGGATCCACGCAACGCACATCAA